>NC_136789.1:14118620-14186120 GCF_951216825.1 Electrona antarctica
ACTCATAGTTTTGTCTGAGTTGCAGTCCAAATTTACATATTTAGACAGAAAATTGACCAGTAACAGGGGTCATCACATGCTATGGACTTACAAAATTAACGTTCAATAATTGTAACGGTAATACACAGACCTAGCCCTAAATGTATACTAGTGGCCTACTAATGTGCCATATTGCCAAATGCCAAAGTGATATACACATTTTAAAATGGTGTTATTCACCTATTGTGAAGAAAATCCGGAGACTGTATTATCTGTACAGTACAGCAGGGGTTTTCAACCCGTGGGCCGCGACCCCTCAGGGGTTCGCCAAATTATTTTGGGGGGTCCCCAAATTATTATTATAAAAAAAAAAAAATGAATGGATGGAAAATCGAAAATTAAGAGTTTACATGGTACACATAGTACATGCATACACCTTCCTAATGATTATATCTGGTTTCAGTATTTATTTATGGTGTATTGTCTCTATTATTAAGGTTATTGTAGCAGTCAATTTATATTGGGGGTCGGGAGGGGGCGGGGGCGGGGCGGGGGTCCCGAGACATTGCCAAAGCATTTCCGGGGGCCCCCGGCCAAAAACGTGGAGAACCCCTGCAGTACAGTACAGTACAGTACAGTACAGTACAGTACAGTACAGTACAGTACAGTACAGTACAGTACAGTACAGTACAGTACAGTACAGTGCTTTCATCGCACATTATATGAACAAATAACGACTCACACATGTTCCATGGGCATGGACAAGACATGCCACGGACACCGCGTAGGAGTTTTATCCGTGTGCAGACACGTTGATGACCCCTGACCAGTGAATGTCTATACATTTCCTGAGGCACCTACTGTGCAGTAGAAATGTGGGAAAAATCAACATGCTGCTATCTACTGTGCAGTAGAAATGTGGGAAAAATCAACATGCTGCTATCCCATTGCAGGTCTCATGATTAATGGTCACTGTCTTTTCACATTCTGCTGACAAGAAGAAGCAACTTCTCGTCAAACAGGTTCCTCTTGTTCCGAACGGTGTTTAAAGGGAGGAAGGAATCAGGGATGGGGATGTTTCACTCAACGTCCTCTTATTATCATCATGCTGCTGGGAGGAAACCTTGTGTTTTATTCCTTCCTAAATGATATGTTGTGTTCACCATCCACGTGTCAAAATGGAGTCCTCTTGGGATTCTACACACGTTTCCACACAGCTATTCTATTTCCCCCCCTCCTCTTTTACCTTGGTCCATGTGACTTTGGCGTCGCCTGAAGCGTTCTTGTTCATCTTCACCACCAGTGGGTCCTTTACCTTCTTCAGAACCTTCCCTGTGGGGCTCAGGCTCAGGTCCAGATCTGGGGAACAGTGGGTCAGGGTCAGGAAATAGGATGTTCAGAAGGTGCAGTGTTGATTTCGTCGCCTAAAACTATGACGAAAAATGTTCATCGACTACCCTTTTTTCACTGACGAAAACTAAATAAAAACGACACAAAAACTAAGCTATGATGGCCAAAACTATGACTAAATGTATTGACAATTTCATCGGTGGAGAAGAGATCCCGTAGATTTAAAAGACAAGTCATTTTGTGTTTAGCTGCGCTCGGGTGTTGCTCTCTGAAAATAGCAGATCTACAAGCTTGCAAGGCGTCGGCGGGTTGTGAGCTTGTAGATCGGCTATTTTCAACATGCCACCAAGTGTAAAATCAGCCATTACGACGCCATAAAGGCCCGTGTTATATTGAGTAGCATCATCAGCTGGCTCTCCTAATTAATTTAGAACAAAGCCACAGTGTTGCAAACTTGAAGAACAACACTCACTCACACTGCATATTGCAATGTGCGGCCACCAGCTAGATGGTGGCCCACGCAATAGTAACAATAGCTGGCAGCCCACAATGACATGCACCCTACACATAATCACATACAGCACAGTACTGTAAGAACACACATGCACACACATACACACACAGGTATGTACACACATGCTCGCGCACATATGCATGCACACACAGTCACACACGCACGCAGCCACGCATGCACGCACGCATGCACGCACGCACGCACGCACGCACGCACGCACGCACGCACGCACGCACGCACACACACACCATCGTACATTTGAGTTGTTTCTCCTTCCTTCATGCACCAAACTCAATTTAGGAACGTAGGAACAGGACACAAATGAAGACGTGTGAATACACAGAGGCAGCAATGTGATTACTGGAGGGGAAATGTGCGAGCCCTATTTATTTATTTATTTTAAATCTTTGGTTATTCAAATCTTCTGACCCGTTTGAACTGAGAGGGTTCAGACACATGCACCTGGTTAGACAGGGATGATTACTTGAGGGACTATCCGTTAGGAGCGGAGGCAGCGAGCTCTTTGCCCGTCCAAAACACTTTGTCACTTTGACTTGTTGGAAGTCAGAAATTTCTAATTAGCCCTCTTCCCTCTTGGCACTTCAGTCTGCCTTCTCTCCTTCGCACTTCACTCTGCCTCCTTCCAAGCTTAGGCTTGCAGAGCTTGGAAATGTGATTACTTTACTTTGCTCCCATGACTTTATTTACCGTCAATAAAAAAAAGCCTTGTTAAAAACGAAGTTGGAAAATTTCAGTTAGCGAGGGAAGGGCAGGGAAGATTTGACTGGAGGTGTTTGTTGGCTCATTGCAAAGGCAACCTCGGGATACAAGTTTTCTGAAGTCACTTTTCTGTTAGCGAGGGACGGCTGGGGAAGATTTGACTGACTCATTGCAAAGGCAAACTCAGGATAGAAGTTTGATTTTTTGAAGTCCTTCCCTCTTGTTTTTGAAATTTCTACATTTGCATAATATGTCAGGAATACTCACAGCTAACAGCGATGCTTTGTGAGGCTTCCATTTTCTCGTTGTCAACCAGCGAACACTTGTATTCGCCAGCACTGGCCCGTGTGATGTCCGTCAAGGTGTAGCTGTCAGAATTTTTCACCAAAACCGTCTGTCCCTGGTGGGTAGGATAAGAAGGGGTCGGAGGGAACATGGGAATGAGTTCTTTAACAACTTACATCCTGGTGTAACTATTTTAGGCATGTCATTACAGGAGACAAAATGTTTATATATTTGTTTATATATATATTTTTAAATAGACGAATACAGCATCTAGAACTTAACAGTGGGATTTGTGATGCTCTCCGGGGCTGGGGGAGGCTTGGGCTGCCTACCTTGAGGTGGAAGTTGAAGCTACTGGGAGGAGGATTGCCGTCCGCATGGCACTTCAATGTAACGTTGCCCCCTTCTGCGATGGGCCCTTTGGGTTGAACCGTTAGGCTTACCTTCTCTGTTGGATCTTCCATTGAGGAAAGGTTGTGAGAGAGACAGAGAGAGGGACAGAGAGAGATGCATGATTGCTATTTTCAGTGAAAAGATTTGGTATAGAACAGTCTTAAACAGGGGGTCCGGGACCCCTAGGGGGTCTAGGGGGACCCCTAGGGGGTCTAGGGGGTCCTCTAGGGGGTCCTCAGAGATACTCCAAGTCTTTGTGTGATAGGGTCTTTATTCTTACTTTTACATGAATCACTTTTAAATTAACCACCATCCCTATTCTGGACCACCCGTGGACTATACCAAGGACAACCACTGTTTTTTACCTGTAAAACTGTGATGTGACAATAAAGTTGTCTGATTGTCTGATTCTGAGGGATTCTCACGTATACATAAAATCTTACTTTGACATAGATTATGGTAATTTTACAAGTGAATGTCCTGCTGGTTATGTTGTCTACTGTAGGCGCGGGAGGGAACATCCTCTGAACCTCAGAGTTGTGCACTCCCTTTGTGACATTTCAGCATGGCATTTTACCAGCTACAGGCGTGAGGAACTACACGTGCTCTGAATTAAAGACAAGATGAGAGCTGATATAAATTGTGTGGCAAATTCGCAAACATGAACTCAACTTGGCTGTTCATAAAGACGTTGTCAACAGTGCGTTTCAAAGACATAATGAGTTTTCAGAGACAATACTCTTTTGCTCATGATGACAAATGACTTAGAACTCCCTATATTTCCCCCAAGAAATAATTTGTTATAGTTGTGTGCTGAATGTGCTGTAACCATGCCATACTTGTACCTGTCCAGTGTCCACATACTACATACACATACCACTACTACTACACTACTACATACTCATACTACATACTACTCTCCACTCTGGGATTCCTTGCTATGGGGACTTTACAGAGGAAACTCAGTGACAGGTCTGGTATCCCAGACGTCTTTTAGCAGCTTCCTGCCCAATGTGATTGAGGCTATTCTACGTATGCTATCTTGAAGCTAGATACTATGGATGGGTTTTCTGATTTCAGCCAACGAGCAGGCACACATAAAAGAGGATTTTGTGCACACATTAATTTCCCTGGGGTTATGCGTAGCAGCAGTTGACTTTCTTTTGTTTTCCATGGTTCCATCTGAACAAAGACTCTTACTCGAGTGATACATATAGCTACGGGGAAATCTGTAATTGGTCCTTTTCCAAAGGCAAAGATAATTTAACATTTAGAAATGAAGGTGCATGAAACACAATCACACATCTTAGTGACAAAAGAGCACCGAAGTCTGACGTCAATATCGGTAGAGGGCGCAAATCCACGGGTTCGTGTACTTTTTATTTGCATTGTAATCCCCATAGGGGGATTTTAGATTGCCTCATATAAGAACTGTTTGAAAAATAAACAAATCATCCAGGCCGCTTCACTCATATGGATATGAAGAATCAACTGACTGTGAGAAAACGCTATTGTTATTGCTACTGAATTAGTTACATTTTCGCTAGAAACAGACTGTATCATATATGAGTGACTGACTGTCATAAACGATACAGAGACACCTCCCTGACAATAACGCCGAGACAGCTTGTTTACTTTTGGACCACAATGCTTATAGTAGACGATATTAAGATTACCCCATGTTATTCTCCATAGAGAAATTACTTCCGTGAACCAGGGGAATCGAGGGGATGAGCGAGTGACATCAGGACTTCCGTGCTCTATAGGCAACTTATTTTGGCTGATGAATTATGACTCATATTATGCTTATCTGTTTAAGCATAAATTCAAGATCATTTTCAAAAATTATACCCGGAGCTTTATTGACACAACTTGGCAACAATTAAGGTGCAACACTGATGACAAAAGTGTAAGAGACAAATACAACATGATGACTCCACATTTACAACAACAGCATGCACATCCCTTTACCATTCAGTGGTACAAGGCACCATCTTGGATTCTTCTCAATAAATATACAGCATCGTGGCTACGTGTGTGCATGCAGCCTTTTCTCATTTTTACTTATTTACTGCCTTAGGCCAGCACCTCACCAACACTGGTGTGTGCCCTTTCCTGCTTTATCTACCATCTGCATTGTCCACATACAGTAGAAGCAAAGAGGCAAAGCTACTTCACTAACTTATAAAAACAAAAGCCTAACCTTCTGACTACTTCATCAACATCCTATAGGGACAGAGAACCTTCTGACTACTTCATCAACATCCTAGGGACAGAGAACCTTCTGACTACTTCATCAACATCCTAGGGACAGAGAACCTTCTGACTACTTCATCAACATCCTATAGGGACAGAGAACCTTCTGACTACTTCATCAACATCCTAGGGACAGAGAACCTTCTGACTACTTCATCAACATCCTACGGACAGAGAACCTTCTGACTACTTCATCAACATCCTACGGACAGAGAACCTTCTGACTACTTCATCAACATCCTAGGGACAGAGAACCTTCTGACTACTTCATCAACATCCTAGGGACAGAGAGAGGATCCTCTCTCTGTCCCTACTTTCCAAAGAGAAGAAATACCTATAGCAAATTAAAATATACTGTAAACATTCGGGTGCAGAATCCCTGAAATAGAGCTCCAGATACATATCAAATGAAAGCTAAAAATGTAACTTTAATCACATTCAACTTGAACTTGAATAAATCTTATGCCTTAAAGGTATATTCAGTGATTTGACTTAATTCAAATATCATTTATTTTTTATTTTTTTCTGGATAATCCTCCCTACTATAGAGTGTGCTGACCATATAAGGAGTTCCTCCCTGTCCCCAGTGAGCCCCTGGGGTCAAAAAACCCTAGTTTCAGTTTTGGTGGCGGGTGGCAAAACCTTCATCCAATCAGGATCAGTGGGGCCTTCCTCCAATCATGATCGAGTGGGGGCGGGCCTGTTGCACATGCTGTTGGCCTGTTGCACTTCCCCCCACTGTAGAGCGTGCATGTGCACATTTTGTTACCGGGGCGGACTGGGTGGTTTTCCAAATCACCCAAATCACTGAATGCTCCTTTAAAGCTAAACGTTGAACCTAAATCTGATTTGAATATATGTAACAATTTCCATTGTGTTGACGTGAGGAGATCATATAGTGTGGGGTTAAATACCCTATGTCTTCTGTGTGCTAGATCTCTGCACATCAGAACAATTATTTGGTTACAAATCGGCAAGGTTTCCCATTAATATGATATTTTCATTACTATAAAAAAGGTTACATCAATAGAAACTTCCTCATTTCTCCAGGCTGTGCACAATAAAGACTCCACTGCGCAAAAAAACTACTAACACCCACTAGCAAGGACAGACTAACCTTCTCTGTATAGCTGTAACATCTCTTAATACATGTATTAGCTTTATTTAGTAAAACTTGTGTGCCTCTAAGTTTACACCAACACCTGACAAGCCCAGGCTGAAATGGCATCCCCCAGGCAGGGAAAAGGAAATGAAGTGTCCAGGCAGAAATGTCAGACAGTGGGCACACTGACAGTGGGGACACTGACAGTGGGGAATGGCTTATGCTCCCTAGAGGCCTTAATGGAGTAGTTCACCCCCGACTTATTTTATAACAATTACACACCCCATGAAGCCTTGAATACATATATAGTTTTGTCCCGTTCCTAAGACAATAATTGGATGACCAGCGGAGACTCAAAGAATATATGGGGGCTTTCCCCATGTATGGGGATGATGATGTCATAGTGATGTCACGAGACCTGGGCATGACATAACCTCTGGAATTTTCTACAGCAACACAATGCATGGTCCAAGAATGAGAAGAATGCCAACATGTTTACCGCAGTGTGTTTGAAGTAATCTCACCTGGCCTGGAGTAATTCCGACTCTCTGCTGGTGTGACTACACACCTGTGCAGCGCATCGATTCAATCTGTAATCTTTCATCAAATTCTAACCAGGATTAGATTTCATTTCATTATACAGCTTCTACAGACAGAGGCAGTAATACTTTCTGCTGCCTGAATGCACATTATAATTAAATGTCGAATGTAAAGTCATGTAGTGATATGAATAGCCTACTGGCCCGTCGTATGTCTTGGATATGTCTTGGCTTGCCCGATTGCATTCACACACCGGTGAAGCTGTGATGCTCTGTTGTCCTTGGACCAAGTGGCAGTAAGTACTGTCTACGACAACTAAGCCATAAATACATATTCCTCTTCTAGGAGCAGTTGGAATAGGACTTGGTCAATAAAGTCTGTTGGCAATAGATCCCCAATGAAATTAGGACGTGCTCCAATGACGTATTGGTGTTTGAAAACAGTGTATAACCCTGGAATGGCATTCTGTTGCAATCCAATGAGCTCTTAAGATTTTACAAATGAGCAATTTCGCACTAGTATAGGAGTTTGGGGAATGTTCCATGCAATTCCACTTACTGTATCTGTTTTCTACCTTGTTGAAATTAAATTCAATCAAAAGTCCATGTTGTCATTCACTCTTACAGTGTGAAAAGGTTACTTTGTATCAGTGCATTACAGGCGTGGAGCCTGAAGGAGGTGCTATAGCCCAGGGGTTCCCAAACCTTTAACCTCAACACCCAAAAAATAAATGTGGTGTCTCCCCGTGATCCAAATTTACAAACATACATCATAAAGTCATAACTTAAAAGCCCCTTTTCAAAACAACCGATCTACAAGCTCAGCCTGTTGTGATTAGATCCGTTATGAGCTATTGCTATTTCCACTATTTCTTACAAGTTTTTTAATGGAATTTCTTTGAGCCATTGTTTGGGAAACACTGCTGTAGCATTGTACTTACAATGAACGGGAATGGCCTGTCGCTCAGACTCCACAGGGCCCAGCATGTGTGTGGCCAGGCAGCTGAAACGAGCCCCCAGGTCCTCCTTGGTGGCCGTGTACTGGAGGGAGGAGGAGGTGGTGGTCAGACCTGTAGCGGGGTCCACCTTCACAGCCGCACTGAGGATGATGGCTGTAGAGTGCACCGAATAATGGGTGGACAGGAAGAAACACACACACACGCGTGCACACACACACACACACACTCACACACACACGCACGCGCACGCAAACACACACACACACGCGCACGCAAACACAACACACACACACACACACACACACACACACACACACACACACACACACACACACACACGTAACAGTGAGAACAGTTTTAACTTTACATTATACTGAACTTACTTTAAACATATCCCTCGTATTGTATCTAAGCTTTGTAGATGCCGCGTTGTAGATGCCAAATGTATTTGTATATTTATATTTTGCCCGCAGTGTTGGACCCAAACTGTGATGTGTTCAAAATGAGAACAAGTGAAAATAGTCGACTAAGACTTAACAATTTCAGCTGACTAAAATAGGACAAAATTAACACTGCTGAGAAAAGTAACAGTGTCCATCTGAAAGCAACGTTGTATTTTGCCAGCACTGTTAAGGTCAAAACTGTGATGTGTTCAAACGGTGAAAATACAAATGTAGCATGTTAACATCATGAAAGAGATGAGACAGTTCATTAGGTATGATGATGTCACAATAGAGAATGATACTGTGATATGTTCCAACTTGTTGTCAGTGAAAATACCCTAGCAGACCCGCAGGGGCTTTCTCTTAGTGACTTAGGTTACGACACTGTACGTGTCATCACGATGCCCCGGGTGTGTCCGCGTAAACAGGATGTCATGTCATTTACCTTTCCCGTCAGCAACCAATGGCTGCCCGTTCTTTTGCCATGTGATCTCGGCAGCGGGGTTGGCATCCTTTGAAACACATGTCCCCAACTGCGAAAATGAAAATAAATATGAATCAAAATTGAATTATGATAATAATAAAAACTCACCAAAGCTACAAATCAATCCACCCGACAAATGACAAATCCATTATGTACTAGGAAATGAACCCATGAAATTGAATGTGATAGAAATGAATAAAATAGAAACACATTTTGGCCATGTAACAATGATAATATGCTTGCAGGAAATAATGAGAAATTACAATTTAAATATCCTTGGACGTGTGTACTGTAAGTTATTTTGGCAATCCAATGTTCACTATGAGCTACATAATATCATTTAGGGTGATACATTTCTTTTTTATATAAAAAGATATTTGGCCATGTGATTATGCATGCAGAAGATAATGAGGTGTAAACTTCTGTAAAGTTGTTATTGTGTGTAATTGTATTATTCCAATATTGACTATGAGCGAGCTACATAATACAAATAAACATTGCACTGAAGGGGAAACGGTTTAACATTTCCCACACACATTGACTGACTCTCCGCTGCGTCACAGCTGAAGGTGTGAAGGTCACCAACAGTACCAATAGGTCACGTGTGAAACGAGTAAACATAGCATGACATCATTCCACTCCGGTGCGTTGTGCATACAGTACATACACAGTGGAATCCTCACTGTTCATTTAGCCCGTTGTACCTCTGAGAGTGTACAAAATGTGACGGGTACATTTGGTTATATTTGTACACTAACACTTCGCCCATGTTCAGCCTTTTCCTCACATACTTTCTCTAAAACATGGCACCATGTCTGCCTCACTCTGTGTCTTTATGTCTTAGGGGTGGGCAGTTCAGAAAGCTATCCTATGTTCTACATCCTACCCATGACATCTACTGTGTTCATTTAATTGATGGAAGAACAATGGCTTCTGTTTCAGTGGGCTAACCTTCCAGGAAGAGGAAAGGCTGTAATTACTAATTTCTATAAGCTTTGAATCAATGATGTCATTGGTATGCAGGTTTCTGGACTGTCCACAGCCCACCTCTGAGATGTGGAGTCAGTGGACAGAAATGGATGGTGCCATCTAATTATGTGCCACGCAAAAAAGTGGAGTCCTAATAATAAAATAAAACAATGAACTACGGCATATTACTGGCTGTAATCTCGGTGAGGGGGAAACAAACGCTGGTGGGGGAAGGCAATTTATGATATTACTTTGATTGATAGAATCTTAAAATCTACTATTGGCTGCCGAGTAGTCTGTGAGATTTTAAGCCAATTTTTTGTTTGTTTGCCTAAACAAAACCTATTATTTTGCATTGTACACTGACCTCCCTCCTTAATGTTTTATTTTATTTTACTGTGTGTGTGCGCAGATTGTCCGTACATGTAACACGTTCTGTGTGCCTTCTGTTTGGCTGCTGTGTAAGAGTCATAAGAGCAACGTGGGGCTTGTCCTGTGGCATTTCCTGTGACACATTGTGTGGTTTTGAGTTTTAGGAGAGTGATGTCATGGACTTATAGGTAACTATAGCCGTTTCTGTGGCACCGTAGGTGACTAATACTTTGACTCACTGTATAGCTGTGCCAAAGGCTGGGGGGAGGCTTTTATGACACCTTCACATCACCACATTCATGTGTTCTGAGCGTGCATGTCTTCTGACTCTTGTTCCCATTTATTACACATACAGATGTCACCGAATAGTAATACACATTCACAACACAAGTGTTGGATAGACGGGGACATTTTAGCTATTTTCCCCCACCCCTCAGCCAGATGATTGCAGCGTGTGTGTGTGTGTGTGTGTGTGTGTGTGTGTGTGTGTGTGTGTGTGTGTGTGTGTGTGTGTGTGTGTGTGTGTGTGTGTGTGTGTGTGTGTGTGTGTGTGCGCGTGCGTGTTTATGTGTGTGAGTGTGTGTGTGTGAGAGAGGGAGAGAGAGAGAGTGTTAGAGAAAAGAGAGAGAGAGAGAGATGGAGAATCACTTTAAACCACTTTAAACCTAGGTTACACATCAAACTACTCAGTGTTAATTTAACGCTGAGAGCATACGCTCTCAGAGGATTTTTACTGTGTAATTAAAATTAATTAATAGTAAAGAAAATATAACTATCTAGTAATATTTCTCCACAGAGGCAACTTGGACACGGGGGATAAAAGCTATTCACTCCCACCCCTCAGACAGATAATTGCAGGTTGTCTGTGTCTGGTGTGTGCGACTGTGCGACTGTGTGTGTGTGTGTGTGTGTGTGTGTGTGTGTGTGTGTGTGTGTGTGTGTGTGTGTGTGTGTGTGTGTGTGTGTGTGTGTGTGGGCGAGCGTGACTTCATGTGTGTGTGTGTGTGTGTGCGTGCACGTGTGTCTGAACTCTGAAGGCATTGAGGCATTTGTGTCTGTCAGAGAGGTGCTATGAGTTCTCTCTCTGCTTTGACACAACACAATGGTTTAAATTCCTAAGTGTCAGTTAGCTTGGACCAAGAAGGTCCTTATTTCAGTGACACCCCGCCGCACCCACACCCTCCCACCGAGAGACACCCCGCCGCACCCACACCCTCCCACCGAGAGACCTCAGCACTTTTTACCAAATGGAGAGAAGATTGAGAGGCAGAAAAGTCCATTATTGTAAAGGAAATGCCTCATCTATATTACAAAAATGCCACAGAATAATTTGGGGTGCAGCTGTGGACCTGTGTGCAGGCTTTGTGTCTTGTCAATGTGTGGCTTGTTTATATATAAATTAGAGTTTTGCCTGTGACGTGCAGTCAATGTGTGTGTGTGTGTGTGTGTGTGTGTGTGTGTGTGTGTGTGTGTGTGTGTGTGTGTGTGTGTGTGTGTGTGTGTGTGTGTGTGTGTGTGTGCGTGCGTGCGTGCACGTGTGCATGTTTATGATGACTAATCTGTGTTTAAGTGGAGTATGCTTACACAGGAGAGGAGAGCACAGAACATGTAACATGATGAGATTAACAAAATCATTCAACCTATAGCTCATTTAACATTCATGCACGCACACACACACACACACACACACACACACACACACACACACACACACACACACACACACACACACACACACACACACACACACACAGTGTCAGCTGTTTTGTAAAGGTAAACTTTAGAAAGGGGAGCTACTGCCTCTCGTGTAACTCAAGAAAAGTTTACATAAGCCGAGAGCGAGAAACGTTCGGAGAATGTACAGTACATTGTTGTGATTTGGTTTGGACTCCAGGAATCTTCCTAGCCAAGGTCGCACTGAGCATCATTCTTTAGGGGGACACATTATATACTGATCTGTCTGTAAATTTGCCTGACATAATTTTAGCAATATTATTGATATTCAATGGTTACACATATGAGCCAGCTCAGCTAGGTTTCAAAGATAAAGGTTCAAGGCGGTCTTCATTGCTACATATTGTGTGCATAAGAACAAAACCCGTTTGTTATCTTTGTGCTCAAGCATATTAAGTTTCTCAATAACAATTCAATAGAATTGAAAGAGGCACACATGCTGGACACAATATCACCCACCACGTAGGTTATAAACTGAAATGAACCCATCCACATGCACGCACGCACACACACATACGGTAGTGCACGCAAGCATGCACACGCGCGCACACACACGCACACACGCACACACACGCACACACACACACACACACACACACACACACACACACTATAACTCTTATTCTCATCACGGCCTCTGTGTCTCTCTCGCTAGAAAGACCACAAAGCTGTTCAATAATGCCTCAATGGAAAGGGAAAGACGCAGGACTTGTGTGATCCATAATAAATGTGAGCTCGCTGCAGGTGGTGCAGTGTGCCTCGCATCCTAGAGAGTGGAGGGGTTGATGTCCAAGGTAACAACATACTCAAACGTGAACGTGTGTGAGACCACTGCAGGTACTGTAGCAATGTGCACAGTAGACCGTAGCATTCATGATCGGCAAATCTGAAGGTCTACACACGCATGCACGCACGCACGCACTACGCACGCACGCACGCACAAGCTCACAAGATCTACAAGCTCACAAGAGCTTGTAGATCACGATCGCAGTGACCGCGCGTCACTGCGAGCCGCACTGCGAGCTTGTACATCTGCTATTTTTCTTGAAAGATTTTGTGGCCAAATACATTTTCATTTTGGGGGTCCTCCTTGACACGGGAGAAGTTTGAGAACTACTGATTTAAAAAGCATTTGTAGAATCTGCCTCAGGTCATAATGGGTTAATTTGCCAGAAGATATATATTTTATGTCACGTGTCATGAGTACATCCACACAAGTTGCACTGGGGGGAAAAAGTGAAAAATGTTCACTCAGAACAAGGTTGAATCATTGATGATTGATGTGTGTGTGTGTGTGTGTGTGTGTGTGTGTGTGTGTGTGTGTGTGTGTGTGTGTGTGTGTGTGTGTGTGTGTGTGTGTGTGTGTGTGTGTGTGTGTGTGTGTGTGTGTGTGTGTGGTGCGCGTGTGTGTGAGTGTGTGTGTGCGCGTGTGTTTTTGTGGGTCATGAAAACCATGGGTGCTTACATATTCATCAAGATACTACAAGGCTTTGAGCAAGCTAGTGACTGTTAGTCATGCACTGTCATACAGTTAAAACAGTATAGTAACTATGTTTATTTATTTATTTATTTATGTATTTCTCCTTTAAAGTGTCCCTAACCAAGCCAGATGGAGAGAAGTGTGCTATTACACAACTCACAATGGTGGTTTGGAGATAAATAACTTGTTTATGTGGTGCTACAGCAATAAAACATTTTTAGTACGCTTACCAGCTGGGACTTCATTAGCAGTGAACTTCCCACACTAGTTTACGCTACGGTAGAGTATGATTTCAAAAGAAGAATACAGTGGCTTCCTTTTTGTGAGGGCGTACATACGTGTGCATGGCACGCGTGGCATTTGTGACGGCTCACACATGCATTTGTGTACATGTGTGCACCTGCAAACAGGGCATACGTTCACTTCTCAATTGCAGAAAAGGGATTTTAGAGTGACTTCTTACCGTTGTTAGTTTATCCTTCTGCAGCATTTTGGCTTTGTCCATAATCTCAGGGGACGCCGGCTTCTCTGTAAACACAAACATAAAGAGGGTCAGTTTTTGTTTTCTTTATTAATATTTCCCAAATCACATAGTATGGTCAATAAAACAATACCATACAAAAAAGTGTGTATGTTACCCCTCCTACAAGTTCCCACTCCGAAAGAGCCACAACCCTAGGTATCTCGTATCAACAAACAGTACATACCGTACAAAAAAGACATAAACAAGTCAAAGAAGTTAAGTATACACAGCAGAATATGCGACAGAGAGGATACGTTTTTTTTATTAAATATGCTGTGAGGAAAGTTGTGGATTCTAAAATGTCATGGAGGAAATATTGGCCGCTGTCTTTGCTGCTGCTCTGTAAGATTGTGAGAAGGTCATGAGCTCATTATGAGTAGATTTCCTGGGAATTTCAAAAAGAATGAGAGCTTTCAGCTTAAGGCTGCGGTGACACTGAACTTTGATTCTACCTATGCGGGTGGAGTCTGCCAATGCTTTTCAATGGAAACGAAGTGTTCTTTATAAAACATTTTTGCAAAAGTCTTCAAATGGCAACAAACCACTCCGTTCCCATTGAAAAGCATCGGTAGAATCTGTCCGCATAGGTAGAATTAAGGTTTGGTGTGACTGCACCCTAAACAAACCAAAATTGTAAATTTACATTTGCAAATGTATTTCATATGGGCTATTCCACTTGCTCCTTGAAATACGGTTTATTAATTGGCCTACTCCCCCCTCCCCCCTGTTTAGTATGGTACAGTATTTCTCTTAGTCCAGGTAAAATCATCGCTCTGTTCTTAACAACCCAACATGTGACTTGCCGTATGTATGTTTGTATGCACGGGACTTACTGTAAACCACCACAGTGATGGGATACTCCCGGAGGTTGGACTCAGACACCACCATGCAGGTGTAGATCCTCTGGTCCTGCAGTGTGCCCTGGCTGATCAGCAGGCTGGAGTTGTCGGCCATGTCGACCCGCGTGGCATAGCTGTCGGTGGCTTGCACAATGGCTTCATCCTTGTGGGCCTGTTTGAGCATCAGGTAACCTGCAGTGCCATCGTCTTTCTCCTGAAGGACGAAGGGAAGAAATGATTGTGTTGACTGGGAGCCACGGATCTGGGAACACTTATAACCCCTTTAAACCTAGGCTACACAGTCAAATCCTCAATGTTAATCTAACCCTCTCAGAGGATGTTACTGTGTAATTAAATTGTGAATAAATAAATAAATAAGAAATAAATTGAATAGTGCATTTTGCTCCTATTATCTTGTCGTTCATAGGATCTTGATTAAAATATAAATTTGACATTGTTGGATTGTTGGAAAGCAATCTATTGAGAGGAACATCTTAATTCTGTCTTTCCATATTAGTGCTGTATTGCAAATGTGTGCACAAGCATCCCATAAGGGTACATAACAGAATAATTGATTTCTCATTTGTGTTTTTCTGGATATTGAACGTCCTCATGTCTATAAACTGATGAATGAAATATCTTTATCTGGATCTTGAACGTCCTCATGTCTATATACTGAAGAATGAAATATCTTTACAATACAGTCGACAGTGTAGCAGACTAATGGATACTCACGTATTTCCACTTGGTGAACATCAGTTTGTCCCCTGGTGCTGTTTCATCACGCATGCATGGAACTACAATGGTTTCTCCGTACAGGCCGATAACGGTCTCCAGGCTCCGCACTATGAAACAAGAAGAAAAACAGTGTGTTCTTATTGGGTACACCGTGACATCAGCCTCCGTCTCAACAGCGTTTTACCTGCAAATGAGCAGAAGATTACAGTTGTCAGAGGAGGTAGTTTGTGACCAGGTAGTCGGCGATTGAAATGCAGATAAGGACAATCTGGGCTGTGGAAGTGACTGAGGCAGAGGCACACTCTTCTCTTTAAGCAATAACACACAGAGGCTGTGATATATCGTATTATACAGCTGAAGGTGTTTTAGCACAAGACAATGCGCAGTGCCTTAACCAATTAAGCCCTATACTATGTTGTGCAGCGAATAGCAATAATAGACGATGGACGATTTTGGAATACTCTCGGAAAAGCTACCTTCACGGGTCTGTCACACTGACAGTGTACAAATGGAACCAAAGGGTCCAAAGTTCAATTAACACTGAGGACTTTACAGTGTAAATTTGGGTCCCATAAGTTAAAAATAAATTCTCAAATGGGGGGTTCATGGCCTGATGCGTATCAAAGTGGGTGTTGAAATGAGAAACACTGAGCTACACAATGACAGACAGAGGAAGGCTATGGTAGTGATAGTGAATAGTGATGCTTTCATAGTGTTCAGGTACAGATGGTTGTAATTCAGAGGGTGAAGAAGAACCAGAAACACACACGGCAGTGCAGTGTCACGGTTAAAAATGGCGGTTCCATTGACAAATGCAAAGTCAACACTACTTCCCTCCCCCATTCACTATCAATGGCACACATTAAAGTAGTGAGGATGGAGGTTGCTATGGTGGCAAAGTAATCTCATGTGCAATGCTGGGGGTGGGGGGAGGACTGTGGACGGGAGAAGATGGATGGAGGGAGGTCAGATCAGAGTGAAGGGGCGGTGAGTTCTTGGTCTTCACGCTCCAACTCTTTCTCTTTGAGCTTTCAGCTAAATAGGCAGAACAGGCAGCGGTTCAAATTCTGCTCATTCCAAAGTGGTGAGGCCAAAAAGATTGCGGAAAGTGACCACTGACTGAAGTGGCTTCTGGGTTGTTGCTCGGTGCAAGTTGTTGTTTAGGCTACATGAAGTAATGTGGCAGCTACTGAAAAAATGCTGTTGGTGTATATAATTAATATACCAAGGTCATGTGCATGTGTATGCTGATGTTCTCTCTTTTTTGCTCTTTTTTTGCACTCTCACTCATTTTTTTATTTGAGTTGTAGTATTAGTATTATTAATATTACCGTTGCTGCTGCATTGTCTGAAGGAAAATGAACAAACGATGTGTTACTCTAGTCTTATGTACGTGTAGTCACAAGATGTAACAATATAAAGCACAATCTTGAAGTCTGATGCTCTTCCTTGTTACGCATCCAATGTTCTACTAGTGTTTTATTTTTACTTTAGTGCTACTGTAAATATAGAACAGGTATAAACTGAAGCTGATATTCTGTTACTACTGTATGTTATGTATTAGCATTATGGTTGTTATAATAATTACGTCAATAAAATAATTTAAACGAAAGGGGAGTTTAAATGCATTATTAATTGCACTCAACTCCAGAATCCAATTATTGAGCTTGAATTACTTATTTACTTACTTACTTATCTTTTCATCATAAAAAGAATGTGCATCCATACTTTTGCATCTATGCAAGATTTCGCATAGTTTGCACTTTGCACTGTTCCATTGCACACTCAGAAACTGTTTTAAACTCCCTTAGTCCCTATTGTCGTAAAGCATTATTTATTTATGAATTCCTTTGGGTTTCAAGCAAGAGAGAGTGGGTTCAGTTTCAGTAGCAGTATACAGCAATAGAAAGCATATATTTAATGCACATGAAAGTTTCAAAGCCTTATTTTTTTGTTCGGATGAAGGTCAGCTAAGAATAAAGCAACGTCTGCATAGATGTATAATTTTGTGTAAAGCCCCGTCAAAATCCTGAGTATCAATTGAACTACAATTACAACCAAAAGGATCTCACAGGTCTTTAATGTGTAGGGAAACATATAGAATTGAATTTAACTCCCCAAAAAGCCTTCAATTAATCTTATGGGTTAAGATTTAGAAATTTCAATAGGTAATGACGAAAATGTTGTATCTTCTCCTAATGAGCTTCAACACCATTACATTAATTTTAGTAGACCATTTGATAAATCTGTCAATTAAAGCTTAATGTTAATATGTTTACTCTTCTGTTACGCAAAACATAGCATTTTCTTTTTCTGTGTGTGTGTGTGTGTGTGTGTGTGTGTGTGTGTGTGTGTGTGTGTGTGTGTGTGTGTGTGTGTGTGTGTGTGTGTGTGTGTGTGTGTGTGTGTGTGTGTGTGTTCAGGCATAAAACACCTCTCAAAATCTGGTCCTGGCAATTTTTTCAGCCCAAGTACTTTGTGCCACATTAGGGATGGTACAATGGTGCCAATGAAAAAATAGCTGCATGTGATTTGGGGTAATGCAAGGCACAAGGCATGAGGGAACTATGCACAGGGGCTAACGAACCACTGCTACAGAGGGAGGAAATAAACAAACCGTGTGAATTTCATTAGATTGTTGTTTTTCTTTCTTCCAAAAGTAGCTGCGTGTCTCAAACCTCAGAGCACGCACGCACGCACGCACGCACGCACGCACGCACGTAAGCACGCACGCACGCACGCACACACACACACACACACACACACACACACACACACACACACACACGTATGTGGGGCCCTGTGGATCCGAATGAGACAGAGGAGAGATAGGGTGGGCTAAAGTTATCCCAAGGACATTTCAGAATAGTCAGGTGTTCCTATCCTCACACACACGCACACGTGCACGCGCACACACACACACACACACACACACACACACACACACACACACACACACACACACACACACACACACACACACACACACACACACACACACACACACACACACACACCACAGGTCTATCATATCTCAGGGCTTGTGTAAACAAGGCTGGACTGGAGGTGTTTACTCTGTACCTACGCAGGTGTAGAGTGTCATAGCAACAGGTTATGAAGGGGATAAGGGAGGTAGGTGAGAACGGACGGTAGGAAAGGAGATGTGCAAACACAGCTCAGGTTCTTCCCAAGGGGCCAGTGAGGCTTTCCAACATTGAAGCACTGGGCCCTAGTGGTAAGAGGAGGGACTGCAGGCGGACCCGTGGAAGTATGATTGGGAAACCCCGTGCAGCTGGGCTTTAACGTTGAGCACGTTTGCACTTCCGCATTTTGGGCACCAAATCTTGGTGCCCAAATCGAAAAAAGGCAACTTCCACTGACATGAATAGCGGGGGGGCGGAGCTTCGCGCCAGTTCAGTCTCTATCCTTCTTTATACTCTATGGTTCTTCCCCACAACAAAGCAATAGGAGTCAGGACTCCTGCTTAAAGCATTTCAAGCGCCATTAGCACACAGTGGTAGGAGAAGCCAGCATCACCACCAGGCTAAAGTACTTGGGAACAGCAATGCTTGAGTAATACTGAGCCTAGGATAATGCAGTCTTATAACAACAGGTGTGTCCAACTGCATAATTTGCAGACATTATAGACTTTCTAACCACTTTCAACCACTTTCAACCACTTTCACATTCTAAAAAGATGTGAGAATATTTCACTATTTGTCATACGATGAAGTATAGGGTTTCAATTAGTGGTTAAGAATATTGCTAAAAGTAGGTCACACTCCAAAAGTATTCCTTGCCCAATGCACTTTGCATTGCCATTGTCCAAAGAGAGATTGGCGTTATCAAATTCAGAGATGGCAAAAGTGAAAAGAAAGATAGACTATACAGCGGTATGTTTGTCTATGTGACCACACCACGCCAGTTCTCCGATTTCAACACACAAGTCATTCAGTATCTATGGTGTCTGGCTAACAAAAGAGGCTTCTATTTCAAGCCAGTGAGGCTCTCATGTGTAGCAAAGCATTGTGCACAAAGACAGGTTATGTCAACCTCTTATCAGCTCTTGGTGACTAAAAGCTACAAACACACAGTACAGAGGAGAGAGAAAAAGTTTGAGAAAATATTTAAAAGGAGAAACTTGTCAGTTGTGTACAATTTATGCATCTTGACCAGCTGGTGCAGCCAAGCAGAGGGGCAGAACATTTCCAAGCAGCATTTTCCACTACATTTCACTACATATCATTTTCAGAAAGTTGAATGTAGACAAAGTAGTTTAAGAGATGGTGAATGCAATCTCCACATTTGCCTGTTAATGAGCCAACTCAATCTGTCAATTCTAAACCCTACTACATGCGCCTCCGGTGATTATTAATGCAGTCATTGCAGTGAGTGCACACACCAGGAATTTGTCTCGGTGAGATTGGTGTGCTATACAATCCCAGACATCTGTCAGCGAGGCTTGTTTGTAAGCCTCACTGCCTCGGGGTAAAAAAAACTGTTGAAGTGGTGCTAGGAAGTGGTCCTGATCCCATATATTCCACATTATTGACTCCACTGAGAGGAACACGACAAGCTATAGTATACTGAGACAACAGAGTTTCCTACCTTTATTTTACACTCCCTACTCCTCACTTGTCCTCACCTCACCTCGGTCTGTTCAATGCTTAAAATCATTAGTGCAAGGGGGTGCACACAGGAGGATATGGAGTGCGAGGGGCCTTATCGACTTTGCCATGCGCAATTAACTTTGCTCAATGCGCAAAATGTTTGGAGACAGATAATTGACACTTCCTGTGGTGTGTGCCTCTGTCCTACAATGCAAACGTTTTAACCAATGTGGTCTACTTTTTTACAGTACAGTGCAAACTAGAAAAAGTGCCCCTCTGGGCACAGGTCTCCACCAGGCCAGGTCAGGTTGTGGCCTCCTGGTGGCGATATAATAGGCCAATGTGAAACGGTTGCCATTTCTTCTTACGCCTTTGATGGCAATTGGATGATTTGAGGCATTTTATTAAAGAAATGTGTTTTGCAAAAATCCACCTGTTGGTGGCACTATAACAGGCCAATGTGAAAAGGGTGGGATTTATTCCTCAGCCTAGTAGGAAAGTGCGTGAAAAATGTCACGTAAATTGGACCCTTTTTGTCCAATCCTAAACTTTGGAAGCCAATGTTAGCCAATTAGGATGGAATATGAAATATCTGACAGATCCGTTTCGACTCTTGACCACATGACTATAGAGATACTGTGTAACGATGTGCCTGATCTTTGGACAGAATCTGGAGTAATATAAAAAAAAAATGTTTCACAAAAGTCGGCCTCCTGGGTGGCGCTATAAAAGGTAGATGTGAAAACTGCAGGTCAAAGGTTTTTCCTTGGCCTCTAGGGTGTGTGCATGAAAGGTAAAAATATGAAAGATCTGCCTCATGGTGGCACTATAACAGGCTGTTCTGGAAAATTTGGGACAGAGGTTCGTCCTTGGTGCCGGAGATTAGCTGTACGCAGACGGACGGACGGACGGACGGACGGACGGACGGACGGACGCACGCACGCACACACGCACGCACGCACGCACGCACACACGCACACACACACACACACAGTGAAGAAGCACACCATTGTGAATAAATGTTCATACTCAGGACCTTCTTAGTGTGATGCAGTAACCAAGTACATTTATTTACAATATTTGCAATACTTAAGTACCGTATATTTCCTAATAGTAGCCCTGCCTCAATTAGCCACCCTGCAGTTCCTTTTAATCCCCCGGGGTCTGACAGACCATTTTGCGTATTATACACCCAAATAATAGCCTAATTTAACCATTTGGGTCCGCCCTGGCTATTATTTGCAATTTCTTCAGCCTAATTGGAATTGTAACCAAACAATGACCCGGTGAAGGCCAATGGCAGTCAATATGTTCATGAATTAAGATTGCAAGATTGTTGTCCATATCTTCATTGTTTGGGTCGCTGTATTTTCATATCTTGTACTAACATGGATATACGGTACGGTGTAAAAACAAGAGGCAGTGCATGATAGGGCAGATCAATTTTTTGCTGAAGGGAACAGACTGCTGATCTAGTGATCTACCAGTACCACTTCACTATTGAGAGCATCCTGACATGCCGTTGTGCAGTACTGTCTGACACACTAGTCGCACTACAGCAGTACGTGGCTAGTCAGAACGGCTCGGAGGACCGTCGACTCCCCGTTCCCAAAACTGAGAGACAACCACCCCACAAATGGGCCTCTAACATCATGAGAGACCCCCTCACAGTACTTACCCCCCCCCCCCCCCGTTCATCACTCTACCCTCAGGCAGGCTCTCGACTGATACGCACATGAACCGGCAGGCTGAGAAACAGCTTTTTCCCCAGAGCCGTGGACATGCTGCTGAACCCATAACCCCCCCCTCCAAAACAACTACCACCTCCCCACGGGCAATACATAACTCCTGCTACAGCTACAGCAAGTGCAATACGTGTTGGGTTCACTTGTTATGCTCCATTTATCATGACTATGACTATTGACTATGTGTTTGTTATGGTGAAACTGCAAAGAATCTGGAATTTTAACATTGAATGAAAAAAAAACCATTGAATTTTGATTATTCACTTTATGTAGGCCAGTACTGTAGACTGTCAATCAAAATGTTAAAGGTATATGTGGAAAAGGGTAACTGGGTGACAAACATCACACAGAATCATTCAAAATTAGCCTGGGGTCCACCTATGCTTTCTATGGCATAGGCAGCTCCCGGCAGGATCCACCGGGAGAATCTAGACGCAGCTGCGCGACGTGAGACTAATTAATTAGAGCGACAGAGCGAGAGAGGAGTGTGTTTGTGTGTGTACGTGTGTGTGTGCGTCAATTTAACAAAGGTGCAGACGATCAGAAATCAGCAGAGAGTGATCGACGTTTGCGCTACTCTATGCCGAATTGAAGTGGACTCGGTCCCAGACTTTTTTCCCCCCCTTGAAATAAAAACGTCTGGGTTTCCGAGGCTAGTCAAAATAGAACTTGGAAAGTTTGCGTCACCAGCAGCCAATCAACGACATTAAAATGATTGAATTCCCTGAAAACAAACCGATGCAGCTATTCTTTCTTGAATGATATGCGGTCAGGTTTATGACTGTGTGCGTGCATGCGCTGTGATACTTGACTTGTTGTTTTTATCATTAGTGTATTCTGTCATGTACAGTATTTACTATTTTGTAATGTAATGTATTCTGCAATGTTTTTATTTATTTCTAACTGGACTCTTGGAAGACTATCAAAAAGACCAAATAAAAAATCTAAATCAATATCAGTGATCATTCATAAAAACAATCAACAAATAATACCCATTATATAATAGGTGCATTATTCCCCACACACTACTAAACATAAGTTTAGTTTTGCTGTAGTGTGAGAATAAACGTAAAATAATTGAGCAAGACAATGCCGTCTTAACATAATGAAAAATGGGATTGAGGAACTGGAATCAGTTCCATCACATTTGGAGTCGTTTCTGGATCACGTCTGCTATACGATTACAATACCGGTGGTTCTCAAACCTTTACATTTCACGGACCACCATAACTCTGAGAGTACAAATGGGATCAAATGGACCCATAAGGGAACTTAGAGGGAAAATAATGTATTCTGCAAATAACCGCCATCAGAGTAAAAAATGAGGACTATCTTTTTAAAATATTGCTGCAAGGTTAATATTAACAGGACCATACAAAACCGTACTTGACCCATAATGTTCCATGTGGTTCCATTTGTACATTCTCAGAATTACAGACCTGGGACCCTAGGAATCGTTAAAAGAAACTATTAAGGAATCGGACCGTTAAGAGGGAATTGTTAAGGAACCGGAATCGTTAAATTCCTAAAGGATCCCAATGCCATCCACCACGGATTGCCAAGTCGGACCGTGCAGCTTGATCACTCCCAAGGCCATCGGCTGCTCAGCGCATGGCAGGCCCTCGCCTCAAGGCTCGCCTGGGCGCACTGGCCTCGTGTTCAACTGACGTAGAACATCATGCGTGGAAAACCATTCTGTTCAGTTGGTCCATACAATCCTCAGAGCGTTCTGACGGACCACTCTCTCTAGTAGTGGGTGTCAGACAGTCCGTCAGCATGCCTATATGCTTGTTTTCCCCCCACAACAATGCCCAGACCATGCCTTGTAAGTTGTTCATTAATCGGTTCATTTGTTGCCTATATATTTATGCAAAAGTAAATCTTTCTGCATCTGTTCACCTCGCAGACTCAATGTGTCTGGTGGTGGTTGGCTGCTGCTGCCCAGATATTTCAGATTTTAGAGCTTGTTCACGGGCAACCTTGATTAGCACGCTGCATTAGCATAACACCACACCCGCATCCAAACATAAAGTGAAAGCTTGAAACCTAGCGTGTGTTTGTGTATGTATGTGTTTGTGTGTGGACAGTTTCCTGTTTGCAGAGCAGACAAATATTTCAAGTTGGTGTTGTTTGAGATAGCTAAATGATACGTAGCTTGCAGAGTTAGTTCAGATATACTCAGTGGTATGCAAGACCCACATGTCATTCGCTGACGTGGCAATCAGCTGCCCAATTGGGCGGGGTATTTAAGCTCACCTAAGTCTGGATTCTTCCTGCGTTCCTTCCTCTGCATATGCGTTCCTGGTGTTGTTATGCACTGTTTGCTCCCACCGCCACCCCAGCACCACCGGTGGGCTCTGCTATTCCTGTTCCCCATGGGGGGTTGTTATTGTATATCTATCTCCCTGCTCTTAAGGGTATGTATAATGTATAATTGTGCCGAGCAGGGAGAAAAATGTAGCAGAGCCGAACGCCAAGATATAATGTTATATCTATTCGTGAGTTATCTGACTGAACTGACGCAAAATTACAGCAGCCTAGAAGCCCTTAATAAGTGCAATTCTTGTATGCATTTAGTGTTTATACATGCAGCCTACAGGAGTTGGGCAGTCAGCACAAATGCATCTACTTATAGATTTCCAATAACACAGCAGTACATCAGATATGATTAGGATCACGATTAAGCGAGCAAGCTGCATGAACTTCTCAAGTTGGTTACATGAAAGTTCATACTTTACCTTTTTCCACATGTACGGTCAAATTAAATGTGACAATATTTCGGTATCATATTGCAGATATAATCTACAGTATATATAGTATAGTGGAACCTTTTATGTTCTAAACATCCAGTTTTTGGGTGTAATCATATGTTTGTTTACACATTCACACACCATAAGATTTCCATAAAGATAAATAATAAGAAAAAATAAAACATTATGGTATGAAAATGATGGCGATATTGTTGATCAAATTTTCCCACACACACACACACACACACACACACACACACACACACACACACACACACACACACACACACACACACACACACACACACACACACACACACACACACACACACACACACACACACACACACACACACACACACACACACACACACACACACACACCAAGCATCAATGTGTGTGTTTGTGTGGGGTTGTGTAAGAGACAGAGAGATAGAGAGATGCATCTCTATGAGTCATCAAAGAGTCCCCTGCCATGGCAGTGATCAAAGGCAGACTGCACAAGTGGGATAAAAAGGGATGCTGTATTTAGGGGAGGATCGGTGATCCTGCTGACTGTCGTTTACTTTGTGTATGTCATGTGCATAAAGATAAGAGTATGTTTATTGTTAGCCCACGCGTACCTGAGTGACAGGTAGTACACATCTGGCTCCTTCCACCATTATATTCGAAAGAGCCATTATTATCTTATTATCAACCTGCTTTGCGAGGTAGGTTGATAATCATATTTGAACTGGGGACCGCCCACCCCAACAAGCATGTTGGATCGTCTAATTTCACAATTTTTGCCTCTTTCACATATTATTTTAGAATTTGGCCAATGTTTGACCAGTTTTTATGTTTGACCAATATAGTTTGTTGATGCAGTAATGGTCTTTTCTTAAAAGTCCTTAAATTGTTATCTAGGGGACTCCCCCCCCCCCCCTCCCCAAATACTGTGGCCCACAGGTTGAGAAAGAGTGAAGTAGGTAATAAGTTAGTCTTGTGTAGCCAGACAACTATTCCACAATCTCCGAATGCTATATACAGGTAGAGTCTGGAACTACACCTCCCAAAATCCCAAATGTGTTTGTCATTTCCGTTCACAAAAATATATTTTAAAATAAGCTTATTTTTTTATTTCCATTTCTGCTAAGCAGCAATCTACATATGTTTAGATGATTTCTATTTATATTAGGATACATTTGCGCGACTGTAATGACAAAACGGAAGTGGGGAGGAGGCTTCACTTCCGCTTTATATTTTACTCATGATCAGAGCTTCCGTTCTCCAGACTGTATGACCGAGGCATTTGAAAATTGCGAGAGGCAACTGTCTGGCCACGCAAGACTAATAATAAGTGGAACAAGTCGAACCAGTTTCAGTCAGGCAACGCAGGTCAACCGCCGGGTAACAGTCAGGGAAGTAGGTGACACTCAGGTCAACCTTGTCAGGGAAGTAAGGCGACAATGAACATGGGAATAGCCAATCGACTGCACTTGTCAACAACACCACTCACATACCCCTTAACAGGCTAAAATCAATATCTTGGGCCACATTCTGCTTAGTGCTTAAGTGCTTACAGCTCATTTCATATATATTTCATAGAGCATATTCTGGTAAATTATGGGCGCAACAGACTTCCTGTATAGATAGACACAGTTTAATTTTATTCCTATCGTTGTGAGCGTAGCATACAGACGCATACACAACTCAACAGTCAGTTAAAAGCTCCAAAGTTGGAAAGTCATTGATGTCCCTAATAGGATGATTGAAGATTAAAACTACTAAACTATATAAATTTAAAAAAAACTGTTAAATTAAATAATAATAATGATCTATGTGTTTACAGCAATACAAGTTTAGTAACCCACACCCACACTGACACCGATACTGTAGTCCTTAATTTGAATATGTATTACTCATTAAGCTAAAATAAGATTAAACTACACCCAATTAGAAGTCATTAATTTCTGGATAGAAGTGATTACAACGAATTGTAGTTCCAAAGCTACGAATCCCCTTGAGCTGACTGTGTGTGTGTGTGTGTGTGTGTGTGTGTGTGTGTGTGTGTGTGTGTGTGTGTGTGTGTGTGTGTGTGTGTGTGTGTGTGTGTGTGCATTCGTGCGTGCGTGTGTTTGTGCGTTCATGCGTACGTGCGTGCATGTGTGTGTGTGACATGTGTATGGGGGACAGACAGCACCCAGGATAACAGTTTTGTCCCATGACATCACTGAATGCATGGACTAACTATACTATACTATACTATACTATACTATACTATACTATACTATACTATACTATACTATACTATACTATACTATACTATACTATACTATACTATACTATACTATCTACTCTAAGCTGTTGCTTCACATTATGCTTGAAATGCTAGTATGCCTTTTCCTGCCTGATTTATCTGTTTGTTTGTACCTGGGCAGAAAAAGGAAATCAATAAGAAAGAAAAACAATAAAGCATCTCAACAGGAAGAGACAAGAGTGAGAGACAGAAACACCACCAGGGCCCATTAGCCCTTTACCACTTTAAACCCTATACACTTTGTCTTGCATCAAACCAGCAATCTACAGATCACAGCACGTCACATGGTCCACAACTCTACCAGCGTGAGCTTATAGATTTGCTCATTTCTGCCGAATGTTCACGTATGCCCAGAACAGGGATGCTAGGGCTCATGTGGTTAATTTCTAATATAAAGCCAAGCCTTTAATCTATTAAGCCTAGACACAATCACACAGACACATTGATATGCCAGTCAGAATAGTGTGATTAAATGCAGAACTAATTAAATGCTCTGTCAAGGAAAGAAACACAACATTGTTAGCAGGACAGACAACAGCTTGGAATAAAAAGCCAATTTGATTTATGAGACGTTGTAAATCTCCTGTATAGTACAACGGCGTAAAGCACTGCATTAAAACTTCCAAGGTTGAGCGTTTGATTCCCACTTTATCCACTCATGTCATGTCTAGAAAGGAAAAACAAAGCATATGCACTCACTGTACTATATGGCACTAAACATATCTTCTGTTATGTTAGGCATGTAATTTCAGTTGAAAGGAGTAAAGGGCTTTTAGAGATATAAGCAGACTAACGGTGGAATGTGGAAGCTTCCATGGTAAGCCCATGTTTTCTTCCACATTGTGGTTCAATCTACAAAATAAAGGCAGACGGGAGAGAACAAAAACAGTGGCTGTAAAAAAAAGAAAAAGAAAAAGAAAGAAACCTCAGAGACTTCTCAAACGAGGCAGGAACATTGGAGCTTCAAGGAGACGGATAAAAGGCCCAAATCTATGTGAATCTCTAACACTGGGGCTTGTATGTTCTGGGCAGCAGAGAAGAACAGAAATAATAACCTTGTATGGAGGACTGCCACAGGGGGGGCAGAGGAGAGCGCAATACAACTGCATCGCTCTTAAAGTCTAGATGAAATTTAAAAAAAGACTGCTTAACTAACCCCTTTAGATAACTTTAGATAGGTCACCAACAGCATTTATCAATATTTTAACCCATTAAGAGCTGAGGCTGATTACACAAAATCAATGCATTCTAAACCAGTAGTTCTTTAAAGACTTTTAAAGAATGTTCAAAAATAGCAGATGTACAAACTTGCAGTGTCGCTCTGTGAGCTTGTATATCTATTTTTTAATAGCCAATGCTAAAATCTAAAATGACATGAATTGTAATGATTTTTAACAGTTTTAATGGGTTAAAATAAAATAATAACACCAATAATTATACAGTCATAATAATAATAAGTCAATCTTATATCAAAATCCATTCTTCCTGTAAAAAACAACATGTGCTTGTGTAGGCTGGAACCAACCAATTTCAACCAATGCCTCCACCCATCAATCAATCAATCTTCAACTGTAATTCTCTATGTTTGTCATGCTTCCACTTTCAACGTTCAAACCCTCAATCCCTGCATCACTCGGAGGTAATAATAGTGGCTTGGATGTTGGTGACTGGTGTGACCCTTAGTAGACACCCATAATGGGCCTCACCTGGTGGACATGATGCCCCGAGGTCCACGCCAAAAGTAAAAATGCTGTAATTTCATTTCAGAAGATGTAATTGAAATCAAGCCAATGTGCCAGGGCCAGGCAGTGTAATTGAGCAGATGGCAATTATCTCCTCCAGCACAATCCATGGATCAGACCATGGCTGGGCGTTGTCTCTCTCATCAACACAATTTCACATGGCAAGATGTTATCACTCCTTAAATCTGAACATTTCCAGCAAAAAGAAAAACAGTGTATATAGATAGCCTGTCTCCGTAGTCCCTACTCCCTACCACCTATCCACAGTAAATCCTCCATTTGGAATTCCACATCCAAACACCATCAGCTTTTCATGATTCACATGCATTACCGTTCCTAAAGACATGGCGAGGCATATCGATGAGTATGGTTAAAAAAAGAAAGAAAACTGCTTCTTGCCAGACAATGAAAACAGTGAGATGAATAAATCTCATCAAGGTCATATAGCCAGCTTTCAGAGCAAAACGATCTATCACAACAACTTCACAATATTTGCAGGTTTAGTGTAATTTTAACCGGCTAAAGGATTCTGAATCTCTAGTGCTAATCTCTAGTATTTATTCTTATCTTTGTTTCCTCTTTCTTAAAGCACTGGGTGTTTGGTTTCTTTCCTCATGAGAGGTGCTGGGTTCAAACTCAAGGGACTCTCGCCAACTCGCCAATGTATAGGATGTCAGCACTTAAAGAGTAAAGACTTGTGCCATCTGCATGGTCCCTCGCCCCTGTGTAAAACTACACCTTTGGTGGCCCTTAGCCAAGCTGCTAGGGTCAATGGGCACTGATGGATTGGATTACTGGCACTTAACAGATAATTTGTCTTTAGCAACAAAAAAAGCCAATAGCAATGCCATATGCACATCAATGATAATGCCACTATATGACAGAAATACCATCTGTATCAATCTGAATCCCCTCCTGAGGGGAACCAGTTTAGTATGGACTGAACAACAGCAATAAATCTTACACTTATGATTAGGTATCATATTACCAGACTGTGAAATACTGTATAACAGCAGCTTATATATTATGTTACTCTAGTATTTTTTTGGAGCTATAAACTGGCATGTCAAGACATTATTTTCAAATGCAAGTATAGGGAAAGAAAGTTCATTCTTCATGAACTTTCTTTCCGGCACTTCAAAGGTATCCAATTTGTAAAGGATTTTGTCAAACAAAGACATGAGTCGTGACCTACTGTACGTGCATCAACGTGTTTTACTTTTGTGGTGTTAACAGTTTTGTTATCTATTTTGTGGTATCACTTTCACTCAAATGCTGGGAATTCAATTTTGTATTGAATATATCATCGTGAGAACATCTTAAATTAAATATTCTGCCATGGCCTGGGAAAAGTTTACTACTGATTAGCTGGTGATGTGGTGACCATAATTTATCTCTGAAGGACACTGCCGCAGGAGACAGGAAAATTCAGTTAATGGATATAAGTCCCACATTGTTTTTGGTCATTATCCCTCAAACAGCCTGTAGTGAACGGAGTGGTTGCCACTGTGGCTCAGCACTTCAACACACTGTAAAATTGCCTTGACTATGTGTAGCATATTGATGTATCCCAATGTTACGCGTAATGTAATTTAAAATTGCTCCAAAGCTCCAATGGGCAAAATGTCCAGCTCATGGTCACTGGATCAGCATTTGATGACATTAATGCTACTGAGAGAGTAGTTTGTCTCCAGGAGCAGCGGCACATATATGAACACTGTTTTAGGGCTGGACTTTCCCTATTTAGACACTTTTGGGGTCCGGAAAACCCCTGTCTAGATTAAGCCAGTTCCCATTGCCACACACTGCCTGTAGGCCTGCTCTCATGGCCCTTCTACACACAGGACCTCTAAATCCACCCAGATTAATCATAGCATTTAGGTGAAGTTGGAAGGTGAAGTTTCCAGTTTTCACAAGCAGGTTGAGAAACAAAGAAAGACAAGAAAACTCAGGTGGGTGGGTGGCTGGGTGTCATTTTCTACTTCGATGGTCTCACAAGTCACAACATATTGGAAAGTGATGTTTTTTGCCACCAATTTTAACCAATGAAACCCTATACTTATACTTTGTTGACCTGTATCCCCCAGGGGTCTATATATTTTCCTTTTTTTCCATCTACACAAAATCTCTTCACCGGAAATAGTCGATCTACAAGCTCACACAACGGGTCACATGTTGTGAACTTATTGATGGGCTATTTTCGCAGAATGTTCACCTGCAGTATATGACATGGCAGAATGTTCACCTGCAGTATATGACATGGCAGAATGTTCACCTGCAGTATATGACATGCAGAATGTTCACCTGCAGTATATGACATGCAGAATGTTCACCTGCAGTATATGACATGCAGAATGTTCACCTGCAGTATATGACATGGCAGAATGTTCACCTGCAGTATATGACATGCAGAATGTTCACCTGCAGTATATGACATGCAGAATGTTCACCTGCAGTATATGACATGCAAAGTATAGGGACGCCAGGTTTCATGTGGTTAAAAAGAAGCAGCCACATACACAGTGCAGTAGAAAACAACTTCAAAAGGCAAAAAGATGGAGATGCAACCTTTGGTCAAATGCTTCCAATAAACTCCAGCTTTAAAAACGAGCAGGGGAGTGGCCGCAGTTGAATTGCATTACCTTCCCTCAGGCTAGGTTCAGCTATGTTTGTTGTCAAACCAGCCAAGCCCCCCCCCCCCCCCCCCCCCCCCCCCCCCACACACACACACGTATTTGCCCTTACTTGTTTGTTTTGTGTATTCCCCTCACCTGAATTCCAGAGCAGTCTATAGAAGTGCTAAACAAAGAAACAAAGCCTGAAGTCTCGAATATTAGCAGTGTTCAAGCCCGTTCTACGACACCGCCAGTCAGACACGCACCAGCCCTGCCCACAGGGCTCATTTTTTTTATCTACACTTTATGAGGTTCGTGAAAGATGAGCAAGGCATGCTGTCTCCTAGCAGCCAGCTGTGTCTGACGAGGTACGACGGGCGATGGAATGGCGGCATCACATGGAGGTCATGACGGTGACCCTGGCGTGTCTATGCAGATCTTTTTCAACAACGTTTAAATTACTACCTATATGACCACTAGCACTCCTTGAAAGTGACAGGTTTCATTTAGGATTTGCTGTTTAGCGCATTCCTATCTGCCCTATGACATACACACACGCATGCACACGCAGACACACGTGCGCGCACACACAGCCAGGCACACAAACAACGACCCTTGTTTCCACAAATGCACATAAAGTGTTTCAAACAATGTCATTATACTCCTTAAACTGCTCTAGAATGACAGAAGCAGGGTTTACAGCACTGCCCTCAGGCCCTATCGTAAACTCACAAACTGCAGCCCCCACACCCACCCGGCCCCACAATACGAAAATACATCCGCCCAAGCATCCAAGCAAGCCTTATCGAAGAGTTTTAAATCTAATTGCCCAGTGCGCTGACAAACTTTATTTTCTGCCGTGTGAATCTGAGGGAGTTATTATTTCAGGGTTGCGTTCTATAAATAGGCATTTCATAGCTCAGATTAGGGCTGACTCAGGAATGCTGGAGACAGAGGCCAGTGATAATCACCATATTACAGATTACTTTATTTAGACAGAAGAGACAGGAAGATTGAGAGTAGAGAAGGGGGACGACACACCACAGGCCTTACGGCCAGAATCGGACCCAGGGATTTGTGAAATGATGCAGTCCACGCACTATCCGGTCAGCTACTGGTGTGTGAGTAAGCAGTAAATTCACTTATCATGAAATATGGACCTCTCACATCAAGCCTTGTGCTGGGAAAGAGAGCGAACTCCATTTTAGCTGAGCTCCAGATACTACACTACTACACTATATCGTCCCTTCATCTTCTATTTATAATGTCAACATTAGTTGAAAACCCTTAATCACTCATCCTCCTGGGAACAATGAACATTTGGGATGCACACGCAGATCCAACACACCAAAGGTCCAGCATGCTGAAATCACCCGTTGCTCCCGACAATGCATTGCGCCGTGCTTGCGGTTAGGGTTAGGTTAGGGTTTTGGTTAGGGTGTTGGTCTAATGACAGTCGGACCAATAGTATGTCGGAACTAAACGTCTGTACCCTGAACATTCATGTTGCACCCTGTAGAAGGGGTGTCAGACTACAGAGAGGAGGGGGGGGGGGGGCGGGTAAATTAGCATATTAACAAAAGTATATTAACAAAAGTATATTTTGTCCAGTTATGACTGAGTAGGGGTTGGGATCCGGAACCAACATTGAGGATCCGGAATCGGTTCCATCACATTTCGAACTGTTTCCGGAACGGGTCTTTATCACACAATGTCAGAGCTGGTATATGTGGACTTCACGTCTGCTATAGAATTACAATACCAGCGGTTGTCAAACTTTTTTTAATTTCAAGGACCAACATAACTCTTAGAGTAGAGAATGTGTACTCTCACTTACAGTTACAGTCATGTAAGGTCATGTGTGATACCCCCTATACCCTACCCTATATACCCTATATACCCTACCCTTATACCCCCTATACCCCTATAACCTACCTTACAGTCATGTAAGGTGTCATGTGTGATACCCCCTATAGGAATCATTAAGGGAACCGTCGGGACTGTTAAGAGGGAATTGTTAAGGAACCAGAATTGTTCAAATCCTTAGGATCCCTTCCCTAGTTGTGATGTAGCTGCTATATCTGTGTGCGGCAGCAGGTCGGCAAGGAGGGAAAACTCCTTGCCGCTGCCAAGCAGCTGTTGACTGAACATGGAAAAACAATGGGGGCAGCAGCTAACCCACCCACTGTGTGTTAAGCACAGATCCTATATAGACAGACACTATAGGATGTTCGCAAGTGGGAAAACGAATTCTCAGCTGATGATGCCTTTAGATGTGCATGCCAAATGCAAAGTGGAAAACTGCATGAAGGAAAACACTGTAAACAGTCCAATAATAGCAGGAAGCTGATAGGTGGGATGTGTTCCATATCACTGCTTAGCATATCGTGGGCGTCGGGTGGAAACCGTGCATGTCCACAAATCGTTACTTTTCCCGAAATGGAAAAAAAGAACCTGTGTTCCGATAGATCCAAATAATTAATGTTTAGTCACAAGCTCTTGTTCCAGGTCTACAACCTCGTAGATCGGCAAGTTTTGCTACTATTCCGTGACATAAAAAGTTGAGATACGGAGATATAAGGTTTCTGCCCGGCATCGACGATATCATAAATGGATATGGACAGCCATCGAAGGGAAATGAGTCGGAACAAAGAGGTCCAGGAATATCCATGATCATTTTCTACACTGAAGTGGACATCAGGTGCATTAGGTGCTAAAAATACTAGCCCCCAGGAAATCTCATCTTCAGTACAGACCTGCGGATATTCCACACAGACTTGCGCCTTGCTAATGGAAAAAAAGAGAGTGAGCTTTTCAAAGCCTGGAGTGGAGACCACAGGTCAGGAGTTCATCACTCGAGCTCAATAGTGCGGCCACTCATCTGCTTGACCCAACAGGTAAGTGCAGCGATGTGGTGCATTATGAACCGAGCTAAGCACTAAAGGGAGTCTTTGGGGATTTGGAGAGTGGGTCGGTGTTTTTGGGATTGGGAAGCCGTAGCCAGGGGGAGTAAGATACTTCTGGCGACTAATGAAGAGCCGGTGGAGAGTGAGAGGAAGAGGTAAGAAGCGCGGAAGAGAGTAACTACTATATATCATGAATTGGCCTCCTCCCTCCATCCATCTCCCGCTAAGCTAAATGACATACTATCAGTGACACATCACCGAGCAGAGCAGCTCTCTGGGCTCAAGACGGATCATTATGGGCCTGTGTAATTAGCAGCTGTTAAGTCTGCAGCTCTAAACCCCTCCCTTCTTCATTTAGTTTGGTAGAAATTAAAAAAGGAAAAACTCAAGACATGCTGTGGAAAACACCAAATGAAAGAGACAGACTCCTCTAGCCTGCTTACGTGTCTAAATCTTCAAACATCTCTCCGCTCTCTCAAATGCAGGTCAGCTGGGGGAATATGGCTTTGAGTAGTTAAGTGGATGGTCGTGAAATGATGGGAGTCAGCGTGAATAATCTGCCGTGAAGTACAATATAACTTGAGCTACACCCGTCTCAGCAATAAATGACGTCTTTTGAAAGTACGTATATACCCACCTGTCCTTGTTGTCCCTGAGTACCAAATGCTACCTCTCTGCATGAGGAGAAGCCGTCGTTCAGACTGATGAGTACCAAATGCTACCCCTCTGCATGAGAAGAAGCCATCGTTCAAACTGATGAGTACCAAATTCTACCCCTCTGCATGAGAAGAAGCCCTCATTCAAACTGATAGGCCCACATTCCTTTCATGTTTTGACACGCGTCATGCATGAAGGCACGATACAAAATGCGCTCTGCACGTGCAGGAACATCCACACACCCACACCCACACACACACACAAACACACGCAGCTCGCTAAGCATACAATCTCAAATACCCTGAAGGAAAGGAAAGTAGTGATAGAACAAAAAGAGGCGTGGGGAAAAAGAATCAATATTTTCCTTTCAGATATAAGATAAGATTTGCACATGAAATCTCATGTAAAGCCCTACAGACAATGTGAACTCAAATTAATGAGTTGAGTCCACTTCGCTACCCCACTATATCTCCAGCGTGACTTCCACCCACACCAAAAGACAATATGGCTGCTGTGTGAGAGAGAAAGAGAGACGCAGGGAGAAGCATGGAGGGAGGGAGGGAGGGAGGGAGAGAGAGGGAGAGAGAGGGAGAGAGAGAGAGAGAGAGAGAGAGGGAGAGAGAGAGGGAGAGAGGGAGAGAGGGAGAGAGAGAGAGAGGGAGAGAGAGAGAGAGAGAGAGAGAGAGAGAGAGAGAGAGAGAGAGAGAGAGAGAGAGTCAGTATGCAATTATAGTGCCACACGCTGTACTGTATGGGTATGGTGCCAGAAGGCACACCTCTCAGCCAGTCCTGGGAATCGGTCCCGCAGCCCCAGTTTTTCCCACAGCTCGCTGCACTGAACTGTGAACTCCATTCATGTAAGCCCATGGTTTACACGGACAGATAAGAATCCGGTGACTGGGGATGAGTATGGATTCTGTAAAAAATGTGTGGAGTTCTCTCTTCTTTGTGAGACTGCCTGGCTGATGCGCTTTCGCAACCTTTGCCCAGAGGGAGGACGGGGGGGAGGACGGGGGGTGGGGGGGGTGGGTGGGGGGGGAGAAAAACACGTTGAAAAATGTAGCCCAAATCCATGGTGCATCTGTCCAGAAATGCTGTGGTTCCCAGAGCAAGCCCCCCACACCCAACAGCGACTGCAGGTGGGCATCTCCCCCAGTGCTGTGCAGGTGTTGTGCGGCACAGCAGCCCTATCATTACCTCTGCCTCTCACCCTCCCCCCTGCTTTCCTCTGCTCTCTCTCTCTCCACTGTGTTTCAAACCAGATCTTAAAGCCTGAATAAGAGCTTTGATCCAGCCCTAATCCCCCGCCTTGCTGCTGGAGAACCCTACAGTTGGGAGACCAATTGATTGGCGGCTCATAATCCCCTTCCTTCACACACGCACGCACATGCACACACTCTTACATGTGTGGTGCCGCGCATACACACATACACACTATCAACAGCTTGCCTTTTTTGCCTTTGCCAACCACTTGAACACTAGCGTCACTATTCTGAGCATGTCGTAATAGGCAAACATGCTGTGAAAATAGTCAAATATTTCTTGAAAATAGTCGACCCGCAAGTGTTGCTTTGTGATCTTGTGATATTTTTCACCATTTTGACGTACAATTCAGGGCATGTCGGCGAACATTTGGAAAGTAGCAGAAAGCTCTACAAGCTCACGACGCGGATATTTTCGCTGATGACATTTTGTGTAGAGAGGACAAAAGGAGTGGGCCAAGGACAGACCCCTGGCCCTGGGGGACACTGGTCAAACAACGCTTAAGTGGTTCATGAAAAAAGTCAGACGCGAAACAATGTTATAATGCAGTTTGAAGGCAGTTGGACAGCCATACAAGGTGGGAGCGATAAAGGCAGCCCTTTCTGTTTACCTTAGCCTGGCACTGAAAGGTAGCCCTGACTCACACATGCACATAGCACTGAGTTAGCACTCTCCTGGGCCTACCTAGATAACATTATCTGCACACACATATGAGGATAGACATGCACTCTCTGACACACATACATACACACTCGCACGCACGCACGCACGCACGCACGCACACACGCACGCACGCACGCACGCACACACGCACGCACACACATTGAACCACACATTGACACACACACACACACACACACACACACACACACACACACACACACACACACACACACACACACACACACACACACACACGCACACACACATTGACACACACATTGACACACACACACACACACACACACACACACAGTCACACACACGCACACACACACACACACGCTTCAACACACACAATACAGCCTTCAGTTGCCAGTGTAAATTATTTTTAGGGGGGTGGGCGGTTTGCTTGTCTAAACTGGAGTCCTTGAAAAATCGGAAGAGATAACGGTATGCTTCAATCAACACGCACACGTTTTGGAGGTTCGAGTTATTTGACTAAGTATGGGGAGCTGTCTGATGAAAGATGAAGGCTTATTGAGTCACAAAGTACACTTCAAATGAAGCTAATTTTTCCATGCTTCAATGCTTCGTTACCAGTCAAACAGCGTATCAACTAGGCGATTGTTTTGCTGAGCCGGGTAGCTGCTCCCTGCATTGTAATGTAATGCCTTGCTATGCAATGTTTTGGAACTCTGGACAGGGTTAAGATGCCAGGGAGGGCTGACTGAGGCCTTGACCCCCTCAGCTAAATTCAGAGTGCCGGACCAAACAAATACCCCCCCCCCACCCCCCCCCCCCCCCCCACCCCCACGCTAAGACACAGAGGTATGGGCTCAGACGACTCATGGCTTGAATAGCTTCACCTCCCGCCCACCACCTACTATATAGTTTGAGATTAGATTCCCCGCATTCCCGTAAACACCTGCCGACCACAAGACTCTGAGCATTCCAGAGGGGTAGAGCTCAGGGAACAGTCTCGGCCATGGTAGAGATATGCCATGAAAGACTTCATGTCAAGCAAATTTCTAAATTTACATTTGGACAGTGGCTCCATTGTCAGGGACATGTGTGGCATTCTATTTCGTTACTTGTTATCACAGTGGCCTGAGGTGAGTGCATGATATATATATTATTTTTTTGTACAATTTGAGATGTTAAAAGTGACTGTTGTGTAAGTGGCTCTCTCGCCGCCTGCCCGAGGCCTTCCACTGGGAGTCCTGTCATAACCATGTTGACCGGTTGGTTCCTCGGCTCACATCTGTTTAGCATTAAAGTGTTGTCAAGTCCACCTCCCCTCTGGCCTGAGGAGAGAGGGGACGTCAAGCTGGAAAGGGTGATGGGGGGTATGTGGTTGAGAGGGGACGTCAAGCTGGAAAGGGTGATGGGGGGTATGTGGTTGAGAGGGGACGTCAAGCTGGAAAGGGTGATCATGGGGGGTATGTGGTTGGTATTCTTGGAAAAAGGGGGACACTGAACCCTAGCTAGGCAAATCAAGAAAGCGCACACAGACATGCACGCACGAGTGCGCACACACACACACGCACAGACACACAAACTCTGAAGATAAAATGTTGAACAGGTGGCTGAGAGCAAAACAGCCTTTCTCTCTCTCTCACTCCTTCTCTCTCTTTCTGCAGACGTGTTCTCTGCATCGAAATGGATGGGGGAGGTCAGAGGGGGTCAAACAAACTCTCCCCGCTGCCTCTGAACTGCCTCTGAAGGGGCTGCCGTGGAAACATCTTCCTGACATCTGCTTTTGTCATCAGAGCGCTACCTGGGAGTAACCGCAGCGCCATAAGCACTCTGAGAGCGTACAGGGGGGGTACCCCTTCTTTGCCTTCTAAGAAAGGGAAAAAAACGAGTGTCCTCTCCGCTCCCCTCATCCCTACAGCACGTACATGTCGAGCTACTGAGGAATGTGGACCACTCTGAGGTTTAAGGGGGTCAGCTATTTATAATTCCACTATGACAGAAAGAGGGGGGCGGTGGGGGGGAGAAGAGAGAGAGAGAGACAGAAAGAGAGAGATTGATTTAGGTACACCAATGGGTCTAAGTAAACATAGAAGGTATGTTGAGGCTGTTATGATCCTTAGTTCAAACTACTGTACGGGAGGATAGCTGTTAAACAAAATGGCTCCTTCTATGAAGTTACAAGCGTGATTTGATGAACACAAAGGTGATTAACAGTTCACTGTCAATTAAAATGTTTACAGTTTACTGCATCAGTAATTTCATCACTTTCATCTTCTTCAACTTTCTCCATCACTTCAACTTTTTGGATGGGACTTTTCCCATAATAGAAACATACAGTACAAATACAGTACAAATCTTTCTACAGGAATAAACAGCTGTTATATAATTTTATTGGATTCATCCACTTAAGCCCTATACTTTCAGCGTTTTTATGAAAATAGTGGAAAATAGACGATCTACAAGCTCGCAACCGTGAATGCCTAAAATTACATGCCCAAATTAAGTAGGAAAGCCAGGTTGAAAGTGGTAAAAAACAAAGTCACAAAACACACAAAAGATACTTTGGCACATTTAAGTTGACGTGGAAGCCAATTTAATAATTGGTGACCCTGGAATGTGAGTACCACAAGCCACGGTGTCAGCAGTTTGCAACTAGCAGAGACTTCGTTTAAGGAAAACCCTCTCATTAATTTGATATAGCAAAGAGTGCCACCGCTTGTAATAGAAAAATCTGCTGTGCACACCAGAACAAAAACACGCACATGCATGCACACACACACACACACACCATCAATTCTACGACCACATTAAACATTGCATCTCTGTATTTGCACACTTTCCCTCAACTTCCTGTATTGGCCGATCAGCCTCCAGGGCCTGAGAGCGGTCGGGCCTCTCATTACCCCTATGGTACCCTGTGCAGTATGGGATGGAACAGTGTACACCCATGGGAGGAGAGGCTAATTCATTCTGTATGGTGAGAAGGCCCTCTGCTGCTTCAGCAAACTGTCCCGGCACCAGCAGGTCTGGAGACAAACACATCGCTTGTCCACGGGGATAGATACACACAAACATGCACAGTGCACACACAAAGAAACCTTAAAAAAACAATAAGAATTAACGTTAGCTAAGTGCCCTCTAATTGCTTACTACCCCATCCAATTCTCCAGTTAGCTTTAGCAAGAGACTACGTCAAATAAATTAAAAACAACAGCAAAAACGACAATTGAGCATTGCTGTCATTTTATTGTGCTTTCCCGCATAGGAGACAAGCAGACAGACTGCAGCGAGTGCAGCACGCAGAATTAGGAGAGAGAGAGAGAGAGAGAGAGAGAGAGAGAGCAGGAAATTGTGCCGTTCGATGGACACGGCGTCAACAAATCCAATTTGTCTGCATGCACAGATTGTGTGTGTGAGATGCTTGCGTTGTTGTGATGAGGAGGACGCACGCGGCAAATCCGCCTGTTGCGAACTGCACAGCAACCCAAGGGAGGTCCATTACTGGGAAAGGAGGGCCGTGTCAGTGTCTCTAACAGGGGTAGAGGGCAGTGTATGAGGGGGGTGGGGGGCTCTCGTGGCAGCTCTCCATGTTTATCTGAACGGAAATTAATGGCAGAGCTCCACCAAGTGATGCTCTCCAGCAAATAGTTAAGGTACGTCCATTAGTATCTCTACGCAGTGACAAACACTCAGAGACTAGCTGATACAGGGGTGGGTGGGGTGGTTACTGTATGGAGAGAAAGGGTCGGGGAGAGAGAGAGAGAGAGAGAGAGAGAGAGAGAGAGAGAGAGAGAGAGACTAAACAGAGCTCTTGGGTGAAGTTTATCATTAGTATGTCTGTGGGTGGTTGTCTAGAAACAACTCCTCACTCCCCGGAATCCCATCCTCCTGTGGAAACGGTCCAACCCTTGGTGTTATCAGTAGGCCATGGCCTGTAGATACTGAAAACATTGAGGACAAGGCGCAACTCACTTCTATGGCCTTGGCATGATGAAAGGCCAGTGTGAGGCCAGTAAAAAATAATTCTGGGTATTAGTTGACATTTAATGGAGAAAAACAAAAATCTCACGTGGTCTGCTCAGTGCCTGGTCCCCCCTCCTTTCTCTTGGCAAGACGTGAGAAGCAGTCAATTCCAGAGTGAAGTTTCAATTCATTGAGCAACAGAGTGCACCTTTAAGTGACATCCCAACATGACTGAGCAGGTCACAGTGTTTTTGGAGCTCTTGGCACCTCCAAAACACACTTTCCCTCTAGGAATAGATTCTGAGAATCCTCTTCAGCTCACACACACAGACTGTTGTTCTAGAGGACAGCATGTGTGGATTTCACTTTGAATTATATACATAAATATATTTTAATCTATGTTAACACAACCTAACCAAAGATTGTGTTTTTGACGGCCCATCGCGGTCCCGTCGCTAGTCGTGTTAGAAGTAACCATACCTCGGGTAGTCGCCGATCCTCCCGGGGGTGTTTTGGAAAGATGCTATGCTATCTAGCACAAACAAGATGGAGTCTGTGTCACCTTGAAATGGCGTATATCTATTCTACGTCTGAGCATAGACATGGTTACATGATAATCAACACTAACACTTTAATTTAGAACACACCCAAATCAAATCATACAAATACGTGTTCAATCATTCAATCAAAGCAAACGGCATAAACAATATTAGTTTGCCTCTTCTACAAAAAGTGTGCCAAGCTGTCATTCTCTTGTACTTATTATTTCCCACCAATAGACGCTCCCAGGCTGTAGAGTGGTGCGCTCTGTTATCAAACGAGTAATATTCTGTCTTTTGATTAATCTCTGTCCTGGGCATCCAACGTAATTAATTAAAAAGGCGGAGATATCCATCTTGGGCTTTCTACTTGTGTTAATTGATTGAACACTTTCAGATACGTACATAAATATCCTTGTTTTGTTTTTAGTCTATGTTAATTGATTGAACACTTTCAGAAACGTTAATAATAACATATTTTGATTGTATCATCCTACAGTTAGTACTAAGAAAACACAAGCAAAAGCCAAAGTAAAGTCAACACCTCATATGTATTATTACTGCAGTAATAATACATGCTGCGGGCTATATGGAAGCCATGGCTGCTGTGGATTGTTAAGGTGTGTCGTGATGTTTCTTGGCACGGTTTCGATCCAATTAAGTAACCTGTAAGGCAAGAATGTGGGAACTTACAGGTCCGCCTGTCGCTTTTGTAAAAGTGATAACAAGGAAATGACAGCGCTTTCGCTGCAATCAGTTCTGGCAAGGGAGATGTACTCTAAGGAGAATGCACCAACTTAGCAACGCCAATAACAGATTTAGGCACATGAAGCTGTGGAACAGTTTTAGGGTGAGAGAAAGATGTAGTGACTCCACGTCTGCTAATGAGAGTGGATGAATTGGGGTCATCTAGTGAACACAACAGGAAATCTATCATGTAAACTTATCTAGCAATGCAGCAATGTACAAACTAAATAGACATATGCCTGCACTGCTCTCAGATGGTTTATTACCAGTGATGTGACAGAATGAATGCCAACAATAATGCTTTTCCTGATCCCTCCAGTCATCTAAGAGCATCTAAGTCAGAATTACTGTAAAGCTTTCTCTTCTCTGCCCTTCCTTCTCCTTCCTGTTTATCTTCCTCAACCCTCTTCATGTCTTCGTGTCACTTACATTTTCTCTAGCCTATTCGCTTCCCTCTATTCTTCTTTTTATTTTTTCCTCTTAATTTCTTTATCACACAGAAAAACTGCAGTGTTGCTCCTGGGGCCGTGAAGTGCATCATCGACCACATCATTTCAACACCCCCAGTTTGATTCCGGCAGGGGACCTGTCAAGTCAGGTTTATTTATATGGCACATTTAATATGACAGGATTAGACTTCATGTGCTTAAAAAAAAAGCAAGAGATTGGCATATATATGACAAAAACATTGCATACCTTTCCTCCTCTATGTCCTTTCTAAATAAAAACAAAAACAGTTTTCGATATTTAATTAATTCCTTGGAGATTGTTCGACCGACTACATTGCGAGTATAATGAATCATTCATGAGATTCAGAGGTTTGCAACAAGTAAACTGATCCTAGAGTCCTTATCCTAGAGTCAATATCCTAAACAATAGGCCTACGGTGAATGTTCTAGATCCCCAAAGCAAACACAAAGACATGATGCAGTGTCTTCTGGAGAGACAACAACTAAATCAACAGAGCTTTCCACAACACCCCGTCTAGACTGCATTATGCACTATTATTGGTGGTGGTGGTGGTGGCTTGGAGAATTAGGTCTATATCGCTTTATTTAAAAGGAGTAGACTAGTTCACCCAAAATATTACTTATTTTATACTCACCCCACGAAGCCTCGAATTCATGGAGATATATGTTTTGCATTTATAATAATAATTTGATGACCACGTCAATAGAAGACTCTTTAAGACTCGTATTATGCGTGTCTTAAGTACCAGGTCTTATTACTTAACTTAAGACCTGGAGGCGTGGTCAATGCTGTTTGGCATTGCTGTCAATGCTGTTTGGCATCACCCATAAGTCATTATGTGGGTGAACTTTTGGTGCCACCCGTTCCTCACGTTCCTATAGTCCCACCCCTGCACAACGTCATAGGGCAAGGGCCGGGTGTCTCCCTCAGCCAGCAGCAAGCTCAGGTGTAGCTTGTCTCAATCAGCCCAGCTGCTGCACAATAACCATCCACAGAAGCTGCCAATACTGTATATAAGCTGCTGAGAACCGGCCCCTGATGTTTGAACGTTGATTGGTAGGCCTACTGTGGTTAGTGTATTCAGCAGTTTAGAACAGTATTCTCTAGTGTGCTTTAGAGTTCAGTATTGTAGATCTGTGTTTTGCGTGCTAATTTAATTTCCAAACCCCTCTCACCACTTCCAGGATTTCCCCTCATGCTCCCCAACAGACGACCCACACGTAATGTTTTGTCTGGATAAATTTCCATTTTTGCCCCTACTCCTGTTTCAGTGTCTTTGCCTTTGGGGGCCCTCCCTGGCACATTTGGCTACGTAGCACCATTCGAGCATAAGCCAGGCATGGTTAAGTCTCAATATGCTGTATAAAGACCATGGGAGGAACATTACCATAGATGATTGATTTAGTCGTTGCGCATCCGCTGACAATAATTTCTGTCTCTCTTAATATCGGTAAAATACAGTAATTGTTCCATGAAACTGAACAATGCATGTGTTTTTGTACTGAAAAGAACATACTTTTAGCAGCGTTTTTCCGCCGGCTTTCCAAAAAAAACGCGTCCAGTGACTCCAGTCTGCAAGGACCTTAACGCTAACCTATTTTCTACCATCACTCAGGTGAGACAAGGGAAACTGAATGGGTACTGCAGGTCTCAAACGTTTCCACTTTTCCCCCCAACCGGTTGGATATGGATTTAACTTAAGAAAACACATAAGGTTTTCCAACACAGACTGCCTGGGCCACCCTTCTTGCAGGGTCTTGAACTAGAGCTGCATAATTCATTACGCCATTAGCAGAGCTAATCTTGCAAATCTTTCTTGTTTTTGAAAATGTTTACACACCAATAACTTGTGCTAAAAACACGGACATGGAGAAGACTGACTGTTCTCATGCATTAGAGTGTGCTAAATAATAGTGTAGTGATAATGTTCCACTCACAGCATGAGTGTTTGTCTTCAGAATTGGATTATGAGCTGTCTGGAGTATACTTTTATGGAATTAAAAAAAAAAGAAAAAAGAAAAACTATAAATAAATGGTCACCATTGACTTAAATTGTTTTTCAGAACCTGCTACAGTAAGTCGTAGCACTGGCAATCTCACAGTGGGTTGTGTGGACAAAATAATCTTCACCTGTATGATAACGACTTGAGAGTGAGTAGATAATTTTAGGGTGAACTATTCCTTTAAGTGCTGGCAGTCTCTCTGTCAGGTACAGGGTCTATTTTTAAACTCTTGATAACAAGTAGAAAGGACAATTAGCCAGAGTTTGTCTGCCTCGAGTCGTTACACTCCATTTCCATCTTCAGTCTGACATTGGCTCCACTCTGACCGATTTCCATGGGGGAAGTACGTGAATTCAATGTTGTATAACCAATCACTAGAGACCGCCTAGTGTTGCGTTGCCAGACTGTTGCCTCTCGCAATTTTCAAATGCTTCCGTCATACAGTCTGGAGCAACGGACGCTCTATCACCACTTCACAAGTAAAATATAAAGCGGAAGTGGAGCCTCCTCCCCGTTTCGTCTTTACAGTTGCGCAAAATTATCCCAATATAAATAGAAATCATCTATGCATCTATAGCTTGCTGCTTAGCAGAAAATAAGCTTAAAATATATTTTGCGAACGGAAATGACAAACTGATTACTTGGATTTTGGGAGGTGTAGTTCCAGACTCTTCCAGACCACCTACATCTAACCTTGACTCTGATTTTTAACCATTTGCTTTTTGCTTTTTATTTATGTTAAATTATGTTTTTTACATAGTACTGTATATTTGTACATGTCATTCAATGTTTTGATCAATTGAGTGTGAAGGACCCCAATGGAAACAAGCCATAGGCTTTCTTTGGTTTAAGTTTAAGTGACCACCTTGCCATGCGACGCAAAAATCATCTCTACTTTGAAAAAAAATAAACATACTTCAAAGCCATAATGCTGTTTGGATTTAGTGTAGCTTGTCTCAATCAGCCCAGCTGCTGCACAATCACCATCCACAGAAGCTGCCAATATACAGTATAAGCTGCTGAGAACCACCATTACACAAGTAATTGGTACTTTTAATCGATTTAGAACAGCTTCAATAGCGGGGTCTATCTTGTCATTTTAGTTTTTACTCCTCCCTGGTTTCACAATGCTTGACAACTTCACAACAGCTTGAAAATGGTGTTAGTCCCGCCAGTGGCTCCGATTGGCTAATCGTTTAGTCCCCCCCCGTGGCGCTCATTGGATAATGGCTTTTTTTCAACCGAGAAACCGCTGTTTCATGTCATGATGCCAGACCATAATCAGTCAACTCAGTGGAGTGGGCGGATTCAAAGGTTTAGAACCAGGCAATAAATGGCCTGTTAGTCGTAACCATGTCAAGACAAGGACTAAGCTGTCTCAGAGCTATCAAGTGAATGAGGTATGACCATAGCAAGAAAGCGATGACATTGTGAATCACATTCCCCAGGAATTCTTTCAGATAAGACTTCCCCTTTGACCGTTTAAAGGAAATGCAGTACTTTCAAATGAGTTCTTCAAAAGAAAAGAGAAATATGGAAACATTTCTAGGTCATTAAACTCAAAGAGGAAAGTTAACATCCTGACAACCCTTTACTTGCCCCGATCCGCCTCAGACTTCAAAGGGTGAAAACAAGGCACCGAAGCAGGGTATCTGATACACCTTGATCAAGCTAAGCCTAGGGGGCCACCACAGCTAAGGCTCCTTAATAAATAAAAGGAAATTAGGGACATTTTATGATGATTAGAAACACATAGTTTACCTCCAGAGTCTTTCGCACTCAAAATATGGCTTATGTTATATAGAACTGCCCCCAGGACACATTTCTACTGTTTGCCATTTCTGTCACGAGGCATACAGTCTTCCATGAGATGGAACTGTGGAGAATTGGGTTGCCATGATCATTCTGCTAACATAAATTTTAAAATCCATATAACCCTTTGGAACTGTCATCCAGTAGTCAAATAGACCCGAGGCCGATTGCACAAATCATCTCTATCGGGTGGAACCCTCATTGTATCCAAAACTGTTAATTTTCACAATTCAAATAAAAGAATAGTGCTCATACACTATAGTATGATCAAGTAGGGCATTCATTTATGAAAAAACACAAAGATACAGAATATGGAGATGTTTCTGCCCGACAGCAACCATGTGCCTTCTAAATCCTAAGAGTTTTCTTACTTTTCTTAACGTATGCAGTGCAGACGTGTTCCCAGTTGTAACTGGTTAAGGCCTACAATATGTAATAGTCTCATTAAAATATCAAGTACCACAGACTTGTGCTAATTGTTCAGGGCAGGGCATACAATCTGCATCACTGTTGGTGTGGTACACGCCCACAGGGATTCCCTTACGTTACAGCGCACACGGCTGCATGGTCTTCCCGCAAACAACTGGAACTCTGCCCTCCAGCAGTCAGTGAGAGATTTCTTTCTTAATCAGGCCCTTAAGGCCTCTGCGAGATTTAGCTTGACATAAAAACCCTTTTGGAGACTCCAGTTTAAATGCACAAAGAACATACTGTCCTACTTCAACTTCAACTTGTGCACCCTCTGTCTTACTACTTAAATACATCTAACGTGCGTCTTAATTGCCCCCTCCGTCCCACTACTGTATATCTATCTCCCACTTTAACAGGTATGTAAATAGGTATAATGTGCTATAAAACAGCATGATTTGCATTCGCATTAGCCTGATGGATATGACAATGCTAAGCTCTTCGGGGCAATAAACATTTGATTTGTAAAGGAACAACTAAATTAATCAAAACAAGCCCTTTGCAGCTACACGCAACTTCAAAGCATCTCTTTAAGTTACAGATATGGGAGTGGGGGTTGGGAATAATCATCTCCTTGGTGCTTATTTGTACATCACACAGTTTTAAGGTTTTTCAAGTTTTTTTTTATTAGTACCTGAGGGTACCTTTTTTGTGCAGACGCGTGATTCAGAACTCCAGAGTTAAAAACAAGACGTGACCGCAATTCAGATCAAAAACATATCAAAACAAATACTCTGAAACAATTACCATCATAGTATCAAAAACTGTCATATTATTGAGTCTTAACAATGTATTTTGTCTTGGCATGGCTTTCAGGATGTTATTCTTTTATGACTTCCTAATCATTAAAACAAATAGTCTCTGGCAACTTAAGTAATGAAAAATGTGAACAATAAAATGTGATGGATGACTAAAACTGACCCTAACCTTCCTAGAGCCAAAGTTGACTCCTTTAAATCCTCTCTGCATAATGCCTGCAAGCACTAGTAAACAGTGTGCTATCTGAAACCTGATCTATTGAGACACCCAACTCGTCAGCTTTGCACTGTAGATGCTCCTAACATTGTATAAGCAGATATGTAAATTGTATTGTGCACACACACACACACACACACACACACACACACACACACACACACACACACACACACACACACACACTCGCTCTGAGACTCTCACAACAGAATACAGATTCTGATCGAGTGGTCATAATTGAAAAACTCCGCGCTAACAAACAGTATTTTTTTTCTGGATGAGGTCATTTGTTCAGGTCATTGTTCCGTTCCTCGTGGAAAATAAATGTTGCACTATACTGAGACTAGACTGCATGAGAAAGGAGAAGTGGAGATGCAGAGTTAAAGTTCATACAGTGAGCAACGCTATTAGAGAATGACAAACCAGATTGACAAAAGACAGAAAAGGGAAGGTCAGTATAGACCAGCAAAACGCATAAACGAGTTGATGAAAACAACTGTGTATTGTGGTCTTTCAGATGATGAATAGGAAGCCCTTTTTCTGAAGTCTGCCACGTTAGCATACAGAAAAACATACTAACGACCAGTCTCATTATCAGGTACAGTAACTGCAAGAGTATGTACTGCATCCCTGTAGCAGGTGGGGTGAAATATAGCCTAGTTTTCTCCAGTGTCTTGGAAAAAAAACACCCAGTCTGCTTTTGTTATCAGTGGAAAACACAGTTTGGAAGGGAAAATAGCCTTGTTAAAGCTTTCACTGAGGAAGAAAGGTTCTGTTTTGGAGAAGAGAAATGTACGAGTCAACAACAATTGCGACTCTTGTGCATTTCTTGTGAGTTAGGGGTGTATTTTCAAGTAAAGAGGACAGTCCAGTTTCAAATACCTGAGCACTGCGGCTATCTTGAAAGAGTGCATGGTAGTGTTTGGTGTTATCTCTGACTGAGAGATGAACAGGAGATCCCCCCTGGTATTTCCTCAATAAGGACCAAAAGTAGTTCAGCTTCATGTGGTTCCCATCCAGTCAAGAAGATAAAATTAGACCTTAATGCTGCTGTCTTCAGCAGAAGACATCAGCTTATTGTACCAACTTGCCTAGCCTTCATGTGCTTTGTTCTCGCCCAGGATTGTATTACAAAAGCATTACTGTGTAAGTCATCTGTACAAGTCAAAAGTCATCCTTGCACTCAGCCATGAATCATAGATGAAAGTTAGAACTTTAACACTATGTGTTAAGAAAGGATCTATGACTAAAACAGTACAGAACAATTGGTTAATTGTTACATGGTTTGGTCAGTCAGTGGTGAAACACAAAGGAAAATAAGTCTTATAAATAGTGTAACTGTAGACTACTGAATTGATAGTGAATTCTACAATGGGTCTGTTGGTGATGTGTACTACTGACTAATAATGTAATTAATAAGGGTGGCTGGGAAAGGCACAGTAAACTAAATTATAAATAGCACATGCCTGAATGTTATTGGGTCATTTTTAGTTTTACAAAGATGTTTAGGCATAGCCTAATATTAGTAAACCGAGCAAAGTACTTCCTCACAGGGTGCATGGACCACTATCTTATTGTTGGAAGGATAGAGGACCATGCTCTAAAATTAAGCCTATTTATCACAATCACAGATAATGTGTTAGAATACTTACTACTCTAAACCGCAGGCAGGTGCATTATCAGTGCATTACTGGCTAAATTGAACAGGTTGTAATTGAACATCACGTGTATAAAATAGTGTGCATGTTAAGGAATCCAATCATATAATAATCATATAATAACGGTACTGACGCTAAAGCATTGGACCGTCTCCATTATTATAATTATAGTTGGCTGTCAGGGCTGGTGATGAATGCCAGAATCACTGGCAATTGATCATACTCATTCACGACGTTGCCTAAGGCCGGTCTTTTTGTCTGATATAGGCTACATCTGAAATTGCGCCGTCTACACTGAAATGATTTCTATACAAATCAACATAATACACAAAGAGAAAAGATTGGGCTCAAAACAACAAACACAAGAGTCTAAAAGACAGCTAGAGGCTGTGCTGCTTTTTGAGCGGTGCCTCCGCTCCAATACGCAGCTATGTGTGTCCCTATGTATGTATGTCTGTAATGTACGTATGTCTGACCACGGACAGCTGCAACGCCTAAAGTGGCCAGTAGAGTACAGCACAGAGTAAAGTGGCACAGAGTGCACTACAGTATGAGCCCTGGAGGAACCTGGGCGTTCCTGGGGGTCTGGATGTTCTTGGGACCCCCGCACACTACACTACAATACGGTACAGTACAGTACAGTACAGTACAGTACAGTACAGTACAGTACAGTACAGTACAGTACAGTACAGTACAGTAACTATAAATGTATAGTTGCACCGCTCAGTTCACACAGGTGCGATTTTAACACCAAAGTGGTTTGAACCACACACTCTCATTGCCTACCGACCAACACCGCTATCCTTACAACTCACCACTAGTGGGGCACAAGTGTGTCCGACCATTCACCAGCAGCAACTCTACACTGAGGTAGTGGCCAAGAGAGCCAAGCTGCTAAAATCATCTCCTCACATCTGTACACATAATGCCCAAGCGTATTCTCTGCAATGAAGCAAAGCGTATGACTTTTCACATGAGCCCAATCAAATCTCCTGCTTTTCAGATTTTGAGCCATTAACCACATGAACCCTTGAGTCTTGTGGTGTGAACATTCAGCGAAAATACTCGATTTACTAGCTCACAATGCTTCATGGTGCATTGGTGCTGATATGTGTAGTGAGCTTGTAGATCAGCAGTTTTTTGGCAGAGATATTTGATATATCGAGGGGAAAGAATTATAGAGTATAGATTAATAGGGTCAACAAATAGGGTAAGGTTCTATGTGTTCATGAAGTCATAAACCACAAGAATAATTTTGAATTAAAATTACAGATGAAAAAAGATAATTCAATGAGGCAAAAATATATTTCAACTGATATTTTGGTACACATTACAGAAGAGATTTGGAGAACATCTGCTTGAGGAGATCAACCATCATCTATGATGCCATTTGCATTTTCTCCTCTCCTCCTCTGCACTATTGCATCCCGTCCCTTGTTGCTTCAAAGTGTGACATGAATGGTAATAAAGGAAAAGGGAAAAGCAGCCAAACATTTTGCACTGCACCACTTAGCAGAAAATCTGAGATGGGTTTACAAATTACAACTGTAGACTGATGATGATTTTAGACCAACAAGGGCTACATATAAAGAAGTCCACAAAACTGAAGTCTGCACAATCAGTGTAATGACACAAACATTTAGCAAAAATAATAAACATTTGTTGAAAAAACATCAAACGTATTTGATCTACAAGCTAAAAAGAACGAGTTTTGTCGTGAAGGTCAAGACATTGCTAGTTTTGTACATTGTAACTGAAGTGGATGGTATCACTAATGATGTGAATGCAAGTCTTTAACTTATAGGATTGAAAAACTAAATTATTTATATACCGGTATTTTCTTATCATAAATGAAAATACCATTCTGTGATATATCAGAGTGAAACAGAATAATTAAGAGAAATACGGACTAGTAGTCAGGGAAAGGAAGAAAACAGAAACGATGCCCATGGCAGTATACACAACCTTAGATGAGCACGCAGCTGGAGTCATACTGTATCTCACTTCAAATGAATAATTCCTCAATTACCACAGACCTTCTGAACAAACAGAACAGCTGCAGCATAACGATGTCTTTTAAACAGAATGCCAAATTAATTTTTGATGGTAGGGCAGACAGGGCAGGCTTTCCGGTCCCCTCAGCCTACTCCCTCACAAATCCAAATAATGAGGAGGGCGTACACTGTTGACTGAAAATCGATTGCACTGTGGAAGTACAAGCAGCCTAATATAAGTGAATGTGCTCAAGATTAAACCATTAAAGACTTGCAATTTTCTCCTTCCTTACACTAGTTTATAGTGTGTACTAGCCTATAGGCTAGTATTGCAGTGACTTAAAAATAAGCCGTTTCGTGAGATGGAATACTGAAAATCTGAACACTGAAGGTTTGACGGTACTACAGTTGGCAACCACAAAATGTACCATGATTACCAGAGAAATCACCTAAAATGAATGCCACCTTTTCCCATCTTTTCCCTGGAATGTCTATACCTCAGCGTCTGTCACCAGGGGGAGGCCAAACTCATTTTTTAGTCCCCTTTGTGTGGGGTACAGTAGTAAATGTCCGCTAACGTGCATAAATCTCCTAGGGTGTAGGAATAATATACTTCTTCAAAGCACAGCCTTTCAGCGATAATCTCCTTTTAATGGATGAATTCTATGCTCCTGCTGGGTCCACTCTAGGACAAGGTTGGGCCAAATTCCCAGGACTGAAACCTCAGCTGCTGGTAAGGACTACTGATCCACTGCCATTGTCACATGAAAAGAACCATCGACCACTGAAGACTTCTGAATCTCAGAGGTGGCAATCAGCTCTAAACCTGAAAGCCCTGGTTTCACACAGCGTAAGCTGTAGGATTACCATCCACCCTTGCGTGCTCTGGAGGTGTCACCAGGTTGCCCTCATTAGATGTCAAGCAAAGAAAATAAATGTTCATGTTCATGTTTATGCCCTGCATAAACATGAGCAGCACAAGCCTCCGGTTGGTATAATGAATTCCAACAAACAAAGTGAGATATATATTTTTGTCATTTATTTTTTGTTATGTTCAACATGGAACACGGTGGAGGGCAAGCACACACCGACTATAATAATAATAATAATAATGCTGCTTTTCCATTTCAAAAACAGTATCCTAACTATTATTGTCAGCCATGCGGGCGCCCACTGGCCAAGTGGCCCAGACGCATGCCACATATAGGCTTTGGCCTGACAGCACGCCGTGTGTTCGAGTCCCGTTCATGACGACCTTTGCTGCGTGTCTCTCCCCTTCTCTCTCTCCCTCTTTCCTGTCTATCTTCACTTGATACTATCAATAAAGGCAGAGAAGCCAAAAACAAATCTTTTAAAAATAACCATTTATATATATTGTCGGCCATGGACTCTTTATGTTTGGCCTGGTTCTCGCTGCTGCTGCTTTTTTGTTTTTGTCTAGACAACAATAAGCCAGTACCTAATTAAATTAAATGTTTTATAAACGTTCCTCCAAACACAGCCTAAGGTTACATTTTTCTGTACTCATCTAACTGTGGAGCCTGCGTAGCACTGCAGTAAGTAAACAGACAAAATGAGCGGCTTTGTGCATCTGAATGTTTCATTACCACGATGACATATAGACACCACTGCTTCCAACCAATCCTGACTCCCTGAGATGTGGAAATATTTATCTCTTTGGAAGCGAGGAGACGAATGTTTATGCGGCAATCCACCTCCCGCCCCAAACTTAAGTACCCCTTTACATCAAGCAGGTAGATGTGTTTATCATTCAGCCATGGTCAAGCAGCCAACAGAGGGTGATTTATACTGCCCTTGTAAAATACAACATACGTTACTTTTACCTTTTCTTCCCTTGACCTACTTGTCGCTTTTTCCCCTTCATCATAAAAAATAACTTTGGTGGGCAGTTTTGAAACTCAAAAGGCATGCCTAGTAAGTTGCAGTCCCTTTTTTGCTTTTGATATGGTTGTGCTCTAAGACTTGTGTGAAAATGTGTAAAAGAAAATCTACACAATATATGGATGCTGGATGCTGCCTGCTCCCTGCGGTTTTGGCAATAGCTGTGTAATCAGCCGGTGAAGAAAATCGTGTCTCTGTGCTTCTTTTTTATGCTCCAACACAAGAACGCCTGCATGTCACAAGAACAGAAGGAGCAGAAACCATTCATCATTATTCTCAGTAGCAAAATTCTCATTAAGAGGACACAAAATTGGATTTTCAATTTCCATTCCAGTCTTCACAAGAGCATTTAGCTCTTCCGTACAGACTCCAAAACACATATTGCACTGTAAAATCCTAAGTATTAATTTAACTCTGAGAGTGTGCAAATTACAGGTCTATTTGGTTACTTTTGTACAGTTTTAGGATTAAATTAGCACTCATGATTTTACTGTGTTCTGTTCTTTTCCACGACAAACCGAACAACTACAATGTTGCACTTCTGCACATCATTGCTGTCAAAGTCTAGTCCTACAACATTTTTCGATGACACATACAGCAAGAGATGGACATTTGAGCCGGACACGCACACAGTGATGTACAACTGTTACTGTATAGATTTCATCGGGCATCAGCGACCTTCAGGGGAAAACCCGGGATGAATACTTGCTTTGTGAAGGCACCGGGAGATACCAATTAAATGTAGCAAGCAATGTCAACATGACCCATTTTCCTGTCTACTAGCGCCCATGTTGTCAGCCACTATTCTCTTCCAGGAGGGCTAAAGTCATAACACACACCCCACATCCCCTTCTGTGTGTGTGTGTGTGTGTGTGTGTGTGTGTGTGTGTGTGTGTGTGTGTGTGTGTGTGTGTGTGTGCGTGCGTGCGTGCGTGCGTGCGTGCGTGCGTGCGTGCGTGCGTGCGTGCGTGCGTGCGTGCACACTATGCCCTCTGCCCTCAAGCATACTTCTAACCTAGTACGCGCACGCACTGTCGCGCGCACACACACACACACACACACACACGCGCGCGTGCGTGCATGCGCAGTGTAACACTATCGCTCAGTATGTAGGATACACTGCTCTTATGCTTTATGGACATTCAGCATAGTGTTTGTGTGCTAATAGCATGGTCAGTGAGGAATGATTAATTAACCACTTAAACTCTATATACTTTGTTGACAGAGGTCACCCAGAGGTATATACATGGTCCCCTAGTTTTCCCACTCTACACTAAATCTCTTCGTCGAAAAAAGCCGATCAACAAGCTCACAACACTGAATGTTCCCCTATCATGACATGCCTAGAATTTGGACGCTAGGGTTCATGTGGTCAAAGAAAGGGACGAAATTGATCAGAATTGAGTTACTGTGCAGAAAGTGGATGTGTGTGTCTTTGTGAATGTCACAGTTGTTCTGAATGGCCCGAAAAGGGAATCAGATTTGGGATGAAATACTACTGGCCACTTTTTTCCTGCCTTTCAGCAGGAAATCTGTATCAAAGGTTAACAATGCGGGGTGGGAGAGAGTGGAACTGTTCTCGCAGCTTGAGACATTAGCTTGCATAACTCAATTTTAGCGCAGAAGCTTCTAATTGCAGCCACAAAGACATTCCATTAAGTGTGTCCAGTTGGAAGACTATATTTCACATTGGTGCTTCTTTCAGTCTTTGCCAGGGTTAATTTGTGCACCATCCAGTCAATGGCTATGTATGATATAGGTTCATTCAGATATGCTTCTTCTATCTAGTCTACGCCATAGCACTTTTCAGCAAATTGTTTTGTCCAGCTCCCTTCCCACTGTCTTATATTCATAGGAAAACAGTAGCTCATGATGGTAAGCTACTGAGTCATGCCCCCACACGTGCATATAGGGTGCCTATTCAAGAAAATTATTTGGTGCTTAAACAGTCAATGCTAAGAGCCTGGATACAGAGCTCTCCTGAGCCGTATGTAACTTTTTGTTTTTAGGCATCTCAATTAAAGTTGGCAATAGAGATTTTCTTTTCTCTCTTCACATTACTTTAAAAAGCCTGCAGCCTTCTGGTTAATTGGCATCTAAGGCTACACGTATAACCACTGCTTTTGTTGTTTTCCATAATAGCAGTCTTGTCCACTTAAGATAACATTCATGGCTATTGATCTTTTTTCCTTTGAGTGAGCACTGACATGTTCCTATGAGAGTTTCACCATCCAATACAAACATTAAGCTTCTGCAAAAGAGTGGAAAGGTACTTTTGTTAGATGGTACCATAATGTACTTTTTTAACAGAAGAAAGCTAGTGTATTATCTCTATAGTTTACAAAATAGTACTAGAATCATCTCTAAAAAACAATTTGCTTCGGGGGGAAATGTATAATGAAAATTCTGGTCATAAGCCTATAGGTAAATGCTTTATGTAATCATAATGTTAACAACATCAGTGATTCTCGGCTTATGTATACACAGCTGATGTCCCGCTGGTTTTAATTCCAGCTGTCCACTCCACATTTAGGCAACACCTGGTAAACTGGACACTGCATGATGAACAGAGGGCTGGCAGTAGTGTGGCTCACCAGGACCAAAGCTGAGAACAACTGGTTTACATTATGCAGCAAAATCACTATGACTAGCAATTTGGGTCAGGGTCAAGGGTTGGTTGGGGGCGGAGAGAGAGGCCAAGATGTCCCGTGAACTGAACGATTTCAGGCAAATCATTCATAGCTGCATCTTTTACATGTACTTAAAGTTAATGATCAAGCTATTAAAGACACCTTTAATGCTATTTGGCTTGGCTAAATTGGCTTAGCACCTAATGCTTATCACCAAGACAGCTGCATTGGTTGCACCACTAACGTGCCTCAGTCAATCAACAAATGATTGGTTTAATTGACATTTTCAGTGCCAGTGTATGCACACAACAGTCAACGCTCACTTACATGATAGTTTGCTGGTAGCACATAGTCAACTGGAAAGGGGCTCTCCGTCAGGCCGGATGGCCTACCCAGGGCTATGCAAGTCATGGGCTGGAAATGGTTTCTACAAAAATTGAAATAGTGCAACGCGCTCTAACAGGTGCGCTCTATAAAGGCCCCTCAACATGCAATTTCAATTTGGGGCTGACTGGATGATGCATTAATGATATGGTGTATTTTGGAACAAATAATCTAATCCCCTCCCACTAAACTACACAACTATAGGCAACATTTATCACATTTCTGGCGCCTTGGTTGAAGTAAATCTGGTATCATTAGACTTATTAAAAAATGTGAGTCCAAGTGTTACCTACTGGCAGCAATGCAGCATGTTTGCTAGACTAGCTCCAGATTCACGCACGCACGCACGCGCACACACACGCACACACACACACACACACGCACGCACGCACACACGCACGCACACACACACACACACACACACACACACACACACACACACACACACACACACACAGTCACACACAGTCTCACACACACACACACACACACACACACACACACACACACACACACACACACACACACACACACACACACACACACACACACACACACACACAGGCTGTGATTAAATTCTTTTGTTCCTGTGTATGAGGTGTACAGTGACTGACTGACTGACCTTGTGATTTATGTATAGCTATTTATAGTTTGTTAGACAATTTATCTGCATTATTTCTTGACTGTGGTCTCACATATTTTTGTTATGAACTACAACCAAGTTCATGATGAAAATGGGGGCTTATCCCGGACCTGAACCCAGGACCTCTGCGTACCCAGAGCGAGGATCAATGAATGATTGATGATCAGGAGAGAGAAAGTGACTCTGGCCGGCCTGCTTAAATAGGCTCCTGAGGATGATTGGAGGCAGGTGTCTCATCCCTGAAGACACCTCTGGCAGGCTGGCTGCCTACTTACTCAGGAACAGAAAAGAACATAATTGGAACAAAGCAAAAAAAATAAAAAAAACGCACTCACGCACAATACACCCCAAAGAAAACACTTCCGGACTCTGGCCTAGCGGAGATAAAAACAGTTTGAGTCATTAGGCTGGAGTTATTCAAATCACTAGCTATGGTCTTCACATTTAGTCATGGTGGCATACCAAGAAATTTGTTTTTGACGTCACATTGAAAGTGGTTAATGTAACTGATTTCAGATGGACCTGTTACTACTTGCTTACTGTATGCATCAAATGAACCTAAAATGTGGAAATCTTAATTTTACATTCAAATCCTAACCCATTCTTATTGTAAATAATACATTTCAATTAAATTAGATTTGTTTAGTCATACCATGGTAATATGTTTGATGCAGTAATCTCATATTATTAGCACAATCATTTTCAGCCACATTTCCTGTATGTGGCTGAAACTTCATAATGTGCAATTATTTATAATTAATTCTGCAAGTCATAAACATTGTCATCTTTTCAGTTTCCACTAATTAAAAAAAATCATCTCAATGCATCCGACTCCAGCTGTGACTATTTATTTTGGCTCTGAATTACTGGTGAGGAGTAAGGAGTAAAAGAGACAAGTAAACAAGGATCTGAGTTATCAATATGGCTTTGAAACTACACACGCCATGAACCACCTGCAGAAGCTTCTGAATAAATAACTCACACGTGCATGCACACCCACACACAAAATAAACCCAGCATACTGTATCTCATTTAAAGCTTATTTGACAGATTCTCCCACTGCTCATCTCTGCTTTATGTGACTAGGCACATGTCTGTGTGTACACTACCATCACCACTCAAATAAGAAGGCATGCTATCTGTTTTGTACTCGCATTCATTCCTAATCTTTCACTCATGATGTAACTCCGCTTTTCAACAATGAAAATATTGATTTCATATTTTAATACATTTTTATATACCTCTACGCGACTAGAGTGATTTGAAGGTGCTATACTGTAAGGGTGTAGCTTTCCTAGAAGTCATTTACTCAGGTCAGACAAGCAGGTCCCATTTTGGAAGATCTGGAATTACTCCCATTTAGACCTGAGGACGATTCTACAAATGCCTTCTAAATCATAACAGTTTTCTGAAAAACCCATGTTTCTATGTCAGTCGTTCTCAAACATTTTCATGTCAAGGACCCCCAAAAATATATGTAATTGGCCGCCGACCCCCACCTGAAAATATGTTGTTCCAGAGACCCCCCCAGAAGCAAAGCTTTGAGTTAAAAATGTTCGCTCTGAAAGAATATATATTCATTTGCGCCACATTTTCACGATTTTTCAGCACTCAAGCACTATTAGCTTGATATTTTTCAATAGCTAAAGTATAACATAATGCTTAAAACACCAAAAGGGGTTCCCGCCCAGAATGGATGGGACTGGGAGGGTGGGCAATGTGGAAATCTTCACTAGTCTAGATGCCCATCACCCTGGGCAAAAAGCATCACACAGAACAAGGGTGAAAAAGTCAGATGTTACTTCATCTGTCACACAGGGTCACAGTGATTTACTGTAGAAGCCTTTGTTGACCTGCGGTCCTGCCAGCATCAGGGACTTCCCCATTTACAATTCACCAACCAGCACATGAGACTAATGCCACCTACAAGTGTTATTTTACATCTAAACAAACACACAGTCATATCCATTTTTTACTTAAGCCTGATTGATACTTTGTTGTACATCGGCGTTGCGCCACAGAAATAGCAAATCTACAAGTTCACAACCTCAGGCTTTCATGTTCAATTTGTGGTCTCGGTTACATGATGCCACACCCCAAACACATCCCAAACACGCACGCACACAGACATGCACACACACACACGCACACACATTATTTCCCTGTTAATCTCAACGGAATATTGTCTAATTTAGCTGAAAGTAGAAAACTCATGAAAATAATATTAAAGTTGGACTTGGAACTGAGAATTTCCTAAAGAAAATATACGGTATATATTATAATAAAAACAGTCCCAGAGCTGAATGTAGTAGTAGGGGAAACAATTAACCAGAAAAACACACAAGTCCCGCTGAACAGTTTCAATTCAACAATGAATAAATTATGTTAATCAAAAGAATTGTGTGGGGGAAAGAAGTATGAGGTAGATTTCATAAAAAGAAGGGAAAGAAGTCCTTATTTTAATATCTATTTGGATTACAAGTTATTGGTTGGGACCATTTTGGCCTATAAACAATTGAGTCTGCAAATCAGAAAGCAGAGGCAAGATAACACAAGCCATTTCCCTGCCGTTATTCAGAGCTGCCTGACTCTGTCGGCACGTCCCCTGGGAGTTTCTTCTTGGCAAGGTGGACTTCACTGAATTTTAATTTTCCTGCACATTAAACAAAGCCTGGGCTCCCCCGCTGAGACTTGGGCAAACATCACATTTAACTTCCTGCTTTGATACTGTCACGCTTTCCTGGGCAGTGAAATGAGTTTCGCCATGACATCACCACCACCACTACACAGTAAATGTCTGGCACTTTCACCCCCCACAACATCGAAGTGCACTGCTGCTACTGTTGAGTTATGCCCTGCTTCATGTGCCCACTGCACAGTAAAGTCCTGAGTGTTAATTTAAGTTTATCGAGGATTTTACTCTGTGAAAGTGATGAGGGGGGTGTGTGTGTGTGCGCACATGCGTGCATGCGTGTGTGCGAGACAGAGAGAGAGATAGCCTTAGCCTATGACCTCATTCACATTCTATTTTCGTTTTTGTAATATTGCTTTCGAGTATTGTTGGTCACTGAATACATTTAAAGTGCATTTTCACAGGGAAGAGAATAGCAAGGCAAAAGGTCTCTGACCCTGACCAAGCTACAAGGTGGTACCCCCAAGTGAGGCCCCTGCATTAGACACACTGTCCATGCTCTCGCTGTGTCCCTGGGAAAGCTGATCCTGTACAGAGCAAAGGACCATATATATTTCACTGTATTTTTTCCTCAATCTCTTGTCTTTTGTTCTTCCCATCTACCCTTTCCCCTGTATGCTATTGACATTTGATTTATTTCTTTCATTTTGTTTCCCGCCCATTCTGGACGGGAACCCCTTTTGTTGTTGTTTGACCTCTTCCTTTTGGGGTTCTTGTTGTACAGTATGTACAGTATATTGGCAGCATAACCTGATGAACCAATGTGTAAAATGCGCTGCTCGCTGACATTTTGCATTTCTAGGAAGATGAATTAAACATGTCAGCATTTCAGCCTCCTTGTGTACAGTACCATTATTTAATGTATGGCAGGTACATTTGGTATTTGTATGCAGAAGCATTGAATTAATTACAGAGATCCCCATTTTCATTGTCAAGGCTGCTTGCTGAACACAGCAGTGGGGGGGCCTCTGGGAGTGAAATTAAAATATTGGATTACCACAGCAGTAGCATTGCTACTGCTTCAACATTACTTCATATAACATAATTCCATGCTATTAACATGACATAACTAGTCAGTTCCGCGTGTTAGATTTCCAGCTCTTGTTGAATAGGAGATCAAACTAAAGCCATCTGACAGAATGATTAAGGTGGCTTCAAACAAGACTTTGACCTTTCAGAGCATAAGCTACTGAGGTTGTGGAAGTTGAAGGTAGAGCTAGCCTTCAGACAGGGGCGCCATATGGGGGCCCCTGAATGATTCAGAGGGCCGAAACCTGGACAGGGGCCCTGGAACACGCCAGAGATACCAGGCTAAAATATTTGGCATCGGTGAAGCTCGCTGGTGGAAAGAACCTATTTTTTATTGAATGCGTCAGTTCCTTGTGTTCAAAATGTTGATTTTGGACTAGTATTTTAAAAGGTGTACTGTGTAGCATGTAGTCGCTCATTGCCAGCAAAAACAACGAACAGAGAGCTGTGTTTACAAGTGATGTCGTTCCCATAACCTGAAGGGAGGGCTGCGTGTTTCTAAGTGACATTGATCCCATAACCTGGAGGGATGCAGGCCATGCGGCGGCTGTTTAGTTCCCATAACCCAGAGGGACGGACTCGGCATAAGTAAGTAATGACTGGGTAGTGTCATTTTAGGATACGTTTCAGCTAAGGGGCAGAATCCTGCTTTGAACATGCAATTATTACATGTGATATGTACATAAAACCTGCAAAGATAGATAAATAAATAAACAAACGAACATTTATGCTTGTATTCAGTATGAGTTCTCAAAAATAAAGCACTGACACTGGGGCTTGAAAAGGTGCTTTCAGCGCACCCCTAATGTTTTATATGTCAGTTTAACTGCCTAATACTATTATGGGGCCCAGGAGCCCAGGTGTCAGGGGCCCCAGGATTTCCAGCTTCACCCCCACGTTCAGAGGCCACATACCCAGAGTACCCTCGTACTTCTCAGAGTGACAGCAGGATTCACCCCCTCCCCTGTCCAAAGGTATTTTCCCTCCAGAAAAAGAGAGGCTATTTCACTTGTCTGGGCAAATGTAGATAGTATTACATGCTCGTCCCCGGGCTAAAGTAATTTGAAGTACGAACAGCATGTCACACCCTCTTGTCTGGCTGGCTGGCTAACAATCTTAAGTCAATTTATTTAATGTGAATGGATGACTTTAGGGGGTGCAAAGGAGCCATGCATTTTAACAATGCAATGACTGCTGCTTACTAAACTGTGATTGATGTTCTTTTTCCAGGAAGACAGTTGACCATATTAAAGGCTTTCAACATCAAATTTATTTCATTTCTTCTTCCTTTGTTTTAGTTTGGACATTATTACTAATAGCATTATTAGCATTCCTTGGTGGTTGATCATGCCTGTCTGTCACATTAATATAAGTGATGTGCCAACATTTCAACCGGAGTGGCTATGTCCTAAAGGTTTTTGTTAAGTTAAATGAGACATGCTCTACATTCATTTGTAATGGGGTTTAGTTCTCAGTGAGAACTACACCCCAATACAAATGAATGTAAGATTTCACAGGTGAACAGGCCAGCCTCACCCCATTCTTGTGTTGCATTATTGCACAAAGTCATGAAGCTGTGTCTGTCATCCCATTTCATTAGCGCCATTATGGTTCACACAATGTTATGTAGTCTAGATGCAGCAAAACTACTTTTGTAGTAGTATGCCCCAGCCCTGGTAGGCTGTTTAATGATACATTAGTCATATTTAACAGAATTCTAGCATTCCAACCATTGCAAAGTGGGTAACATTTCAAGGCAAAGCAACGTTGCTCACATGACTCATTGTGGCAAACACTCCTCCTGGGATGTAGTCTACCCTCTGAATGATGCGTAAGCACTGTAAATGAGCCTATTATTTGACCAGTACAACAACACCACTACCTAGAGAAGATGGGGTAGGCATTTTTGCACGTTCAGTTATCCCCATTTTTCAAGAGCATTAATGGCATAGCCTGCCTCATGTCAGCCAGTAGAACTAACCTATTACTTTTAAGATCATATTTTGAATTCCTTTGAAAGTACCTCTGCTTTGATGTGAGGAATCCCACATATCGCACTTAATACCAACTTCAACCACTGTGTCTATCTGTCCTCGGGTTGGGGGTGAATATTGATTTCAGCATGACTTAAATGAACTAAAACAGCCCAGTTGTGCCCACCTCCCATGGGTCAGTGAACAGGGACAGGCCGGATAAGATCAAATAATGTGAGGTATGGGCCACCACCCCACTGGCCAGACAGACAGCCTGCCCTTCAGCCATCCTGACAAAAAGCAGCTCTGTGAACAGCAAGAGACATTGAATGACAGACAGACACACCGCTCCAAAGATAAGAACTGGGGGAAATAGGAGTTCTGCCCCAGCAGCAGCAATACAACCCTCGCCTCACCCCCAGGCAGAAAAACAAAAGAAATGTTGAGATTTAACCATAGAGATATTATTTATAGCTCAGTCGTTTTAACATGTTAATGTGTCACAGGAAAAAGCCCCACCTTTGGTGGTAAAATGGTTTTAGCTCTTAACAAATAAAAGACAAAGGTGTTAATTACTAGACTAACCTGTTATGTGTAGGCTATGTATTTGTTTATGTCTGAGGGCAGAGAAGTCTACAGTGTTAATTCTATATGGCAGATAAACGCATGCACGCACGCACGCGCGCGCGCGCACACACACACACACACACACACACACACACACGCTCACTGCACGCTCACACGTTGGTATTGCAGGCATAGGTAGGGCTGCCTAGTGCCTACCTCAATTGCGCATTAAACAATTACATCCCTAATTACAACCAAATGACCTGCTGGCAGTAGCATCTTAACAGTGGGGTTCTAAATAGCTCCATAATTGCGCTGCTGCTCCATCCTCCATGCCAAGCGGGGAAATGTGGAAGGGGGTGTGTGTGCGCATGATGAGAAAGGATTAGACTGTGCAAAAAGTTATTCTGAATTAAAATCATGTCGCCCCAACGGTCCCTGCTCACAAACAGCATGATGATGATAATGGCGTTATGGAATGGAGGACCACCACCTCGTGCGTAATTGCTCTCTTGAGTCTGAGTCCCGAAGAGTCAGTGCATGACGACTCCCGTTTATTTCGCATCGTTTAAATTCAACACCATCCCGATAACCAGTCGAGGACGTGTCGTGTAGTAAACTAAATGACACTAGTTGGAGGATAAGACTTAGGTATTTATGGCATGGACGATACTACAGCCGAGTCACAAAGCTGAAGCCAACTTGGCGTGGTGGCACAGCACAGCAGCTGGTGCCGTTGGACTGTTATTATATTCTGTTCTATTATACACTCGCTTTGGGCAATGTTCAATGTAAACGTATGTTTTCTACATGCCAATAAAGCTCATATGAATTGAATTGAAATTGGATAACGTCAGTTCAGGTGTCGTTCATTCATGTTAGGGCCAAGTTGCTCTTGTTCGTAATGCGGAAAATCATTATCTGCGTGGGGGGTATACGGTTACAGGTAATACAGCGCGTCGCTGTGTAAAGGCTGCCGTGACTGGAATTCTGGAAATGAATGATATTGTGTACTATAGCCTACTTTAATTATAATAAATGTCACTCTGTGGCTGTGTTGCTCTTGGGTTACTTCTACTACTACATAGTAGTAAACATAAACCTACCTTGACGAAGCATCCCAGTGCTGACGACGAGGGCAATCAACAGGAAAGCAGACGAATCCATCCTCCCGAAATCAATGAGTTCTTTTTGGACACCTGTGGTCGCAGAGAGAGGAGACTCTGAGGTAGATCTATATCGTTGTAACAGAAGAATTGTCCGGAATAGTTCGTTACTCGTAGTCGTAGGCTGGTGTAATGTAAGAAAGCTAGGGGGTGAAAAACTTCACAAAAAAGTTGTACACTCTTCAAGCGCCTGCCTGTCTGTCTCTCTGTGTGTATCTGTCCGTGTGTGTGTGAGTGTGTGTATGTGTGCGCGCGCGTGGCAGCTAAGGTGAAAACGCATGTGGATGTGTGTGTAGTGCTGTGCATGTAGAGCAGAGAGAGGAATCTTCTCGCCGGGGGGGGTGGATGTCGGTCGCTAACTCCGCCTTTTGCCCCACCTTCAAGCGAGCATCGCCTGCAGTAAAAAAGAAAAAAAAACAGCCTGGTTTTATTTTACACTTTGCGCGTACAACGGTGTCCCACCCGGCCGATATGCGAAGGCAAGCCGTGGCTTGCAAAGTCATGAGCTTGTAAATCGACGTGTCGATCTACAAGCTCACGTTTTACAAGCTTGTAAAACTTCGTCTGTTTTAAGGCGCGGACACACACACACACACACACACACACAGACTGTACCTTCGTACGGCAGAGTGTAAATTTAACATGAGCAGGAGCAGGACACTACAGTCAGTGACAGACAGACTGTAAATCATTGTCATTTGCCAACTAAAGTAGATATTTTTAGTCTTCATACTATAGTGTCACATTGTCAGTGTCAATGATAATAGACTGCACGTGTGGAACTCGTGCCTCGTGTTGTTGTTAAATGATTAGCTATTTGAATAAAAACGTCGAGACAATTAAAAAATAACTTTTTTTATACGGCAATAAACAAACTCCGCCTTCCTCCCTCCTCTTTCCTGTCTGTGTACCACTAAATGAAATCAGAAAAAAGTCCGGGGATTGTCACTGACACTGAGACAGACAGCTCCGCACTGCCTGCCTGTAGGGGACGGATTATACAGTAACATAATGACTTATTGCCCTCGGTTACAGTTACAGTCTGAAAGCCATTAGAGCGTTTTATCTGGAGCGTCTGTTCTGTCTCCCCACCGTCCCCAGATGACGTGTGATTAAACGACAGTAGCAGGCAGCCCAACACGCACAGCCACAGATCCCTATAGCTGCTGTTCTTCTTCAGTTGTTGTGGACGAATTACATGTAATGCTGAGATTGGGAGTAGGTTAGGCTACACACTACGCAGGTTAATCAGTTGTCGCTGTCAGCCAGGCTTTAGTGATTGCGACCGTGCAGGTCGCATTCACAGTATGAAATAGTGCATTTCCCGTCAGGACAGTCACCCCCAGGCATGAATCGTGAAATCACATGAAATCATCAGGGGTCATCAATATTAAGGCCATATATGGAGATCCCTGATTTCATCAATATTGGCCAGCCACTCTACATCTGACCTCAAACCTTAGATCTCCATATGGAGCTGACCTGTTCTGACATTCCATATGATGTTGATCCTTCCCCATCCATCCTTCCTCTTCAATGTCTCCCTTTTGACTGATGCTATAAGCAAAAGGATGCACAGCACACTGGTCCTTGTGAGGTGCCACCGTGCCAGCCAATGGGAAAGTTAATACTGAGTGAAAAAAATGTATAGCTGCACACTCATAGCTGCCAATGCATACGTTTTAATGAGGACACAGACACCAACGTTTCGGACAGATAATACTGCCTTCTTCAGGGTGAGAAGGCAGTATAATCTGTCCGAAACGTTGGTGTCTCTGTGTCCTCATTAAAACGTATGCATTGGCGGCTATGAGTGTGCGGCTATACATTTTTTTAACTCCCTTGACTGACACCTGTCCACTTAAACTCTAGACGGGTCTGCCCCAAAGTTATTAGTGCAGCTGTGCCCGGAGTTCTCAAAAGGCCCGAAAATGAAGGCCCGTCCCTACCTGGGCCATCATCAAACATCAAGACACCCTTAGATCTCCATATATGGAGCTGACATTCCATATGTTGATCACTCAAGACACGCACCATATATGGCCAGTAGCCTACAGAATTTATTCCACATGTTGATCTGACTCCCCATGCCAAAGCGCCAGCGCTCCCCCAGCAGTCTGCCGTCACCCAGGCGGATGTGTGCACGCCTGGGTGTCAGGTCCCTCAGGCGTCTTACTGGTACAAAAGAGTTTGATAAGCTATTGTACTCCAAGGTGATGTCATGGCAATGTCACTTACTCACTTCTATCCCCTATCTTGTTGCAATTCACTTGAATGGTTTAAAATGTGAGATATAAATGAACACAAACAAATCCAGTCATGGTTTTTGTATTTTATTTATTTATGGTATTTAAAAAAAAAAATAGGCTAGTTAAATATTTAGCTTATTCAAATTGAAGTCAAACCTAAATGCATTAGTCAGTGGAAAAGGCAATCATTTTGTCCTCTGGTGGTGTGGTGGCATGACGAAAGAATCGGCTAATACTTGCAGGTTCTTTTTTTTTTACTGCAGGCCAGGGTTGGATGATACATTCCATCCCTGTAAATCTAATCTGGACATATTTAATGTAATTACTAGTGGTTTGCGCTTAGGACATTATTATGTTCGTTTATGAGTTTCTATCTAAGAAACGAATCCCCTTTTCTTTGGGGAATCTGTTTCATCAAAGACTGCAATCAGGTCTACTGGGGATATATTGCCGTATTTAGCTAATAAGGTTATATTTGGGTGCAACAGTACAGTATGCCAGATTAGTAGTTCTCAATTCTCATAGGTTGAAGGACATCCAGATCCAGGGTTCCTTGGGAGGGGGGGGGGGGGGGGGTTCCAGGGGTTCTCCAACAACATGGGAGGGACAGTTATTTCATGGGCTAGAAGTTATACTGTAAACCCATATCAGAAGAATCAAGAATGAATTTTAAGTTTCATATATTAAACTGCTCACTACTTTTACTCCACTACATTTATTTGTAGTGGAT
>NC_136789.1:14191120-14513620 GCF_951216825.1 Electrona antarctica
GGCCATCAGTTCCAGCAGTGCCCAGCCAGCCTCATCCTTCTCACCCTGACCTTGACCATGACCCGCGGGAGGCCCCCCGCGGGTCATGGGAGGTCCACGTGCCATTCATAGCATTCTTGTGTAGCCGCCAGGGCCTTTTCCTTCTGTACTGCATAGCCTGGCATGGCCAGACTAATATCACTTGCAAGGGCTCATTCTTTTCTATCTCACTGCCAGATTTGTCGGTTTCCAGTCTACAGTAGTACTGTACCATGTCTCGGTCACGTACAGCAGTACTGATTTAGCTGTTGCCACTAACAGTCAAGGAATATATTCACACCATGTCTAAAGAAAGAATGTGGACATTTACAAACTTGGAAGTATGTTTAAAAGTACACATTTTCAATGTGAAAGGATTAAAAAGGCATTGTGTAAAGTTGATATTTTTAATGTTTGAGGCGGTTGAGGCCACTACAAATTCTCTCAAAGTGCCCAGTAGCCCCCAATAGACCCAGAATGTCGATGTTGGTGTAAAGGGAGCCCACGACCACGTCCACTGAGAATAAGAATGCGTGTGGTGACACCTGATGAATGGACAAACGTACAGTAGGCCTACGGCATGTTTACGTAACTCGGGTCATTGTCCTTTCGCCTCAGGGATTGAAGAGCTTTTTTGTTGAGCTGGGATAATATTACCTTCACTGCTATTTGCAAAAAAACATTGTGTCTTGTTTGTGTGTCCAGATCGCTTTTCACTAGGGGCACGTAGGGGCTGTCCGTTTCTATGTCAATTTGGCATCATCTCCCTTTAGGACGTATTGGTAAAAGCTATCACACAGGGATACTTGAAATACCGTAGATGAGTATTTAAGCCATCTGTGGTACAGTATGTGCGAATGTCCTTAGTCAGGATGTAAGGCCTTGTGACCAGATTTGACTGAGAGCCTGCCATCGCGCAAATTCCAGCTTTTCACCAGAGGAGAAAAACTTTTCATTTTTTTTCTCCAAAATGAGTTAATAGCACAGGCAGACCCTTCACATACTAGAGCATGTCTGAAATAAGTGTCAGAGCTGAAATCGACATGTAAATGTAAAAAAAATGCTTAAACATGTAGGTTGGTGTAATGTTAGAGACCACAGAAGTGAACCTTTCAAGCCTGTTTTCTCAACTCGCTGTTTTCTGCCATATCTCCAAAACTGGTGGGTCAAACTGAACAACCAATATGTCAATTTGAAGCTATGATTCCCTGCTATATGACATGAAAAAACGAAAATTCAAAAAAATCCAATGGCAGTCCCTCAGTCAAATTTAGTCACTAATGTCCTGTTCAGAGGTTGGTGTTTCACTCAAGAACTAAAATACTAAAATAACCCTGGACTTTGAATGACCAGCAATGCTTTGCCCAAGGATCTCAGGCTACAAATATGTTTACTCATAGGGGGAGATTAGTTCAGACATGTCGGTCAGAGCTAGACCAGGCCTTGAATGTGATGAGTAAACTTAATAAAGTGTATTTAGAATCAATTAAAAGCCGAGCTGCAGCATTCTGTACCAACTGAAGACGATGGAGAGACTTTTGTGTAAGACAGGTGAGGATGCCCAGGGGATGATATCAACTCACCTATGCTGACGGAAATGTATCCACCGTTTAAGTAGGATTCGAAGTACTCGAGGGCAATGCTGAAGATGCCCGCACATTTATCCAGTCTGTTGATGAGGACTGAATGATCTATGCATGGCGTGGCAGTCAAATCCAGAAGGACAAGGTTAGAGCAGTTAATTGAATTGGCGGATAACAGAAGGACATTGAAAACCCATCCATGCTGTATCATGGCTGACTGAAGTTTTTCAAAAAAGGTTGCTTGCAATCAAATAAGATGAGCTGGGCCTATATATACTGTATGCAGATAGGAGGCATATAGATTTTTATTTTTTAGAAGATTAATGAGCAGAGCAGATTTAAAATGAACTTTACTAGATACATGAACTTTACTCATGTATCTAGTTTGTCACTGTCCGACCTTCCTAGTCTGTGTTATTAAAGAAAAACGGGCGATAATGGCCAAAACTCGACCCGTTTTCAAGATGTTTTGGCCATTATTTCTGGAACGGAAAGTCCAATCTGTTCAGTTCAAAGCTTGTTGAAAGCGTGACTTTGAGTACATTCTGAATCCATGGGCCCCCATTAGCCCATTAGGCCATAATTCATCCCTGACTGAACGGCCCTGCGTACCACCTGTTTTGAATTTGCACATAATGCAGGAGGCAGCAGCACGACCCATTAATAAAAATGAGTGCTTCCAAACTCCAACACGTGGGCGCCGTTCACACCTGAGCGACAGCTGTCTCCTCGGTGTCTCCTGTCTCTTCTGTGTCACACGGCTCGCAATGCATTTTCAATGGGAGTCACGTGGTTTGACGAGACAACCTTGTTCCATGGGGGGAGAGGAGGGCAGAAGACATCAAACCACGTGTCTATGGTGGATTTTTATGAAACAAACGCTTTGCAGTTTGAAAGAGGATAATTCAAGCTTTTGCTACAGCTGCAATGTTGGTGATAGTTTAACATCGTTTAATACAAGCAGAACGGAAATGCAATTTGGATCAATGGGATGTCAATGGAGGGCATTGCAACTCTAGATTCATCCCATTATAAAAAAAAAATTTGATTGGTTTATTTGCTGTGTATGTTGAGTTTGGAGGACCCAGTAGGCCCTGACGCCTTCACCCTATATCACCTGCCCTTGGGCTCAGTCCCACTTTTCGAATCATGATTTCTATATCTATAATAACCCCTCTTCCCTTCTGTATTTTAACTTGAATAATATTTGTCTACATGATTAATAAACTTGACACTTTTGTTACATCAGCCTCTGGTTCTGTTCATTCTGAGGCCGTACCAGATTGGGGAACCTTACCTTGTTCAGTTACATTGTCCAACATATGGTTAATGTTGGTTGTGTGTTTCTATTTTTCTTTTATAATTAATTCATGATAATACTTGTATTATTTTATATTGAAATGGCCTTTGAAGCTGATGCCCTGTTGGCATGCAGGTCTCCCTATGGCAAGAGATTTGTATCTCAGTGGGACTTCCTGGATTGAGATAAGAGATACCTGACATCAAATAAGCTATAGTGAATTGTGGGTCACCAGATGTGGTGTTTTTTTATTGTGGTATATCACAATAGTGTTCAATCCTTTTGAACAGATACTGGAGGGTTGCTGTTACAATCTATTCCACACATGGATTCAAATGGATTCAATCTACCAACCAGGGACTGTCCTTGTAATCTAATATACCCTCTGCAATTTTGTCACTCTATATGCAAAGGGAATAAAGGTGCAGTGATATGAAAATGTAGACACAGCATAGCATGACCTATGGAAAATTTGATTGTAGAATTTATAATGCACTAAAATCTACACCCAACAGAGTTACAGTACATGCACGCGCGCACATGCACACAAATTGTGCAACTATGATAGATGGATGGATAGGGTGGGGATATAATTTTTGGTTTGGAAGGATGAAAGTTGGCAGAAGGCAAATCTTTATATTTTTGAGGAAAATTACACCCTGGGAGTCAAGGTTGTTGTTTCTGAGGTTGAGTGTGAACCAATGCATATTTAAAACATACTGAGGTATTTTGGCTGGACAGGTGTTGATAATCAATAGAACACTCAGGCCAGTTCAAATCAAAAGTCTCTTTAAAAAGCACACCAATGTGAAGTGAGCGGTGGCTTGAAGTCGAGCACAGTTGACTTAATAGTATATGTTCGACCAATGGGTGTAACGCAAAAAACAAAAGGAAAGAATATCTGTACTCAGACATACGGACAAACAACATACATAGCCGTACTCTGACATACGGACATACATATAGACACACACATTATGACACATAGCTGTGCATAGGAGACTGTGTGCCACCGCTCAAAGACGTGAAGGTATGATGTCAAAGGGGCGGTTGTGGGCTTCATGCGGGTGGGAGTTGGACTGTTTGATTTGGTTGGTTGAATACTTTTAACAGTTTGCAAACTTTGCATGGACAAGCACAGGGAAGTACAGTACAATGCAAGGTCTGCTAAAAGGATTTATCCAAGAAAGCCTATGGCTTGTTTCCATTGGGGTACTCAATTAATCTAAACATTTTATGATGCAGACAAATATCGTTATAAACGAGTAGAAAACTAAAATAACAGTAACACTACATTATGTAACAGAGTTGGGAACACAAATAGCAGTGCACACCAAGTAGGGAGATGGGCTTTAATAGGTAGCTGTGTCTTTGTTCCATGCTGTTTGGCAAAAGGCAAATTTCTTCACGTGGGCACCACACCCGTGAAGAAATGTGTGGCTACCCCAACAACAGATGCAGTTTTCTATAGCAAGGGGAGGTATAGTAATCTGAAGGATCATAGTTCTATTATTATTCCATAAAGCATCTACGTATGTTAATCCCCTTGGAGTAGGGACACACACCTTTTGTAGTCTCTCACTCCTTTGTTTAATCAGCCACTTTGTCTCATATGACACAAATTGAGACCTATTTTAGGTTTTATACATTGTGTGCTTTTCTTTTTTTCTACTTGGACAGTAACTATTGAAAAGGTCACTTTGAAGAAAAGGCTGAACAGAAGATTAAATGCTCTGGTTTCACTAACATTAGGATGCCCTTTGTGTTTCCCAATGTAAGACTATATGCATCTTCTGTACAAGTTTGGCATTTAATGAGGCCTCAGAAAAATGGAACAGTTTGTAATACCATGCCGTGACTGAATAAAGGTGTATTCTAGGTCAGTATTACATTTAGTCAAGGGTGTATGTATGATATCCTCCTTTCATGAAACATTTTTTGGATGTTTGAGCAACATTTGGAGGGAAAATAGTGAAGTGCAGGCCTGCAGCACAAATGCTTAACATACAGGCTGGATATTTGGATTTGACTTGTAGTTGACTTGTAGTTGTTGAAAATATGTCCGTCCGATATCTTTCCCCCCCCCCTTTTGTATACATTACTACTATCCCCCAGTATTTTGTGTCATTATATACACACACACACACACACACACACACACACACACACACACACACACACACACACACACACACACACACACACACACACACACACACACACACACACACACACACACATGATTATGGGGTGAATATTCTACTTGTAGAAAGCATAGAACGTCCATACAACGCATTTCATTCTGATCTTCAGATAATCAATAATTTATTAGACGAAAACTAATAAATAATGGAAAAATACTTTGTTACAGCTTTTTTTTTACTTTCCCCCCCATTTCTGCAACAGAAAACATTGCTTCAGGATGATCATTTAGTATGGCTTTGTGTGTGTGTGTGTGTGTGTGTGTATATATATATATATATATATAGACAAAAAAGGGGACTCCTGCACATCCAAAAAGACTCGTGGGAGGTGCAAGTCTAGTTAGCAGGCATAGACATCAAAAAGGGAAAAAACCTTCCAAGGAAGGGACTGCACACTCCAGGGAACAGAGACGGACAACTTACTGCATCAACTTATTTATTAACACAACGTGTTTCGCAGTGAGCTTCGTCAGGTGCATAGCACCTGAAAGTTTTTTTGAGCCATAAGCCATACTTTGTTTCACATAAAGAGGGACAGGCTCGCATTAATACAGTAAACATATAACAAATACAAATGAAGAACATTTAATTTAAAATGGTTTAATTTAAAATACAGTATAGGTACCTTCTTAATTGCACTTATGTGCATCTTTCCCCAGTGTTGAAACGTCAAGTTAACCTTGTCTACACACTAGTAGTTCCCTTTTAACCTTTTGTATCTGCTTTTTAAAGGCCAAAGCGCAAGTGCATTAACACTACATATTGCATTTACTAAAACAAGCTTTTCTTTGGGTAAATTTCCAATGTTGCATTTAAAATCACAAAAGGACTAGCAAGCATAGAACTTATATATGCCACAACAAGACCACATTCGAAACATGCTACATGTGGGAAAGATTCAGCGATGGCAAAATTATACTGAGATCAGCAAAGTGGTGTCTAGTGCATCTGGCTTTTAATTGCGTCTGAGTTTCCTGTAGAATAAAGCTGCCATGACTATGCCCACAATGCCAACCACAGAAAGGACACCAACAGCTGCCTTCAGTCCTGTAGATGAAGCAGCGTCACTGGAGTGTGAAGCTGCTGACAGGACAACCAGAGGAGTAGCAGTGTGTTAGATCTCCTTAAATCTGTATCATAATAATATGCATATCTAATATGTCCTTGGATCCGGAAATCAATTAAAAAAGTGGAGCTTCCGCATGAATCATTTAACTGTCATCCTACAAACTGTAGCCTATACATGATGTACGGATTTTGCGTCAAATGATTTAAATAATAAACAATAGTTCAAATTTGGCTGCAGACAATATTGACAGCTTAGAATAGAAAAAGAAAACAAGTACCTTTTTCAGATGGATTTGCGTAGGCTGAAAAACAAAATAAAACAAAACAATCAATATTTGCTCTGAATATTACAATTCATAACCCATGAATGAGTCATTAGTCTAGGACACAATGGTAATGCAGTATATATGTTGTGGGAAGAGCAAGATCACACTTACGATCCTCAGTACTGGTGACAATAGGTGTTGAGGAGAGGGTGGCAGACTCAGTCAATCCTCCTTCCTCAGCACTAAAAGCTAAATCCCTTTTTCTCCTGCTGGGAGTGGCACAATTCTATAGTTTGGAGAAACAACAGTTTGAGCACATGCAGATTACACTTATTGCCAGTGTTAGGCAATGGGCTACATTTGAGCGTTCTACCATTATTATATTAAAGGTTTCATGACATTCATTTAAATCATTTTCATTTATTTTTATTTTTTTGAGGGGTGCTAGCCTCTCCTATATCCAGCTTTTAGTGTATGTTCACAAACTTTGTCCTACACAAACATTACATTTCAATTGACAATGAATGGAGAATTTCACGTCATTTCAGTGTCTGAGCAAATAGACATATGTGTCATAGTGTCTATTTTACGCCATGATGATGTACGATGATAAGAACGCCCCTCACTTCACACGGGTGTTTTTTCTTTTAGGTTTTATGACCTCAATTACACCGAAATAAGCGGAACCAATGAACATTCAGTGGATTTTCTGTGGTCTGGGGTTTTCTCTGTGTTCTGAAGCCTTTTAAGCTGCAATGAAAACAGGCAAAATCCCACAACAGTGCCATCTGCTGGCAAATTGTCATGTCATTGGATTTGTGGACTCTTACATCACAGTCCACAGGAAAATCAGAGCACTTGTTTGAGCCAGAAAACTAGACCACAGAAAATCTACTGTATGTTGAAAGTTCATGTTTTTGGGGTGCAATTGAGCTCAGATTTCTTTCTTTTTTTACAAAAACATTTTTATATCACGATCCCTTTAATGAAATTATACTGTTTGTATAATAATCACCAATGAACTGCAGGTGGTTATCTCACAAAGTCTGGTGATACAGTGCAGATAGTAGGTGGACAACGTCTCATTCTGCTGTTCAATGAAGCGGAAGGCTTGGAAGGAGAAGCGCCCGCGGGTGCTCTGCCCGTTCTCATGCATTTCTGTATTCTGGTCTTTGTCGCACCTGTCCGGTTGAAAGAAACAAATAAAGTGTTGGTCAAGGTTGAACTTGAGCTGTTGATTCAGAATGAGACTTGTGGACTTACGCGACAAACAGGTTGAAGTAAGTAGTAGAGGTGGGTTCAGGGGATATTGAGGCATAGCATCTGTCCAGGAGAACGTGATACCTGTTGGGGTACAAATTAACAATGCTCAAGACTAGCAATGGCAGAAACTTCATGCACTCAATGATTAAAGGACTATTGTGTGTTGTGTTTATTTCTCACGTATGAAATTAAGGACACACTGTCTCACATTCAGCAAAAACTACTACAGGTACAGGGTCAGTGATTGAAGGTAAATGGATATTTTTAAATTCTTACTGTTCAGTCAGGTTTTTTGCCTCAACCTGGACATAGATGCGGGTCCTCAGCTCTACTCCATTTGATGGCATGACCAACGGGGTGGTGTAGTTGACGTCCTGTGAACACATTATTACGTTGTATTCCATCAAAAGATAATCCCATATATTTCAAGTTTACATGTAGAACAGTGGGTTTCAAACTGCTTAATTTCAAGGTCCCCCTAAACTGAATTGAAACCAAAAAGGACCATTTGTATAGCTCTCAGAGTTTACAGACGGAAGCCTATGAGTGTTCCTGGACCCCTCTTTGAGAACCACTGATGTAGAAGAATAGCCCTGCCTGTAGCCCATAAGTCTGACACCGTCATTGACAAGGGGAGCTAGTGTTTGGTTTCCCTTGTAGGAATCCTCGGTTTGAATCCATGCGTTTACATTGCTAATGTGACCTGGACCGGGTTTCCCTAGAGGGGGAGGTCAAACAGAGGGAAATGTAGCAGAGAAGCCCTGTCTCTAAGCCCAGAACCCTAATATTTGCATTGGCCAGGGAGGATTTCCGTTTGACTGAGTGGTTGACATTTAGCATTAGCTTAAATTAAATGCAGTTCTAGGCAGCTGTGTGTACATGTGCGTGCGTGCGTGCGTGCGTGCGTGCGTGCGTGTGTGCGCGCATGCATGCGTGCATGAGAGAGAGAGAGAGAGAGAGAGATATGTAGAGAGAGAGAGAGTAAGAGAAAGTCATTTTTCCTTTGACTTACAGAGAAAAGCTTCATGGTCAGTGTGCTAATGAAACTTCCGTTTTTGTCCCTCACTGCAATGGAGGATGCTGACCTATGTGAGACAAAGATTGATGAGAGAGAGAAAGTAATGATAAATGGTTGAGACATGTTTGAGTCTGACACTGGTATACACTCAACACATTATTGAAGGAGTCAAACCCTTTGAAAGCAGAAGGATACTATTTGCTCACTGTTGCTGACATTATGATCAGTATTGAGTACCTACTTTATAATTTGTAAATCATTTAGGCCTATTGAATATCGGCTCACAAAAAAAAGGTATCTAGTTTCATGTTAACAGTTTTTGAGGTACCGGTATTTAAATTGTAGACTTGACTTTGTTTATTTGAGAGGTACAGAACATAATGAACACGGCATACAAAACTACCTACAGTAGAGTTAATGATGCAATGTAAATGCGTTTGAGTTAGCAAGTAATCCCTAACAAAAAACTATAAAACAAGATTTTACAGAAAGAAACAAATGTATCTATCAGATGTTCCATGTAATAACACTCTTTGGTACCCTGCTACAAAACCATCTCACAAAGTCATTGTGATTGTGCCGTCTTTTTTAATTGACACAAAACAGAATTCCATGGGAACTTACACATCAACCCGGGTGTTGTTGATCAGATACTCCAGAGGGTAAGCACAGGAGTAGTAATATTTGAGCTCAGCTTTATAGGTGACTGTGCCAGTGGATATATCATAGGAGCGCACTGCACCACTGATGTTAACCGTCTGGATGTTGGAGAATGCAGAGAAGACCCCTTGGCCGACTGCACTGGTGGTCTGAGATAAACATCAAGACTCATGTCAAGAACAGGAAAATGATTATTCGGCCATCCAACGTCGTCTTCATGCTCTACTTACGATGAAATGGCTGAGACAAGATGAAGTCTTGTTGAGGGAGAAGGTGAACCTGACAACCGGGGGTGAGGCACTTTCGTCCAGGGTTCCTGCGCAGCTTGGCTCATCACTCACATGGTTGAGGACGAGCTGGGACGAATTGTAGCCAGTGTGCAATACAGGGCAATAGAGGATGGCCAGGCTGATTGAGGCAGTGCCACATTCCACTGAGATGTCATTGTATGCTTCAACAGGGAAATATAAGATCAGTAACGTTTGTTCTCCATTGTCCATCGATAATCATATTCACTCACAACTAATCACTCTAATATGATGACTACTGTATGGATATTGCCTACAAAGGTATTCATTCATTTAAGCATAAAAAAGGCAAAGGCATAATGCCTGAAGTATAAGAATAAAGAGGCCAGTCTGTCATAATGTTTGTACTATGAATACAATTATAATAATAATATATAATAATTAATAAATAAATAAATAATAAGATAACTGTCTTAAAAGTACACAATAATTGTAATAATAATTGTCTTCAAAGCTCAGGATAAAATCTGCAATTAATTAGATTTGACTCTCCAAAAGCAATCATTCAAAGCTGATGTTAAATGTATATACCTGGACGTCTAGCCAAACTTCCACAATCACTTATATTTAACTGAGAGCTCTGGGCAACCATGGATGCCAAGAAGAAAAGGCTCAGAGTTGTGGAGATCTATAACAGCAAAATTACATTTTTAAATGCACAGTCACACATGTATGCTCGATCATGCAGCAAGATCTCCGTAAGAAATCTAAAGTCAAATAAGTTACAGAAAAATAAGTTGGAGCATGTTACAGTAAGCTGTTTTGATTTAAGATTTTCATTGGAAAACACTCACCTTGACTGCCATTTAAGACTCAATTTCCTTTCAGTTACTGTACTTGTTTCCTTTCTTTCTGATTCCTGGGATGTATAGAGAGGCTTTTATATGTAAGCAATCTTCTTCGGATTGGATAGAATCCAGGTCAGTGCAGTTTGGCATGCCCTCCTTGATTTGTGAACAATTCCATTGTATTGGCGATGGCACACAGACTCATCTCATATAAGTAGTTTGTGAAACCTAAACCCACCGTGAGTCTTTAGTGAACGATCAGAAACAATGGCCCAGCTCCTTTGGGACTTCCCTCAGATAGAAGCCTTTATTAAACAAGGGAGAGGCCAATTGACAGCAAGCTCTCTTTTACAATGACCCTCTGAAAGTACAATGGAATAATACAACACACAATGAAACACAAACTAGATAAAAAACAAGATAAAAGTATATATAAAAGATGACGGGTTCATTATGTAAAGCAAGTACTATTGTAATAATCCCATGAACCTTTACCTTGGTCAAAGGATGACCCTGTGATAATTTCCATAACCCAGAGGTTAATAAACCAGAAATTGTGTATGGGTGCTACTATGACATTGAGCAGATGTTAATCTTCACACAGGTCTAGACAATGCCATTGTATCTAACTAAAACACTTCACACACTTAAAATACCGTAAGTGGCTATACAGCAGCATTCTGGTTGGTCCAGATTGTACATTGCATTGCACATGTCTGGTAAAAATAGCCCTGAAACATGACTGTCATAATCATGACAGTCATGACGCAACTGAAGCCAATTTTACGCGATCGCTACATTTACAGTGAAAACATGTACATAAACATTCAGATTTCAAATATAAAGTACTCACACGTGTGCTACGGGTGTTAGACATTTACTGGTACAGCGATTAGCATTGCTGCATTCCGCATTGTTTAATAAAAGGCATTTTTATCCGAGCGCCCCCGCAATTTTTCTCAAACGGGGTGCGTTCGGAAAACTCACAGTTGCACACCGGGAGTGCACTCGCCTATTAGTTTGTATTGGCAGTGCGGTCAGCATGCCTATATCGAACACACCCAGTGTTTCAGAGTGCAACACTCCTTCCAACCGATAGGGTTGAAAGCCTATGGCAAAAAAACTGCTCGGATAAAAATGCCTTTTATTAAACAATGCGGAATGCAGCAGTGCTAATCGCTGTACCAGCAAATTTCTAACACCTGTGGCCCACGTGGTGAGTAGCCTACTTTATTTGAAATCTGAATGTGTATGTACACGGTTTCACTGTAAATGCATGTAGCAATCGCGTAAAACAGGCGGAAGTTAAGCCATGGCGCTTGTGAAGTACGAGTGTCATGTGAACCATGGCTAGTAAAACTCAGTAGGCAGAGCACTAGACTTTGAATTGCAAGGTTCTGGGTTTGATCCCGGGCAAGGCCAACATAGCAGACATGCGGTAAATACTGGGACCTGCCACTCCACCTCAGCAATCCATCTTCCTGGTATAGTGCCTTGTAAACCCATATATGGGCATAGACTGATGACAACAGGGATCTCCAACGACAGACAGACATATTTGTCTCCACCAGGCCGAAGGCATGGGGAGAGAGTATGTTTTGTTTCATATAGGCCTATGGGCAAAAAAGGGACACAGATACACAGAGTACAACGGGTACAAGGCTAGCCTATTAAATAACCAGGTGGGGTTATTGCATGGGTGCAATTAGGGTGTCTGTCTCTCTCTCCCCCTCTTGGGAGAGAGAAGGAAAAGAGAGAGAGATTAGATTGGGCTGCACTCTCTGAACGGCATGCTCTGAGACAGCCAATGTCCCAAGTGCAGCGTGCCAATGTCCCAAGTGCAGCGTGCCATTGGGCTGCTCTTGGGGGCTGGAGTGACAGTGGAGATCGGGAGAACAACACCTAGGGCCAGGTGTTGTTGGCAATGAGCCAGCCTGCATATAAGACTGGGGGAAGCTTCGCTCCAGCCTTTTAGCCCATGACATTTCTTTACCTGCAGGCTGTGTGCCATGTTAAAATGTGGTGTTCTAAAACTAAGTGAGTGTAGACAAGGGAAGCTGGCGTTAGTGGTGTCTGTGTGCTGCGATGTCTTTTGTTCTGGGCTTTTACGGTTTAGTCAGGGAGATAGATTTGTACTTTGTGTTTGAATTTGGTGTAGACTCAGAATAGACACCAAGCATGTCCATAATCCATATGGGCATATCTGTCTAGACAGACAATTTGCACTTTATAGATTAGAGTATCTTGTTTAGGACCAAAGTAATGGCCCGAAATAAGGACAACCAACAGCTTAGCGCCTCACCGCTACAGCTATTAATAAAAAGAAAATAATGATAACAAAACCTTCCTTTTTTGTATTTTTGTTTGTGCACTCTCCCTCCTGCAATATTGTTTGGCTCATATATTATCGACTGACAGAGATAAAATTGTCTTTGTGTTATACCTTTCAGGCCCATTGCCATGTGTGTCTATGTGGCTTGGCACCTGCTTTGATCCAACACCAAATTCAATAATCCACTTGACTGCTAACAGGAATTATTATGCAGTGTGACCTTAACCGTCCTATCTAATTAAAGAGCTGTCAGTAAAGCTCAGAAGTTCGCAAAACTGCCAGCTGCTAAAATGATGACCCAATTCATCAAAAAAGTAGGATGTTTTGTTAGGCTACGTCTGCCTTTTAACCAGATCAGTGGCTTTGTGGTTATAGAGTGTCTGCCCTGAGACTGGGATGTTGAGGTTTGATCCCTGGCGGGGTCATACCAAAGACCCAGTGCATCCCTGCTTGGCACTCAGCATCAAGGGTTGGTTTGGGGTAAGTCCCTGTGACATACTAGCGTCATGTCCAGGGGGTGTACTTGTACATCAAGCTGCCTCACGCTACAGAAACAGGAGTTGGCTCCTGCCCTATGGGCCTCATGGCTCGGCAAGGCTTACATCTACCGTAAATCAAGTCGATAAAGTCTTAAGTGTGTTGGCTTTACGGAGCCAAAGTGCTCTTCTACTGAAGTTCAAGAAATGTCAGTGCCCTGGGAGTTCAAATAAACAAGTACTGGCTAAAGACGCACAAGGAAGCCAAAACTGTACAATGATGTGATTGTTAGACTTTTTGGCAACAAAGTGAAGTGGACAAGAATGTTTGTGGTGGGTCATGTGGTTGCATGCGAGAATGTGAGGGTGACTGAGGTATAGAGTCAGAGAGATCAGTTAAGGTAATTGGAGGGAATCTACTGACGCAAACTAAACATGATAATTAAAATGTTTAACGTTTCTGAAAAGCCATCAAATTTTGTCTGCACCATTAGGAGGTTAAATGGTCTTCTTCACCCTCGGTGGCATTTCTCCGTTGTTGATTTCACAATGCTGAAATGATGCTGTGTGCTGCTGTACTCCGGATATAAGTTTCTGTTGTTTAATTTAAACAATGCAGTGTTTTTGTTTAAATCGATTTTAAACATAAAAACTTACAAAATATATTATTTATTAAGCACTTCATGTAATGCATGCAGAAAAATAAGCAGTTGTGAATCAGTATGTTACAAAGAAGCACATGATTGTCTAAACTGTAGATAGTGTACTAAATTATTTGCTTATTTGAAAAACTAGAACAAGTACTAAAATAAGACTAAAGAGTCCACACACTGCTATAAGACTCCCAATGGTGTTTATTATCAGTAACAGATCAAGGTTTCAAACCACACATGTTCTTTGCGCATTATAGCAGTGTGCAGACTTTCTTTTATGATTATGTCTTATTTCCAAATTCAATCTGTAAAAAATTAAACAACTATATGTATTTATATCGCCAAAGAAAAAAGTTGATACCCTACATTGAAATGACACAATAAACCAGCTAACCTCAGACCTCAATCATCTGATCATTTCACCGCCTATTAAATTTAGTGCCTATAACATTTTCTAAAGGCTAAAGAAAACATTATATTAAACTGCATCCATTAAGTTTCAGTAGCAGTATGGCATTTAATTTGTTGCTTGAAATTAAGTGTATCCATTTCATCCCCAATACAATTTGTCAGACATGTTTGGGAAAATGTGAGAAGATACAGTATACTGACAGATTTGACTCTTCTTGAAAAATAATCCCTAGGCGTAACTATGTGATGGACAACCATACATGTGTGACCTTTCCAGCGGATTACTCCAAACAATGGTGTCACGTACAGTCTATACGATATGAACACAGTCGCAAACTAGAAAAAGTGCCCTTCTGGGCACAGGTCTCCACCAGGAGGATAGGAGTATGTGTGTGATGTTTGGCAAAATGTTTAGGAGCAATATATACGTGTGTGTGTGTGTGTGTGTGTGTGTGTGTGTGTGTGTGTGTGTGTGTGTGTGTGTGTGTGTGTGTGTGTGTGTGTGTGTGTGTGTGTGTGTGTGTGTGTGTGTGTGTGTGTGTGTGTGACGTGGCTTGGCCTGTTGTAGCGCCACCATGAGGCTGATTTGAAAACTGTCAAGTGGCATTTCTTCCAAAGCCTAGTGGGAATATGCATGCACAGTTTCACCACAATCGGACGCTGCGTTGAGTAGTTGTGACGATTTGTACAAAACGGGTACAAAGCGGGCTACTCCTGAAAAGTTTAGAAGCCAATCGTAGCCAATGAGGGTGGATTATGAGAAATCAAACAAACCCGTCTTGATCACATGACTATGAAGAGCATGTGTACCGATTTGCGTGATATTTGGATAAATCTGAAGGAGTAATATTAGAAAATGTGTTTTACATATGTCGGCCTCCTGGTGGCGCTATAAAGAGCAGATGTGAAAAATTCCAGGCAAAGGTTTTTCCTTGTCCTCTAGGGAGTTGGCATACAAAGTTATCCACAGATCCGTGCAGTTAGATGTAAAAACACTTTTGGGCCAGTTATAGCGCCACCATGAGGCTGAGTTGAAAATGTTCATTTGGCATTTCTTCCTCGGCCTAGTGGGAATGTGCGTGCCCAATTTCACGGAAATCACACGATGTGTTCATGATTTGCAGCATTTTGTTTGAAACTGAGCACTCCTGCGGACTTTGGAAGCCAATCTTAGCCAATCAGGATGGCGTCTGAGAAATCTGAAAGCCCCTTTTCGTTGAATGGCTCTAGAGAGACTGTGTACCATTTTGCGTGATGTTTGGACGAAATCTGTAGGTGTACTGTCCAAAAACTTGTTTTGCACAAAGCGGCCTCCTGGTGGCGCTATAACAGGCCGTTCTGGAAATTTTGGGGCAGAGGTTCATCTTTGGCATCCAGGGAGTGTGAGTGCAAAATTTGGCATCGACCGGGTTAACGGTGCCGGAGATTAGCTGTTCACAGACGGAAGGACGGACGGACGGACGGACGGACGGATGGACGGACACACACACACACACACACACACGGACGGACGGACGGAGTGCAAAACATACTCTCTCCCCATGCCTTCGTCCTGGTGGAGACAATGAGGCATAGGCTAGACATGAAAAACATGTATTTTATACTGAAATGAAGTACAGTCCACACAGGAGCACACAGCCACCAGACTTAGATAATGAATAGACTTGCCTGGGCTCTATCAGATCCAGTTGACTTATCTTGCACCACAAATAAATGCAATGCATGGCCAGGAAATTAACTACTTGGACTGCATTTATCAACTCCATAACACCTACAATGACACTGCAAGTGGATGATCTATGGTTTTCATTTGGCCAGGACAAACTGAACTGAATAATAACAACCAGAAGTGATCAGAACCAGCAAGTCCCATGGACCAACTGGGGTGCCCCATAGACATTTATAAAAGGTAGACGCCTCCTCCGGCTCTGGGGCATGTGTGTATTGTTATAGCGGCTGCCACTTTTGTTTCCAATATGGCGGAGGCATAGCACGCTGCCACCCAAAGTGACTACTGGCCAATCACAGTGTGTCTTTCCCAGGACTTCTATAGGGTGCGCTCTGGTCGTGTATTCGAATGCACCCTAGATTCTGACATGTCCTGGAAAAGACGCGCTACGATTGGCCAGTAGTCACTTTGAGTGGCAGCCTCATGGGTGTGTAACTCTGTGTACAAATGGAACCAAATGGACCCTTACAGGTTCATTTGGTTCCATTTGTACACACTCAGAGTTTTGGGAGTCGTTGCAGTTAAATAGTTTGACTGGACACTAAGGCCCAGTCCACACTACTCTGGATCTTTTGCAAAACGGATATTTCCGTCCTCCGTTTTATAAAAAATCCCTGTCCATACGACAGAGATATCTATGTCCACACACAAATGCAGAAACGCATTGAACACAGGATAAAATCACTGCAGTAGCAGGTTTCAATTGTAGGCTATATTATATTTGATTTTATATTTACACTTATGAGGTGCCAATCATATGTTTTAATGAAGGAATAAGTACCACATTTTAAAAGCCACCTAAATTGTGAGTGGAAGTGGAACATGTTTCTTTCATTGTCTGTCAGCACAATGTGCGTAAATCTCCAAATCCCGACTCTCGACTTTTCTTTACCATCGCTCTGGCGACTTGGCAAGTCCTGCACAGAAAATATAAATAGAGTCAGACCTATAGAAGTGTCACGTCTCAGTGTTGGTGATTAACCAACCAGCCTGCTAACATTGTCACTCTGATCCCAGTACTCTACCAGTACACAGAACAAAGGACGCTTCCAAATGTGGCAGCTAGGATAGACAGGAAATTCAGTCGCCAGAGACAGCACAGCAGTTAAAGTACAGATACAGAGTCGAATAAGTTCCCTAAGATAGGCTATATAGCTAAAAAACATTCTCCGGGCGGAAATGAAAGACAGTATAAAATATACACCCGAAACAGTATCGCAGTGGTTCTCAAACATTTCATGTCAAGGACCCCCAAATTGATATGTATTTGGCTGCGAACCCCCATCTGAAAATATTTTGTTTCAGGGACCTATACAGAAGAGAAGATTTGTGTGAAAATAATACTACTACTACTACTACTACTACTACTACTACTACTACTACTATACTACTACTACTACTACTAATAATAATAATAATAATAATAATAAAGTATAGCTATTGCCAAAGTATAAAATATGGATGAATTGGCGCCTAAAATGATTGTGATGCTACAGTAAATTAACAAATTTAGTTGGGGACCCCATGGAATGCCCACAAGGACCCCTGTGACTCCTATGTAGAAACTAACACACAATCACAGTGAGGACAGACATCACCAGAATACACTGGCATCAACACGGTCTCAGCTGTATTGTCAGGACATGAACAACACTCTACAACAGTGGTTCCCAAACTTATTAGCTCAAGCTCAAGATATTTTCCAGGTGTATAATAAATGTCATGTTATAATGTAGGCTAATAAAAGTTCACGCACGCACATTGTCGGCGCATGCAGGCGCAGTGACAACGGAATGCAGTCAAGGGTGCGCCCTTTATTACCAAAACAGGAGAGAGATGTGCCATATGCGCACGGCGACCCACTGTATACTTTCTTCTCACCAACCACGCTATTTGATGCGATTCCATTCACACCTCTCTCTCTCTCTGCACCCTCTCTCCCTCTCTCTCTCTCTCTCTCTCTCTCTCTCTCCTCGCATGACCATGACCATGAAATGGAGAGCAAAATACAGCACGATATAGTTTCACATGCGGCTATGCACACACCACGCATAGACTTGTTGGTGTAGGGTACTGCGCAATGGCATTTGGCCTGGGTCCTTATTGGTAGGTTAATATCCACAGTTTATCTGTAGTGGTCCGCAATATTGTTCAAGCTTCGCACTCGGCACCAATACAAATTAAATCACCAATCCGCACTGGACTATAGTAGGCTGATATATTTATTATTGGATGCAGCAGAGCAGAGCCTTTGCTCGCTGCAGTTGATGCAACATATGATACGTTTTAAAGTTGTTAACAGTGATATATAAACATGAACAATCGGATTGATATGTAGTTTCCATGCAGGCACAAGCTGCATTTCTCACCTAATTATAGTAAAAATGATATGCGCTAATAAGCGGTGACATCATCGTTTCTCAAAAGCTCCGTTTCACATGATTACACAGTTCCACTGATCCGGATATTTTCAAATATATATGTTTGCGTGTGGCTGAAAGGCCCAAACACACAAAATAATGTGCGTTTAGCAAAAGATCCATAATATGTGTGGCCTGGGCCTAATTAGTATCATCGGTAACACCTATGAAGGAAGTAGAAAAGGGGTCCGGAAGTAAGAGTTATTCTGTGTGCATAGAGCCTATTCATGATTTAAATACAATAGCATATAGATTTTCTTCATTGTCCCAGCTGAATCAACAACCTCATTAGTCTGGACCACAAGAAGAGAGTATATTTACTGGCACTGGCAGCATGCTAAAAATGACGTTACAGCAGTTACAGTAACGTGTAATATGGCTATTGTTGTCCTGTATTTAAAGTGAAACGGAGGTGGTCAGCGGGAAACATATGAATTATTTGTAGAAACAATTTGGTAGTTATTGGTCTCTCACTAGTTCTCAAGGATTCAAGGAGTTTGCCAGAAAAGCACTGTAGCAGATTCCTCCTCAAATGGAAATGGTCAGTGCCTTTGATTTCTAAAATATAAATTTTAGTGTAAATTATTCCTTTAAAATGTATAGCAGAGCCTTTTCATGCAGCAAGGCAACATTCACAATAACAGCAGCCTGACTGACTGTCTTTTTATTTTTAAGCAAAAAAAAAAAAAAAAAAAAAAGAAAACCTGGGTAATGGGTATGGTGGTTAGACCCTGTCTGGCCCGGAATGGACTTACTTATACTCCTCTTCGTCCCCTATGGGACATAAGGCTTCAATGAGCGCTCTCCATTGCATCCGATCCCTGGCCGCATGTTGCGCCTCTCCCCAGGACAGGTTCATCTGTTCCAGCGCCTGTAGTACAGTTCTGCGCCAGGTGGTTTTGGACCCAGATTTTCTTTTGCCTGGTGGTGTACATCTTAAGGCAACCTTTGTGATGCGATCCTGCTCCATCCTCAGTACATGTCCTATAGCTATCTCAAGCGTCTGTGTGTAATCTCCTTGGTGATGCTCCGTCTTCCTATACCATACAGCAGAACAGACTTGATATTGCTGTCGAGCATCCGGTCGTTGAGATGGACAGACGTGTTTCGTCTCGCTCCTGCGCCAAGTCACAGAATGTTGACAAAAAAGCGCATTTTCTCGCTCATTTTCTTTTCATACTCCTGTGGATTATGGATTTCTACTCCAATTCACCCTGGTTCTACCATCACGTGGATATGAGGAAAATTGATTACGAGAACAACACCAGCGTAAACAACGAAGAACACAGCACGTTCTATCTCCTCGGCAACAACAACAATGGATCGACCGGTAAACATCTCGGGCACGGCGCGGCTGGAATCCACGCACTGTTAACCTGCAATCCGGCCAAAAGAAACAAACCCCTACTTGGCAAGATCGACAGACGCCTGTTCTGTTGTATATTCTTGTTAATGGCAGGAGACATCCAACCCAATCCTGGTCCTGTACTCACTAGACTTCAGGCGAAGAAACAAACTTGCAGCCTGATGATCACGGACGCAAGGACAACAAAGGAGACGGTCGCGGCCACACAGCCAACTCAAGATACGGGCACGGAGCCGCCTTGGGGATCCATTGCAAGGACAACGCATGAGATGGTCACGGCCACACAGCCAACTCAAGATACGGGCACGGAGCCGCCTTGGGGATCCATCGCAAGGACAACGCATGAGACGGTCACGGCCACACAGCCAACTCAAGGTACGGGCACGGAGCCGTCTTGGGGACCCAACGCAGATCTTACATCGGCGGCAGTCGAGGCAAAAGACACGGACAACACCACCATCTACAGGCGTGAAGAGTCTCCACATCCAACCAAGGGGGACAACGAGGCTGGAGACGGACACCGTGATACTTTACCTGCTATTTCTGCTGTTTCTCCGGTCGACACCATGGCTCAATCGGCCCCACCAGAGCCCTCAACAAACCTGGACGAGGGACCCCATCCCCCACTCCCGCCACCCCACGACGACCCCCACGCACCCCCCACCCTCCCCCCACGGCAACCCGCGGCTTCTACAGACATCAACAATGGCCCTCCGCTCCCCTACTTCGCCACGGAGGAGATAAGCACCATAGTCAGAGCCAACGGACTTCATATCTTTCACCTGAATGTCAACAGCCTTGGACCCAAAATGGCTGAAATCAGGCATATGTTTCAATGCGGTAAGGCGAACATCATTAGCTTCTCTGAAACCAAACTTGATGAGTCAACCAAAGACCCAGAAGTTGAAATAGAGAACTATTCTTTGATCAGAAACGACAGAAACAGGCATGGTGGTGGCGTGTGTATGTATATTCACAAAGACACTGAATATGTTACTCGTACTGACTTACAGCATGATGAAATTGAAACTGTGTGGGTTGAATTAATTTTCAAAAAGGCTAAATCAGTATTAGTGGGCACCGTCTACAGACCGCCTGACCAACATGGGTTCTATGATATACTTGAGGGGTGCTTAGCTGAGGAGGAATGTGTAGAGAAAATCCTGATTGGCGACTACAATACAGACATGCAACGAAAGGAAGCACCTGTGTTTAAGTCATTCAGTAAGTTCTGTGATCTACATAGTGTCAGTCAGCTAATTACCCAACCCACTAGAGTGTGTGATTCTACTCAAACTGTCATTGATCTCATTCTGTCCTCGGACAAATCCAGAATCTCCAAGAAAGGGGTTATTGTATGTGGGCTTAGTGATCATTTTATGATATTCTGTACCCGCAAAATACAAAAACTTAAGACCGGCTGCCACAAAACAGTCATATCAAGGGACCTCAAAACCTACTCTAGTGAGGTCTTTAACCAAGTATTGGAGAGTCTGGATTGGTCCGATGAGCTTAAAAGCACACTTGTCGAAGAAGCTTGGCTTGGCTTCAAAACCAAATTTACATCAGTACTGAACAACATGGCTCCTTTGAGAACCACCAGGGGCAAAACCCGCTCGGAACCATGGATGAATTCGGACATACTGGCTGCAATGAAAGCCAGAGACAAAAAATGCTCTGAAGTTCTAAAATGCAAGTCAAAGCTAGCCAAGCGCTTCGACAGTGTTCGTCAAGCTCGTTTGAACAACCTAAATACACAACGAATCAAACTACGAAACAGTGTAACTGCCATGACCAAATCAGCTAAAAGTAACTTCATTAATGATAAAGCTCAGGAAAACAAAAACAATCCTCATGAGCTCTGGAAGCTACTAAACAATCAACTAAGCTATGGTCAGAAACTAAAAACCAGATTTTCGAACATAAACATCAAATCTGACAACACTCTCATCACTGACAACCTTGATGTGGCCAACTACTTGAATATCTTCTTTACAAACATATCAACAACTCTGGTTAACAAACTGCCCTCCCACTCTGGGCTCTTTGGTGTAGAGCACATTACGACCTTCTACAAAAACCTAGGTGTTTGTAAAGACGATTTTAAACTAGTTATGGTAACAACTGATGAGGTAATTAAGAAACTGAGTGCCCTCCAACCCCACAAGGCCACAGGCCATGACAACATTCCCTCCAAATTTCTCAGAGACTCAGCCATCTCTATAGCTCCAATCATCACCCACATAGTAAACCTCTCCATCAAACAGGGACAGGTCCCCCAAGATTTCAAACTGGCCAAAGTAACCCCCTTGCACAAGAAAGGGAGTAAATTAGACCCCGGCAACTACCGCCCTATTTCTATTCTTAGTTCCATCTCGAAAGTGATGGAAAAAATAGTCTATGAACAGGTTGAAAAGTATCTTGCCACTAATAAATTATTGTACGAGTTCCAATCTGGCTTCAGAACATCCCACTCCACTGACACATGCCTCCTCTATTTGAGCGACCACATCAAACAAGAGGTGGACGCTGGCAAATACTGCGGCATGGTCATGCTGGACCTCCAAAAGGCTTTTGACACCGTGAACCACTCCATACTGGTTAACAAGCTAAAAGCAATTGGTTTCGATAGCACATCAGTGAGCTGGATGCAATCCTACCTGGAGGGGAGAGAACAGATGGTGGAAGTGAACGGAACACTGTCCCCCCCCCTCCCAGTGAGCTGTGGCGTTCCACAAGGAAGCATACTAGGGCCTCTACTGTTCCTAATATATGTAAACGACATGACTTCAGCCTGTGACTGCAACTTGTTCCTGTTCGCAGATGACTCAGCACTGCTGGTCTCGGACAGGGACAAACTGCAGGTTGAAAATGCCCTCAGCTCTGAACTCGGTAGAATCTGCACCTGGCTCGCTGATAACAAACTATCTTTACACCTGGGAAAAACTGAATCCATTCTCTTTGGCTCTATTAGTAATCTCAGCAAGGCAAATGGCTTCTTGGTTAGAGTGGGTGACAATGTTATCACACGTAAAGATGAAATTACCTACCTAGGTTCCATCCTGGAGGCTAATCTTTCCGGTGATAAAATGGCCACCAACGTAATCAAAAAAGTCAACCATAGAACAAGATTCCTCTACAGGATCTCCTCACTGGTCAACAAAAACACCTTGAAGACCTTAACAGGAGCCCTTGTACAGGGTTTCTTTGACTATGCATGCACCTCCTGGTACCACAGCACCTCAAAGGCCCTTAAAACCAGGCTCCAGACTTCCCAAAACAAACTGGTCAGGCTCCTACTTGATCTAGCCCCCCGAACCCACCTCACCCCTGCCCACTTCGACAGGCTGGAATGGCTTAGGGTCGACGACAGAGTACAGCATCTTGCAATGGGTCTGGTCCACAAGATTCGATACACCACCAAGATACCCATGTACCTGTCTAGATACTTCCTTAATGTTAACGAAGTCCACACCCACAACACCAGAGGGAGTGCAACGAACCATGTACAACCCAGATTCGGCACAAACAAGGGACTAAATTCTTTTCGCTCCTATGCCACCAAAATGTGGAACGCCCTACCAACTGTCATTAAGACATGCGAATCCCTTGACTCCTTCAAAACCGCTCTCAAAGGGCACCTACGGATGGCTGCAATTCGAAACTGGCCCCCGTAAAATCTGAATCCCCCCCCCCCCCCCCGCCCCCCCCTTTTTTCCCCTCACTGTATATATTTCTTTTCCCTTTTTACCTCCTTTTTGATGAATTCCTGTTCTGTCTATAGAAGTGTCTATTTGTACGTCTCTAAATGTTTTGATGATTTGAACATGGTGGACCCTGTTGGAAACAAGTGTAATGCTTAATTGGGTCGTCCACTCACAGTTAACAGCCTTTGTATTGAGTTTGTGCTTGAAATGTACTGTAATTCTGCAAACTGTTAATAAATTCTTCAATCAATCAATCAATCAATCAATCTTCGTTTTAAGACTACATTGCTTTGATCTCCAGATGGAACAGAGTTGGGAGAAGGGCAGAAGGCACCCTGAGCCATTCCCAGCCTTGCTTTGATGTCTTTTGATGCCCCACTGTCCTTGCTGATGAGGCTACCCAGATAAGTTAAATCTTCCACGAACTCAAGTGGTTCCTCATCGACAAAGATGGGTTGTGTGGGGGTGGAGTTGACACACAACACTTGTGTTTTGGAGGTGTTGATACTGAGTCCGACCTGTCTGGCAAAGGTGTTAAGCCTGTCAGTTTTAGCCTGCATGTTGTTATGGTTTGTGGATAGGAGAGCAAGATCATCCAGCTCTTCCAGCTGGGAGAATAGGACCTATTGAATACCTCTCGGTCTGTCAGCTGTGGTGTTGGTGGTTATCCAGTCAATGGCGACAAGGAACTAAGGAAGAGGATAGGAGAGATGATGCACCCCTGTCTCACTCCGGACTGCACGGGAAACGACTCAGAGAGGTTATTTCCCATGATGATACTACACTCTAAGAGCAGTATCTTCCAGCGGGTGTAGGTGGTGGATGCAGCGAATGATTGAATATGTACTAACTAGATGATCTATGGCAGTCCAGAAGAACTGTTTTCCTGTACAGCGTGCATACATTCCACCTGTGACCTTCTACAGCAGCAATGATTATGTCTGGCTCAAAGTCATCATCATACATGAATACATGATTTTCTTGCAACCTCTGTCTTCCCATTGAATTTCTTCTGACAGAGAAGTGGCTGTCGCAGTCTCTTCTGACAGAGAAGATGGGTGAGGCAGGCTTCTCGAAACTCCTTACTAAAGCAGCTCTGAAGTAGAGTTATATAAGCACTTTTTTGGGATATAAACACACACACACGCACGCACGCACGCACACACGCGCACACACACACACACACACACACACACACACACACACACACACACACACACACACACACACACACACACACACACACACACACACACACACACACACACAATTTTGAATCAATGAATGAACATGAAAAAAGTACAATAAATCGACTAGTCTAAACACAACCCATTTTATAGTTATGTATCTATACAACGGCGTCATGTAACAGAGTCCTGTTGCATCAAATGGGTGACAGATCAGATCAGATGTCCCAACTCGTCACCCATTTGACACCTTTGCCATGGCTGGCTTCAAAAAACATTCCACGCTCCTTCTTTAAATCCCCTTTATTCCAGTCTCCAGTGCAGTACTAAACAGAAAGATCTGTCTTTTCTGTCTTGGTTGTCACAAAAGAAAGTGAAGTGTTATGGTGACATACCATGCTAGAATTGCATAGAGATAACTGCTGCTTGATGTTGAATGAATATGTGCTTTTTAACAGCTTGATGACATCATCCAATGTATGGTATTTTGCACCTTCTTCACAGTCTTTTTTGAATGACATTTAATTTTCTGCCATCGGCTCTGTGATCCTGGGTCACTCGCTTTGAGTGTTTGATGGAATAATTTACAATTTGCACTCACTACCTTCTATACATACCGGTACATAGCCCTAACTTTCTTTTGGATGTGTCACAACACGATATCTATTTCTAGGTCATTGCTACTGAATCTGGTCGAATTTGAAGTTGAAGCTTGTATTACTTGATAACTTCCTGTTATCAGTTTTCAGGTTAATGGTCTAACACTTATTTCCTTTCTTGTTTTTGTGTATTGTGCTGATATTTCCACAAGCAAGGCATCATGTTAGGAGTTCTCTTCTCTCCTCACAAGACTATAACTTCATGGCATTATGCAATATTTTACTTAGAGCCTGATTTATTTAGCGACCACTGAAATCTCTTTTCTTATATTTTTCTTCTCTTCATTTATCAAAGTCTGTTCTAGATAGCTTGTTGAATTGTGAATGAGTCCTCCTTACATTGTAGCCTTTTTTCAGCTTCCTTTTGTCTGTAACATCTCAACACATTGTCACACAATTGTTTTAAATTTAAAAAGACTAGACCTGTGCGAGCACCGGCCTACTTAGGAACAATGAAAATCGGGAATGCATTCCCCACCCTAGTATGCAATACCCGTTATAGTCTATCTGTTGTCATAGCACCCGTTTTAACCGTCTGTCTGTCTGTGTCCCTTTTGTGCCCAGATCTCTGTATGTGTCTGTCTGCCTGTATCCCTTTATGGAGCTCTCTATATCTGGCTTTACTTGTCTGGCCATATATGGGAATTATATGGGCAGTGGTTGATTGTGGAAAGTCCTTGTGCAGTGGTAAACGTCTGTGGAGAATGTGTAGAGAATGTCTGAAGAGTGCAAACCAAGCCCCCAGAGCGGCGAGGAAACGTTGAAGCCGCCCAACCCTACTGGCCAAAGTTGGAACTGCAGGCGGGCGGTTTTGCTTTTGGTTGTTTAACACAGAGCATCCGTTCATGAATTGATTCAGGCAAGGTGCATTTTGGGCACCAGATTTTGGTGCCCAAATCGAGAAAAGTGGAAGTAGAGCGTTCTTCCGGGTGCTTCAAACGCCAGTGAGACATTTCCATTTAAACGAATAGTGGAGGTGCTGGTGCATATGGGTCCGCTCTAGTTTATATAACTCTATGGTAAAAACTGACTGGCAAAAGTGGACTGACTAAGTAATCAAATGGCAGGTGTGGGAGGCTGCCATGGCAATCAATTGACTCAGGCAGAGCCTGGAAATTGCACAGGTGTGGGGACTTTGGCTAATTAGGTCCACTGGCAGAGCCTGACCAGAGCCTTTTCTGGCGATTGAACCGTGCATCCGACCGACTCAAGGCCACCACAGCACTCCCTGTGGTGGTGTGATACGCGTGAGTCAAATTTGAAGTCGACCGGTTCTTAGTGGATTACTGATCTATACACGTACACATGTGGTGCATTTATTGTAAGATATTCACTAGCAACGACCACACTACCAATCAATAGTGTTTTAAGAGCTTTTTTAGAGAGAGAACCGATGGAAAGAATGAAACAAATTGAATAGAAAGGGCGAATGACTTCGTCTGAGCCGTCGATGCAGAGTCGTCGATGCATGCCGAGCGAGTATCCCAAGTTGGGAAGCTTGGCCTTCGAAGCTTTGAAGGGGGCCACTGTAGCTCCCGGGTATACGAATTACGGTTAAAATGAGCTCTGCCAGGCCATAATGTTCGCGAACGGGGATTAACGCGCCGTGAGCTTGTCGATCGTCTGTGCGTGTGTACTGTCTGTATGTGTGTCTCTCATCTCTGTTGTGGGCCTTTCACCTCTATCAGTATGGTAACAAAAAGCATATAGGCCTACAGGCAATGAGAAGTCACCCAAAACGCACCCACTCAAACACACCCACACCCACTCAAACACAGACACGCACGCACGCACGCACGCACGCGCGCACGCACGCGCACACGCACACACGCACACACGCACGCACACACCATCAGAAGGTCCTGTCACATCAACCTTTCTTGGCACGTTCACTGAGCCTGTCAGTCTTCAGATTCTCATCACCACACCCACAACACCAGAATCAGAGAGGTGCTTCTAATCTCCACCTGAAAGAGGATGAAGAACTTCTTGACTAACACCATGATACCGGATCACCTGAATGTTCTCTCGCTGTTCACCATGTGTCACTCACACACACACACACACACACACACACACACACACACACACACACACACACACACACACACACACACACACACACACACACACACACACACACACACACACGCGTACACTCTGCAGAGACATAATAGTGGCAGATAATGGCATGAGCTCAACAAGCTCAGTGAGATGGATTGTGAGCTTGTACATCTATTTAATTTTAAAATTGAGACTAGTTGAAACTATTTGAAACTTGGTGTTTAGTTTTGTTTGCCTGATTTATGTTTATGTTTGTTTAATTCTGTAGTTCTGTGTTTTCTATGTTCAAGTTCAAGTTCTTTATTAGTGTCCCCGGGGGGCAATTTGGTTTACAGCGAGTATAGAGGTTTGAAACGTAAAACAATACAACACAACAACAGACATGTGACAACATAGCATAGGACAACATGGTATGGGCACATCTGTACAATTGATAAAAAGGATAAGAAAAAAGGAGAGAAGCCATTCAAGTACAGTACAGGCATCATAAAGTGACATCATCATGTTCTGTCTATAGGTCTGAGTTCTGTTATAGTTATAGTCTCTCCTCTTATTGTCTCCACCAGGCCGAAGGCATGGGGAGAGAGTATGTTTTGCACTCCGTCCGTGTGTGTGTGTGATTGTGTCCGTCCGTCCGTCTGTGGGCAGCTAATCTCTGGCACCGTTAACCCGGTCGATGCAAAGTTTTGCACACACACTCCCTGGATGCCAACGATGAACCTCTGCCCCAGATTCTCCAGAACGGCCTGTTATAGCGCCACGAGGAGGCTGACTTTTGAAAAACATTTTTTTTACTTTACTCCTCCAGATTCTGTCCAAAAATCCCGCAAATCGTTACACAGTACCACTATAGTCATGTGTTCAAGACGGATCTGTCCGATATTTCAGATTCCATCCTAATGGAGCCGCACGTTTTGAAGTATATATTGCGGGTCTTGGGTAAACCATGCGGCTGGCCATAGGTGTCAAAGTTTGCGGAATAAATATGTTTACGATTATTAAGTATGGCGAATCTCAAGCTGTGATTTGCCATTGCATGGCAGGCACACAGAATAATAAACTACATTCACTACCTTCAACGTCAGCCACTACTCAACTCAAAACAGCAGCAAATATACAGTTTTGCACGATTGTTAACACACGTTTTTCACAACCTAACGGCATTCTCAAAACCTCACACACAAAATGCTAAACCCTGACACTCCTTTTCCATGATGACTCTTTGCCATCAAATCTCTTAACTGTTCCCAACATGGAACTCGTGTTTTAATTTGGTACACACAGCCATATTTTCAATTGACACACACATACCATTCATTGATTACACACAACTAAGCATTTGCTGCACACTACCAAGCATTCACAGCACAATGAAGCGCAAAATTGAAAACAATGATAGAAATGGAACACACATGAATGACGATGGCTGAGTTTCCCAAAGGAAACTGCATAGCAGGTGAGCATGTGGTTCTTAGGGGCAGTCTTCCACTACACGAACACGCCCCTTTCACTGTGAGCTATAGATATTCCGTGCATAGATCTGCCACGCAACTTCCCTTATAAGGCACTGAAATGAAGTGCTGCCTTGTAGGCCTACCAGGGCAGCCTGAGGCCTACCAGGCCGGCCTGACCGGTCAATAAAAGAATGCTGAATTAACTAGCTTGTATTGGTAACTTTGACTGCACAATAGCCTCCCATTTAACCTCCTTGTATAGGACTATATTTATTAACCCACAATTGAATCTTATTCTATTTAATTCACTTGCACAATGGGACTCCTCCCCTATCCACAAGGAGGAGCAGTGCACCAAATCAGAGAGAGAGAGAGGGAGAGGGGAGAGGGAGAGTATGGTGAGTCTATCGTTTAAATATATATGAATTTCGAAATTAAACAAAGATTCGGGTGGTTCATGTTTGCGTAATGTGGCACGCCTTTCCAAAAAAAATGGGTAAAATAATCTAACAAATAGGCTTACGATTTGTTAGATAATTTTACCCTTTGTACGATCAATCATCCCAAAAATGGCCAAATGTACGATAATTTTGCCATACAGTATCACAAAAAAGTGTGTGCATTTACAAAATTTCCTGGCTGCTGATTTGGGATCCGTTTAGGCATTTGAAAATACGGTAAGTCAGTAAATCAGTCAATCTGACCTTTACTTCTTCTTGGAGGCATTAAAAACACAGGTCGCGTCTTTCCAATCCTTTAATTTGTGTCCATAGTGGCCTACTTGCACGCAGCATATGTGATGTGTTTTTGTCTCATAGGAGTCTCAAACAAGTTTGTTTCTTACACTAAATACGCAATCTTTTGTGAAATTACACATTACACATCTTTCAAATACGATAGTTATAGTTAAGCCTAGTGACCTGGGTTCTGTCTGCCCCAGCCTATCCCTGTGTTGATAGTTTTTGAGTGGTGCCTCCGCTCCATTACGCAGCTATGTGTGTCCCCGTACGTGTCCCTGCATGTGTAGACACACACCACACGGTAACTCTGTCATTTCTCGACCGTTTCGGATGCGGGAAGGCTCGCCGGAACCGGGCCGCCCCCCTGGGCGTGTTCCTGGGGGTCTGGATGCCCGGGGACCTCCACACGGTAACTGTGGGGGATTTTTTCCAAAGTTAATCAAAGTACAGTACAGAGCACAGTACACCGTGCCATACAGTTCAGAGCACAGTACAGTACACTACAGTAACTATAACAATACATATATAATTGCACCGCTCAGTTTACACAGGTGTGATTTTTTTGTTCACCTGTGTCTGGTTTCTGTTGATATTTGCCTGCTTGTTTGTTTGTCAGTTCGTCACAAACGTCAGTGTGAGTGTGTATACTGTAGGCTGTGCCTTCCTATTACCACGTTTTGTCAGCTGGCAGCACTGTTGTTTGGGATCTTGTTGGGTTTTAAACATTTTAATTGAACCTTGCCTGCCTGCTCATTCTGCCATTGGGTCCTACTCCACATGACATTCCTACCCTGACAGCCAGTATAGGGTACAACAGCAGTGACATAAATGTGTTTGGGAGGATTCATTGTCATAATGACTAAATTGGGATAAAAAGGAGCAATATGAGGAGTAGGAGGAAGGCTGAGAAGCATGAAGAGCATCTGAGACTTTGAGGAGTACTGTTTCAGTAGAATGAGCAGGCTTGAATCCTCCATCCGAAAAGGTTATTCTGTGGGAGATGGAGCTGCTCTGAAACAAATCATTATAGAGTTTTGGAAAGAGAGTAAACAAGGCCAGATACTGGCTATGAAATTCTTGAATTTCCCCACCTACTGATTTAGGTGGCCCTGGCCATTCCCTTACATCACTATCAAGCCAAAAAGTTTTCTTAAAGATTGGGATGAATGGCTTATCCTTTTAGTGGCACCCTTTTTTCCCTTGACTCTAGTGCTTTATATTATGTCAATTGTCAATTGGGAGGAGACCCCGCGGCAGACCAAGGATGAGCTGGAGGGTTTATATCTCCAACATCTGTCGGGAAAGCCTCGGAATCCCCCTCTGGAGAGGGAAGTATGGAGCTCTCTGAAGCTGTTGAAGATGGATGGATGGATTATGTCAATTGTAAGTTGTGCTCCTGCTCAGTTTGTACATGTTGCTCTGTGGACTAGCACAGAGAAGGCACAAAGAGCAATGTGGAGGAGCCTACTGTTAATATTTGTATGTGTGTGCTCTGCCAAAGCAGGTGGCAGTAATACAATCTATAGTAGAAAAATCCTACCAGAATCTGGAATACAATGTATTTAATCTTTCTCATGTGTGAAATCCTAGCAAAAAACACAATTTATTTGAGCAATGGCACCATCTGCTGGATAAGGTAATTTCCAGTGGTGTCATATCCGATCCCTCTATATAATAACTGAAAACTTCTACAACTACACATGATCTCAGGAGTGATATGTGACAAGTGTCAATTTAGATATTTTAGAATAACACAATGCCTAATGAAGCAGATTTCCTTTTAAATGTGTGTTGAGGGACCTCTATAAAGTGTTTTTAATGACCGTAGGGGGCATCACAAATATAAAGAAGTTGAAGCTTATGTACTAGAAATGCTATTTACTATATTTTTCTCAGGCCACTACATATCAACCACACTTTATTTCTTGATTGTAATCAGTGATTGCTAGGGATTTGTTTTGGTGTACTGTACTCATAGTTACAGAAAAAGGATAAGATGACATGACATAACCCCCCCCCCCCCCCCCCCCCCAAAAAAAAACTGTACATTCAGGCAGGGTTAAAAGTGCACTAGTGATAATTTGACAAAAGTATGATATAATATAAGCCTAAGCAGTCAAATATAAAATATAAATCAATAAACAATATCCCAATCATCCTATTGTATAAAAGAAAACACACAAAAAAGTCATGACAACGATATGTAAAATAAATGGTTGTAAATGCAAGAATTAAGCATACAAGTAAAAGTCAGCTCATTCTTGTGAAACCAGTGCTTCAAGTAATGAACTAGAAAGCACATAGGTCAGGCAGGTTATTGTGGTCTCCTGGTGGTGCTATAATTGGCCAATGTGAAAAAGGGGATATTTGTTCTTACGCCTTTGATGGTAATTGGATCTTCAAATGTGCAAAGATGTGCAAAATTCCACACACACTGCGTTCATGATTTGAGGCATTTTGTTCAAAATGGGCCAATGCTAGCCAATTAGGATGGAATATGAAATATTGGACAGATCCGTCTTGAGCACATGACTATAGGGATACTCTGTACCGATTTGCGTGAGGTATGGATAAAATCTTTAGGAGTAATATAATTTAATGTGATGGTAGCGCTCAGGAGGGAGGAGTTGAGAGGTCTTGCTCAGGAATACTCCGACACAATGCGGGGCAGGGACCTGCACTGGGGACCTTATGTTTCCCAGATGGCCTCTCTACCCATTCAACTATGGGCACCCTTGACAATGAGGCATTATACTGTACGTCAACGAGCTCACGCTCTGAATCACCACTGCCATCTCTTGTATTGTGTAGACACTGGTCAGTATTGTCTTGTTGTAAATTACTCTTGTTGGAGGGAACAGGTGCATGCTTTAGTTACGACATACCATTGGTCCGAACAACAACCTACCTCAAACCCTAACCTAACCATAACCGCAAGCACAGAGCAGCGCATCCCTCACCAACCTTAATCCAGTCACCAACCTTAATCCGGTCGTTTTAACGCATCCCTCGTCAAAGTCGTACAATTAGTCACACGTTACCGCAGTGAAATTTGTTCTCTGCATTTGACCCACCTCTTGGAGACACTCTAACCACAAGGCCACTGTCTGGTCAAGCTCGTACAAGCTCACAGCGGTTATTTTCAGCGAAGATATTTAAAGGAGCATTCAGTGATTTGGGTGATTTGGGGGAAAAAACGGTCCGCCAGGTTAACAAGATATGCACATGCACTCTCTACAGTGGGGGACACGCAACAGGCCAACAGCACGCGCACCAAGGCCCGTCTCGCTCGATCCTGATTGGAGGAAGGCCCACTCTATCCTGATTGAATGAAGTTTGTTTTTAACCCTGCGGTTCACTGGGGTCTGGGGATAGGGTGGAACTAATTATATGGTCAGCACACTCTATAGTAGGGAGGATTTTCACAAAAAATAAAAAAAAAGTGATATTTGAATTAAGTGAAATGTAGAATGACAAGAGTGACAAGTATAGTACAGGGTTTAAGTGGTTAAGTGGCAGCTGATCAGCCCAGGTGAACTACATTACGGTTCAATGATGCCTGCTGCCCCAGAATGCCACTTCTCCCCTTACAGCCTACCACAAACCACACCCCACTATGCCATACTTACATTCAGCATAATGAAAATGCCTCAGGTGGACCGACTACAGACATGCAACAAACAGTTTCTACTGATTACATAAAAATAGGACCCAAAAGCGATCAGTGGCATATAATGTGCTTCACAGAAGTGCACTGAAGAAAGTGCATGTGTAGGCTATAACTGCAGTTACTGAGTCAGAAATAAATTAAGTGTAAAAGTAAGATTACTACAGTAAAGCTATATGCCTATTTTAAATTGAATGTGTGTAAATAACCGGATAGAGCGATATGGATAGAAATGTCTATGGATATTTATGCAATATTGTGACGGCTCTGCCTCACTTTGGGGCCTGTGATGGCAGAGTGGAGCAGGCCGTAAGCCCAATTGTGCTCACCTGAGGTGGGTGTGGCTTAGGGGAGTATATATAGGGAGCTCGAGCTCCTGGCTGCAGCTCACTCTCTCGCTGTCCTCCCTGCAAGCAGGACCTGTTAAGGGTTGCCACCTGGCCCAAGGGCCTAACCTTTTTCCTAAGTTATGTTTTACACTATCTAATACAACACGCACACAGCACTCTCCATACATTGCAGACATTACTGATAACTGATATCCTCACATCCCACACCTGATTATTTACCATTCTTTAATTACTTTAATTAATAAATATACGTTTTGCCATGCATCCCCTAGTGCATGACAATATAAAATAAAATGTCCAGACCATTAGCTATCAACTTGTGGAATTAGAACAAAATAATATATTTCTAAGAGCCTACTCAATAATATCATAAATGTCCAGTTCTTCCAGATATCTTCCCTACTATAACCCGAGAGAGCCAGCTTGTATGTGCAGTACCACCTCAGAGGAGACCAGTATAGTCTCCACTTCTAATAACTCAATCTGAAAAGGATCCTCTTCAAGACCAACTCAGCAAATGGAAACCAGCAAATGGTACAGAAGAAACAGATCAAGAGGGAGAGAGAGATTTTGAAACGTGCTGCTTGGTAACAGGCTCAAAGTATCTCTGCACACTCTTTTCTCATCCCTGCTCCAACGCCCTCTGCGACAGAGCCGAACCCCCCTGCCCCGCATGACCAATTCTCTCTGTCTCAGTAACTCAGTGACTTGATGATGGAGCTGCCCTTTGATTTCTGAGTGCACTTTTCAGCAGATCTGAAAAGGAAATTCCATCCTATTATTTTCAGAGAGGGTGAAAAAAGGCCTGTTGTGCAGATCAAAGTAAATGTACACAGTGAGTGCAAGCATGAGGACCTACAGTAAAGTAAATGTAGCTATCCAGTTGAGAATTGCCTCCAAACACATTTGACGAGGGTGGAAAATACAGGTTTATTTATTTATAATAATTGGTATAATACATACAGTATTATACCAATTATAATACTGTATCATACTTATAGTATGTGGAATCTGTCAGTGAGGGCATAGGGCTGTGTTATTTGTTAATGAGCTCCTGAGGAAGTGGTCATGGACCGGTCCACAAGGTAAATGGTCGGCCTGTGATCCTCAGCCTTGTGTGGGTTATGCCTTTTAAGTTTGAGGTGGAGAGAGGTTTGCTTGGAGTGGAGCTTGTGTCAGTGTCTCTGGTTACTGGTATAGCAAGGGAGGGTAACGCCAGTTTAGGCAAAGGGATATAGGCCTATCCAAAGACTCAAACCTGCAGTAAACCTCATTCAGGTGCTTGACAGTGTGAGGGGTGAGTGTATCTTGGGCAAGACTGAAAGTGTATTGGAAGAAACACACGGAAGAAACACACCATCGAGAAAGTTTAAGGGATTTATTGACAATAAATGAATGAATGAATGAAATAAGGTGTGTAGGTTCCGGTGGGGGGGGACCCTGGAGTCTTTGGGGAGGAGGTCATATGGCGTTCGTCATATGGCGTTCGTCATATGGCGTTCGTCTTACGGCGAGCATGGATGGTCACCCCCCGGCGGGAACCTGAGAAAGTAGGAGAGAAGAGAGTTTTGTTTTAATCGTTTGTTCCCCATTAGCGATGTGAATGTAGGATTTCTAGCGCCGATAAAGCTCGTTTGAGGGGAGCAGGGAAAGGAGCTACTATGGAGGTGAATAGGGTGGAGGTGGGATGCAAAGCCTGTAGGAAAGTGGCTTGTGTGCGACGCAGCGAGGCGGGCGAAACATGGAGGATTCTGGGTGATATTGGGCGGGTATAAATAGGGGTAGATTGGCGTGGAGGGCGGAGAGTGGCATGAAGGGCAGGGTCAATGTGTGTTTCTCCGCCTCCTGAACATCTGTTGTTCCAACTCCATAAGTGGAAGTACATGAAACACAGCATAAGGAAAGTATGTTGTTGTTTATTGTACGTTCGCCAGGCATGAAAACCATGTCATGATTGGTTGACAGCTTCTGGGCGAGGTACATACAACGGATGTCCCGCCCTGACACTTCCATGCCATGGTTCTTTACCAGGCTTTTCTCCTTGAAAAGGCTGGGGACGAGGTAAAGGTGAGCGTCTTGGATTCTGTTTTTGGGTTAATCTCCCAAGCCCCAGTCCAGAGTACAGACTGACAAGGAATGGTTGGCTATGAAATGTTATTCCAGGGGTGGTCCATCAGGGGGAGATGGGGGTACAGCCGTTTCCCTAGCCTGGTTAATAAACCAGACCGAATCAGCCGTTGGCAAAAAAAATTTGCCTACCAGCGGATTACGGTCTGGCGAGGCTCAGTAGCACGCCTCTTTCCTACAACAGAGAACAGGTCGGACCAATCGGGACACGGTATGCAATATGGGCGGGCTTTGGTACAGTGACGTTCAATGCTTGAGACCTTTGACTGACAGTAGCTCTGACCAATTGCGTCAAAGAGAAAATGTTTGAACCCGCCCCCCGGGAAATGAAATCCAAGTGGAGCCAGCCCAGACTAATATACCGCGACAGTGTTGTGTGATATTAGTCTGGCTTATTAGCCAGGCTACCGTTTCCCGGCCCGGGAGTCCAGGGGCCCAGCCTTCCAGCTGTCAGATGCACCATCACACAGTCACAGACCTTTACGCACGGAGGTGAAATCAGCCCTCAACCGCTTCTGACATACTACTTGGGGTTAATTGGACCATGCATCCAGCAGCCCAACCCAGTAGTCACTTTGAGTGGCATCGCACGAAGCCACGGGTGAACGTATGTGCTGTATGTCGGACATTACTAACCCTACTCCAAACCCTAACGCTAACCTCAGTCTTTCTTAACCAGCTATTTATGTTGGACTCCGTCGCCTCAGTCTTAACCAGTCTTAACCAGCCATGGTCTACAATAAAACCTTACTTTATCGGAGAAAAAAAAAGTTGTTTGTGTTTGGCACAAAAATAGTGGAGGTATGGATTGAAAGTCTATTGCCATATATGCTGCCAGAATGGGTTTTCAGGCTCTAGATTATGACAACGCCCATCCCCTCCCTATATTTCTGGCAGAAGTCGTTGAGGACTGATTTCACCCTTCTGCGACCTTTACTTGCAGGTCGCACTTTACAAGCCCTGCCTCTTAGCACAGCAGCAGGCAGCGGGCCCATTCAAGGCATTATCTCAGGGTGCTGTAAATGTCTATTTACGTTCTGTAAGTACACTTAGAAAAAGTTGCTCTTATTGTGAAGAGGAAGAGGAAGTATGTTTCGGTTGTAGCCAAGCTGCCATGACAAGTTGTTATGATACCGGCAAGACCTATAACCAAGTATTAAGCAAGTATTAAGTATAGTATCAAGTATAGTATTAATACAAGCTTTTAGCCAAAATTCATATAGTTACGATATGAAAACTATGCATCTGTGACTTGTACAATGTACACACTTTGTAAGTACGTTAAGCATGGAACCTCTGCAGCATTAGGTGAGTAGTTCATTCATTTTGTAAGTCTCATGGTGGCTCCCAGCCAGGCCCGGCGCCACGGGGGTGCCAGAGGGGCATGGCACCCTCAGTTGCAAATTCTGCCCAGTCAGTTTAAATGTTATGTATAGGCATATTGTTATACTATATAAAACTCTTCAACTGCCCACGTCATTTCATACTGGAGCCGAGGCCTGCTGCCTGCAAGAATGTGATGTTATTAATATTAAATTGAAGTTCACTTAGCCTGCTTATATCATGCCCTTCAATAGTGCTTGTACTTGGAACTGTTTGGCCGCCGTGCCAATTGTTATATACATTTTAGTTCATTAGTTGAAGTGGGTTCGCAGTGCACTGTGGTGCTGAACTCTCAAATGGTTTGAATTTGTGTGAGAGACAACTGCAGTAGCAGAGTCTTGTAAGACCCGCAATTGCAGGGATGTGTTTGTTTTAAAGCGATGTAATGTCTAGCGTTGCATGGGTTATTATATTGCGATCGTGTCGTACAGTGGGGTGGGTCCGTTCGGGGGTCCGATCGTGCGCTCTACCCACCGGCCCGGTATTGATTTCCTACCTCACCACCTTTTCAAATGTGTATGCCCTCTATGTCTGTCTTCCCTCTTGAATGCCCTTTCCATGTCCTTGAATGACCTGAGGATCTCTGGCAGCATCCAGTCTTGTAAAGGGTTGAAACATAAAGCGCCTTAAAGCGCCTTAAAAACTAATCTGTAACCATTTTCAATCCTGAAACAGACAGGCAGACAACCAATTTCGGGAAGTTAAATTCGTCAATGTATTCTTACTGACCAGTGAGGAGATTCTGTACAAAATATTGTTCTTTGATTGACTTTTTTGATTACTTTAGTTGCCATTTTTTCACTGGAAAAAAAATGCAACCCAGGTATATAATTTCCTCTTCTTGTGATCACATTGTCAATTTGTCACCCACTTAATATTAACGTAATTAGAAATAAAATAATTACTACAATAACGTGTTGGAGCTGGTCAGGTTAGCCACATAGCCTACTTGCCCTGATAAGATGCTTCAGCTGAAGTTCTGAAGTATGCCAGAACAATAAAGATCAGTGATATAAAATATAGCAATACAATCACTCCCACACTTCCACTTAGCCTACTGTGGAGTTGTGGTTTGATATCTGCAGCGAAGTATGTTTTCATTTAAATTTGGATTAATTGTAAATTCAATTATTTTTCTAGTCTGACAGCCCTTGAAAAGGTCACGTTGAAGCTCTGCTGCAGGCTGTATAACGGCATGCTCCTTCTCGCTGTCATTGGAACCCCTTATGTATTGTAAGACTATATGCATCCTCTTTATAAGTTCACAATAAATGGGTGTCATTTAATGAGGCCATGGAAAAACAGGAGAAGAGTTTGTAATTCCATGTTGGTGACTGAACACAGGTGTATTCTAGGTTAGTATGACATATTTAGTCAGTGGATTTTGATATTGTGGTGTCTCTGCCCTTGTTTTCCCCAAGAGGGTTGGGGAAGAGGAGCGCTTGACATTGTTACCTCAACGTCCTTATATCACTACACAACAAGGCAGGCATGCCGACAGGACTCAAACACATTGAGGCTGATCGTGCCACGCCCAAGCCAGCTGCCACATGAGTGAGTGCCCACACTATGAGCAGCTGATGGCCTCGCGTGTCATACTGACAGATTTTCTTTTGTTCAGTAACAGTTTGTTAGAATGAAACCATTTTTGAACGGAGTCAAAATCAGCCTGTAGTGTACGCTCAATTTCGGAGATAATTAAATTGGAAGAATATATAACTGTCATCAGCATATAGTTGAATATGACTGTTGGAGCAGATTGAGGGCAGATCGTTAATACAAATTGAGAAGAGCAGTGGACCCAAGGATGAACCTTGGGGTACGCCCTTTTCCATAATCGTAGAGTCTGATAAGTAGTACCCTGATAAGAGACACATTGACGTCTGTGATGGAGATATGAATTGAACCATATATATATTGTCTTGAGAGACCAATTGCATACAGTTTATCGAGGAGTAAATAGTGGTCAACCATATCAAAAGCCTTGGTAAGGTCTATAAATATTGCTCCTGTGGCCATACTGTTACCAAATGAGGAAAATACATTGTTAGTGAATTTCATAAGTGTCGTTGTTTTGGAGAAATTTGGCCTGAAACCTGATTGGAAAGGCGATAGGATATTGAAATTGTTGAGATACTTAGACAGTACTTAGACACTATTTATAATAGAAATAGGCCTGTAGTTATTTACAATTTACAATTTACAATTTAGGCATTTAGCAGACGCTCTTAATTTAGCAGACGCTTTAGCAGACGCTCTTAATCCAGATCATGAGGATCACCTCCTTTATGTAGTGGCATGACTCTGGCACATTTCCAAGTAGATGGAACTTCTCACTGTACTGTAGGCTTACAATCCAAGTTGTACATGGTTTTGCTGTTGTTATCCTATCCTATCCAATTTGGGCGCCCAACTTACTGCACTGCATGTGCGCCATCTACAGAAAGCTGCAGGGAGCACATTCCCTCATTCACATCAAGGAACCCCAGTGGAAAGTGATCAGGTACAGATTCCTCTAGGTTGAAATCGACCCAAGCTGGTGTCATCATGTTTGCAAAGTAGGACGGTCAATAGGCTTGGACCAAGGCTCTTCAGAGGGTGGTTAAAACAGCACAGTACTGTAGTGTAGGCCAGGGGTTCTCAACCCGTGGGTCGCGACCCCTCGGGGGGTCGCCAAATTATTTTAGGGGGTCCCCAAATTATTTAAAGAAAAAAAAAGATTTATTTTTAAATTTTATTTTCACGATTTTTCAAAAATAGCAGACCTACAAGCTCATGGCGCGCTATGAGCTTGTAGATCTGCTATTTTTCAATAGCTAAATTATAACAATGCTTAAAACACCAAAAGGGGTTCCCGCCCAAAATGGTTTAAGGTTATTGTAGCAATTTATATTGGGGGTCGGGAGGGGGCGGGGCGGGGGTCCCGAGACATTGCCAAAGAATTTCCGGGGGTCCCCGGCCAAAAACGTTGAGAACCCCTGGTGTAGGCTACCAGGACCGAGCTGCCAGTGCCAGCCATACGGGACCGTTACCCCACACGTACGGCGGTGCCGATCTACATAGTGTACTGTATACTAACCTTGCGTCACCGATTGGGAGATTTCAGTTGGGTCAGCAAAATACTTTTTAGCATATTTCTTCATTGGTCGGCCCGGTTTGTCAAGTGGCCAGTTCCAGGCCTGGTTCTGGATAAATAGGCCTATATATCATCTGAATAATCCTCTATAAGTAAAGCAGACATTTTCTACACCTATACCTTTTACAACCACATACATAAATCAGAATTAGGATTTGAAAGACAATATTGGGAATTGGGGATGCATTGATCGTATTTGCTGCTGCTAAACAATAAAGCTATTGCTTTGTGTATTATTATTTTTTAAACATTATTTTAATTTACAATAATGGGCCTACAACCTTACCTACCAACCACACACTAATACATGCCTAGTCACATTCACATCACTAATTAGCCAATAGCCACTTTGTATCGTGCAGAAATTAATAGAAATCTGAAATGATCAGGATCATAAAATCACAAGACAGTGCAAAATGTATAGTGACAAATATCCTAACAACAACTTGATAGGTTGTTAAAATGTTGTCTGTAATAAGGAAGTCCATACAGATTAGTTCATATTGTTCAATCAATCATTTATTTGCATAAAGATTCAAACTAATACATATTTAAAACAATACTTGACTTAACAGTGGCTTCACTATCAAAATGTGCTACATATCAAAACCGGTATTCATTCAGGTAGTAAAATGTATTCCTCAGCTTTTTGGTTTGTTTTCTACATTTCTGCAGCAAACAGATCACAGGGTGATTGGTGTAGTAGTGTTTGACTTGTGTTATACAAGCCAAAGACCTTTAGCACTGTGATTTAGTTTTAGATCACATCAGTACGCATACACTTTCATTGTCTGAGGTCTGTTCTTGCATGACAAGTCATGCTCTCCGTTTCACATAATACATACATGTCATTCAGTTGCACTACATTTCATTGATAATTGTTTTTGTTAAACACACAGGTACCCATCCTAACGGCGAAATCATTCTGGTCGCCTTGTCTACGACTAGTAGTTCCCTTTTTTCCTTTCTGTATGTGCTTTTACAAGGCAAAGCACAATGAGTGCATTAACACTATTTTCCTGAACATATTGCATCAATGCATCATGGTTACTAAAACAAGCTTTCCTCAGTTTATGTCTCTAACAAAGTAAATTTCTTTCCACTTTGCATTTAAAACCAGCCCATAAGGGCTAGTAGATTTACAGTCACAGGGCCTGTGCCCCAGCCCATATTCATGACATATGCTACATTATGAAAAAAATCATATCCATATAGCCTACTGAACATGTTTTGTGGAACAAGTTAGATTATACCAAATCTCCACAAATCTTGCTAGCGTAAGCAAAGTTATGTCCAGGAGCATCTGGCCTTTAATTATCTGCGTCTCCTGTAGAATAAAGCTGCCATGCCTATGCCCACAATGCCAACCACGGCGAGGACACCAACAGCTGCCTTCAGTCCTGCAGATGAAGCAGCGTGCGTGGAGTGTGAAGCTGCTACTGATAAGACAACCAGAGGACAAGCAGGCGTGTTAGAGCTAGAAAATGTATTTAACATCTGTTTCTAATATGCATCATTTGTGACTATTTTGCCTTTGGAGCAAATAAATTATGGGGTTACAGTCAAATTATTTCACTATTATACAAATGTCACTATTATACAAGAAAGAAAATACCTTTTTCAGATGCATGTGCTGTAATACAAAAACAAAACAAACACAGATTAATATTTGCTCGTAATGTTACCATTCATGCATTGTGAATGAAGTAAGAGTCTCCCTACATTCTTATTTGGACTTCTAGGCAATCAATGTGTGAAATCAGTATGGTGTTGGAAGGGAAAGGTCACACTTACTGCTCTCAGCATGGACGCCAATGGGATGGGTTGAGGAGAGGGTGGTTGGTGTTGACACACCATCTTTCACTTCAGTCTCAGGCAAATCTCTTCTTCTCCTGGAACTGGAAGGGCACCACTATAATTGGGAGGAAGAAACAGTGTAACTCTCTCCTGAAGATTTCTTAATAATTAAAATCACATAATAGGGGATCTATCTTGCGCCACCCCTTAACCCTTATCCCTAAACTTATTTGCCATTTTTTTACTATTTTAAAAAACCTTTTAAAATAGTTCAAATAGCCGATCTACAAGCTCACAACGTGTCAATGTAGATCGGCTAGTTGAATTATTTTAAAATGTTTTTGAAAATAGTAAAAGATGGCAATTACGTTTAGGGATAAGGCCCAGGGATAAGGGTGGCGCAAGATAGGGCCCTGGGTCTCAATTGCAAGGAAGGTAGGTAGCTTTTTCAGTAAATATGGAGGCATAGATCTGTCAGGAAGCATAGGAAAAGGAACCTTGATTTGGCAAAATTTGAAGGAAACATCAAATGTGCTTTAGTATCCCATAAGGCCATATGCTGTTAATTTAATTTTAACCCAGCTTCCAAATAAAATACTATATTAGAAACATAAAAGGTACCTAACAAGGAATTCTTCTAACTCTGTACCGTGTGATAGCTTCCATGCAAATGAGACATGGCCATGCCCATGATGTCGTTTGATGACTAAAGGTGCATCCGCACTGTAGCGTCACAAAGATGCTAAAATCCGCTCTTGACAAGGGTCTCTTCCTGGTTTTTAGACAGCTGGTGGGTGGAAATGAAGCTCCACCAACGCGGGAAAAAGCGTGTCGAAACGCTTTGCCCACGCGGATCTTTCCTGCGTGGGTGAAGCTTCATTTCCACCCACCAGCTGTCTAAAAACCAGGAAGAGACGCCTGCCACGAGCGGATTTTGACATCTTGGTGACACTACAGTGTGGATGCAGTGTATGGGTGCTTCTAGATACAGTCGAGTCACAAAGATGCTTCTTGCCGCGAGCGGCATGCAGGAGTCTCTTCCTGGTTTTTAAACAGCTGGTGGATAGAAATGAAGCTCCACCCATGCTGCAACTTGCAGCGTCGGCCAGAAAACCGGAAACTCTTTGCCGACGCTGCAAGTTGCAGCGTAGGTGGAGCTTCATTTCCTTCCACCAGTTTTCCTCTAAAAACCATGAAGAGACTCCTGCTGCGAGCGGCATCTTCGTGACGTGACTGTGTAGAAGCGCCCATACACATGGTTATTATACCCAAATGTGACGTAAAGCTCAGCCAATCAGTGAAGCCAATAGGTCTGGTTGGCCAATCTGGGAGGCGGATGTGCAAAATGTACCCCCCCCACACAAACACACACACACACACACACACACAGCTCTGGATCATCTGGGACACACTCTCAAATTTGACGTCAATCATTCATCCAGTTATGCCCAGGACAGACAGACAGACAGACAGACAGACAGACAGACAGACAGACAGACAGACAGACAGACAGACAGACAGACAGACAGACAGACAGACTACCACTTAACTGCACAGAATACCCTCTTGTAAACTGAATAAGTGAATATTGTTTAACATTGATCATCATCTGACCATAAATGTTGCGCAGGTGCTAATTTCACAAAGTCTGGTGATACAGTGCAGATAGTAGGTGGACACCGTCTCATTCTGCTGTTCAATGAAGCGGAAGGCTTGGAAGGAGAAGTGGGCTTGTTGACTCTGGCCATTCTTATGTATCTTTGTCATCTGGTCACTGTCGCACCTGAAGAAGAAATCAATCAATTAATCAACAGTGTTGGCCAAGGTTGAACTTGAGCTGTTGATTCAGAATGAGACTTGTGGACTTACGGGACAAACAGGTTGAAGAAAGTAGTTGAGGTGGGGTCAGGGGATATTGAGGCGTAGCATCTGTCCAGGAGAACGTTATACCTGATGGGGCAGAACGGACAGAGTCAAGACTAGTAATGGAAGAAACTTTACCAAAGCACTATTGTGTGTTGTGTAACTTGTGTGCCTGTGTTTGTTGCTGGTGTGGGAAACAACTTGTACAATTTATAATTTAGGCATTTAGCAGACACTCTTAATCCAGAGCGATTTACAGTAAGCAAAAGCTAATACCCTATTGTGCTGAATATAAGACAAATGGACCATTTTCCAATGGAAATATCCTGAAATACAGGGTTGTATTATAATCGGGATTCGGGACTAGACTATTTGACATTCAATGTTCTTTTTCCACAAATGAGTCTTGAAAAAGGTCTTATAATCAGAGTCGTCTTATATTCGGCACAATACAGTACATCAAATGCATATAAATAGTTATCTTCTAGGATCATAGGTAAACAAAGAACCTATCCTTAGTAAAAATAAATAAAACAATAATCTGTACATTGAGATGCCAGGTCTACAATGACCTGGCATCTGTCTACATAACATGATATGTGATATTCTTACTGTTCAGTCAGGTTGGTTGCCTCAACCTGGACATAGATGCGGGTCCTCAGCTCTACTCCATTTGATGGCATGATCAACGGGGTGGTGTAGTTGACGTCCTGTGAACACATTATTGCATTATTTGTATTCCATCATGATACATCCCCTGTATTTCAACATTGACACTATACACATCACCTGGGGAACCGTAATGGTAATTTAACATTAAACGTGTGCGTATAGCGGCTATTGCTTAACTGTGAATAGCTGTGTTTTGAGGTTCATGGTCATTCAAACAGTTGTTTTCAATCCAAATGTCCTTGACTGTAAAGACTGCAGACAGTAAATCACTTCATCATCAATGTGTGCGTGCGTGCGTGCGTGCGTGCGTGCGTGCGTGCAAGAGAAAGACTTACAGAAAAAAGCTCCATGCTCAATGTGCTAATGAAACTTCCGTTTTCCGTTTTCACTGCAATGGAGGATGCTGATCTATGTGGGACAAACATTTATGACAGGGAGAAGGTACTGGTTGAGACATGGTTGAGGCTGAAACGTACATTCAGTAACACCTGAAGGACTCAAATGCAAGTAACTCCCCTTAGTAGAGTAGAAAATAGAGACCTACTACCATATAAGCTCACTTGTTGTTAAAATAGGCTCTGTTCATAACGAGCCAGGTGTCCAGAAGGTTGCATAATGCATACCCAGCATTTCCTCCGTTTGTTTGATTGGCTCGGCAGCAGATTTCAACCAGATACACATAGGTGTTTCTGGTCTATGCAACTTATGGTACCATAGCACCACAAAGGCTTCAGACAGGCTACTACATGGCCTTATACTCCTACAACTCACCTCGCCCCTACTCATTTTGATAGGACAGGTTGGGATAGCTCAGAGTACATCAACTTGAATGGGCCTGGTCTACAAGATACGCTACACCGCGAAGACACACATGTACCTGTCAAACTACTTCCTAAATGTCACGTCCACAATCACAACACCAGAGGGAACTCCACAAATTACATTCAACCCAGATTTGGCTCAAACAAGGGGTTATGTTAAATTAATTTCGCTCCTATGCCACAAAAATGCCACAGGAACGCCCTACCAACAGTCGTAAAAGAATGTTAATCCCTACAAGTCAAAGGCCCCCCCTTTACTGTACATATTTCTTTCTTTTGATTTCCAAACGTTTATATGATGTTTTTGCATAGTACTGTAATACTGTATATTTGTACCGGTATGTCATGAAAATGTTCAGATGAATTTAATATAAAGGGCTATAGTGCTTTCTTGGTTTATAAATCCTCTTAGCAGATCTTGTATCCAGGCACCTAGGTTTGTAATCCCCCCACGACAGCATGTTGCAGGTTCGAGTCCCGATCCTGACGACCTTTGCTGTGTGACACCCCCCCCCCCCAACTCTCTCCCCATTTCCTGTCACACTACTGTCTACCTATCAATAAAGGGTTAAAAAGCCTGCAAAAATAATTATCTTAAATATCTTATACAAATATTTAGATTTTTTGTAAACACTCTTGTGAGTATTTCAATTGTAGACTTTGGTGTGACGTTAATAACGTGCGGAAACCATAACAAGTTCATCACTGGGATGTCACTATCAGATAATAACACAATGTCAGCCAGGCACATAAGCATCTTATAATGCCATTTATTAAATGTTCATTAGAGTGACACATAATGTAACAGAATTCCAAGGAAGGAACTTACACATCCACCTGGGTGTTGTTGATCAGATACTCCAGAGGGTACGCACAGGAGTAGTAATATTTGAGCCCAGCGTTATAGGTGACTGTGCCCGAGGTTGGATCAGAGGAGTGCACTGCACCACTGATGTTAACCGTCTGGATGTTGGAGAACGAAGAGAAGATGCCTTGGCCGACTGCACTGGTGGTCTGAGGACAAACATCAGGACTCGTGTCAAGAACAGGAAATTGATTATTCTGCAAAATCCTTAACCCATTTTGACCTGAGGACAGATTCTACAAAAGTCTTCTAAATCCAGTTTTCTGAAAAACCTATTATCAGTGGTGCTCAACCTATTGTGTCAAGGACCCCCAGAATTATATGTAAATGGACCCCCATCTGAAAATATGTTGTTCCAGGGACCCTCCCAGAAGCAAAGATTTGAGTTAAAAACGTTTGCAAGATTTGCACGCATTTTCACGATTTTTTAAAAATAGCAGCTCTACATGCTCGGTGGCGCGCTATAAACTTGTAGATCTGCTATTTAGTGTGGTTGCAACCAGACTAATTAGTGTGGTTGCCCTAACAGGGCAACCAGACTATTGTCATTGTAAATGAGGATACTTTGCCGCACTACTACTCCCACAGTTGTTGCCGCACACACTCGAGCCACATGTCAAATTGACCGGCTTCATCGGGAATCGTGTGCTTGTATTTTGCTAAAAGATCCGTTGTATAGTTTAATTTATATTAATTAATTAGTTCTCCATAGACTTATAATGGGGAAATCGAAGACTAAATGTAAGTTATTTATATTATTTATATTTTTCCCCTTGGAGACCGTAAGCGCCATATTTACAAGACTTGGGGGGAGGTTCATAATAATTATGAAAATTAATTGAAAAGGAATTACATCAGTCGGCCTCATGGTGGCGCTATAACAGCCCACTTTACGTTTTTCCCTATAACTCTTGAACCGTAAGTCGTAAAATCAAAATGTCCTTTTCCATGGATTCCTTGGGTCATGATGCATTTCCACATATATCCTTGTTTTCAATAGCTAATGTATAACATATTGCTTAAAACAACAAAAGGGGTTCCCGTCCTGACTCCTGAATGGGTTAAACATGGATTCTACCCATCCAATGTCTTCTTCATGCTCTACTTACGATGAATTTGCTGGCACAAGATGAAGTCTTGTTGAGGGAGAAGGTGAACCTGACAACCGGGGGTGAGGCACTTTCGTCCAGGGTTCCTGCGCAGCTTGGATCATCACTCACATGGTTGAGGAGAAGATGGGAATCATTGTAGCCAGTGTACATCACAGGGCAATAGAGGATGGCCAGGCTGATTGAGGCAGTGCCGCATTCCACTGAGATGTCAGTGTATGCTTCAACAGGGAAATATAAGATCAGGTTGTTTTCTGTCATAGAGTATCTTATTCACTCACAGCTAATCACTCAGGTATTACTTGCTAAAAGGATACTCTTTGTAAAATGATGCCATATTACACAATACATTCTAGTTCCACATAATCTACTATATATATTTTTTTAATATATACTTTTAAAAAAATTGTTTTCTGCCTTTATATACAAGTGAAGCATGACAGGAAAGAGAGAGGGAGAGACGGGGAGAGACATGCAGCAAAGGTCGTCATGAACAGGACTTGAACATGCAACGTGCTGTCAAGGCCAGAGCCTATGTGGCATGCGCCTGGACCACTAAGCCAGCCTCACATAATATATTCTGTCAGCGATGAGCCTTCACATTAGCTAAGTATAAAACCAGCAATTTATTTTCTCAGTAATAAATATAATGTTCAAATGCGCAGCTTAAAAAGCAATCAATCAAAACTGATGTTAAATGTGAATACCTGGACGTCGCCAGGTAGCCCCACTTCCACAATCAGTTAAATTTAACTGAGTGCTCTGGGCAACCATGGATGCCAAGAAGAAAAGGCCCAGATGATACATGTTTGCCTTCAGGGTTGTGGAGATCTATAACAGCAAAAGAAAAATCATGCAGCAAGATCTATGGAATAAATCTAAATGAACACATACACAGTACATGTAAAAAAAACAAAAGAAAAACAAAAGTTAAGATTGTCATTGTAAGACACTCACCTTGACTGCCATTGAAGACTCCTTTCCTTTCAGTTACTTGTCTCCTGATTTTCTGATTCCTGGGATGTAGAGAGAGGTCTTTTATAGCTAAACATCTCTCCTTGGATTGGATAGAATCCAGGCCAGTGGGGTTTGGCGTGTCCTCCTGGATTTCACTGTATGCAAACAATTCCATTGTATTGGGAATATGCCACATACAGTAAGTAGAGTAGTAGACCATCCCATATGGGCAATTTGTGAAACCCAACACAGCACAAGCCTTTAGTGAAGGATCAGAAACAATGGTCTAGCTCCTTTGAGAGTTTCATAAGATTTCATGAAGCATAAGTGAAACATAGACATACATTTTATGACTTTAAATAATTCCATAACCTTTACCTTGATCAAAGGATGACCCTGTGTGACTTGGCTGATGATCCTCACACGGTTTGCCATTTTAGGTATAAGGAAAGCAGTTTGAACAAACTAAATAATTGTTTGAATGTTTGAAGAGCAGCATTCTGGGATTCCCAGGGCATTGTATTCAACGGTGCTGCTCCAGACATAATAGAGTGGCTATGTTTTTGTTTTATTTTGATTTTATTTTGCAAATTTTTTGCACACAACCAGTTTTCACAATATAACATATATGCACAGGTACGTTATTTAGTAGTATGACACACATGAGCCAGAGCCATGACCCACAGCAACATGACCAAATAAATAATAAATAATAATTCAACTTTTAACACATACACGTACGACAAATCCCTACTCCGCAACAAAAACACCACTAAACTACTTTTTGATTGATTGATTGATTGATTGATTGATTGATTGATTGATTGATTGAATACTGTATTCAGCTCTTGTTGTGGGTGCATCCAAAGAGTATGAGAAGGGAGTGCAGAGGATTTCCATCTAAGGGTAGCACTGCTGCCCCTTTAAGGGTAGTGCATAAAAGGGGTGACCAGGTAAGGTTTGAGGCATCATGTTTGTCCAGAAGCCTGAATTGAGTGGGTATGTTAATTGGTATTTTGTTGTATTTTAGTCATTTTTAAATATTTTGTGTAATGAATGAATTAATTTGTATTGATCTATAGATGTATTATGTGATCTATTGTAGGAAGGCAACAGTTATAACCTACCTAACGTAACCTACAAGTAACCTTTCACTGTTTTTCCCTCCGTGCCATATTGTATTTGAGACTGGGTTTTACCAGCTTGTTTGTTGGGTGTTGAGGACATAGACGTATACTGGGCCATTAACTAATATCACAGGGTTTGGACTTTGTTTGCTGTGATTACTTTAATTACTTTATTTGCTTGCGTATTAATATTGTTTTGATTAGTTTATTTGCTGTTTATGTTTAGTCTTTGAGGACCCAGTAGCCAAAGCAAAGCAAAGTAAAGCAAAGTTCTTTGTTTACCCAGGGTGAATGGACTAAGCTCGAGATGCTTGTTTACAGCCAGACCTTGCTCATAGAACATTTCATGGTAGGGGTTCAATGCCTTGCTCAAGGGCACTTCAGCGGTGGTAATTTTAACGTGCCGGTCCGGGGATTCGAACTGGCGACCTTCCGATAACAAGACCGCTCCGCAAACCGTTCGGCCACCGCTGCCCCCCCGCTGCCCTGAAGCCTTCATCCACCCTGGCCTATATCACCTGCCCAGCTTGGGCTCAGTCCCACTTTTAGAATGATGATTTCGCAACTATAATAACCCCTCTTCCCTTCTGTATTTTAACTTGAATATATTTGTCTACATGTTGAAAAATACTTGACATCAGCCTGTGGTTCTGTTCATTCTGAACCCGTACCAACTTGGGGAACCTTAATTACCTTGTTCAGTTACATTGTCCAGCATACTGTATATGGTTAATGCTATGGTTCATGTGTTTGTAGGATCCCTAGACTCCTATTTGTGAGGGTAATTTCATAATACAGCCCTGCTACATAAGGTAAGTTATGTAGCCAACTATAACATCACATTAGATCAGTTGTAATGTGGGTGAAGAAACCCAAATGCAATAAATGTCTGGTTCAATCTAAAAGTGCCCCTTATTTATGAAAGTTAAAGATATTGTTTTACAAGATGGGCAACACAACACAGTCAACACAAGCACTATAGCTTGATTAGCAGGAGACTGGTTACATGATCTTAAACAATTAGGCTTCACATTCCTTGGTGAATATCTTGCGTAAGACTTGACATTGAATGAGACCGTGCCAATACAAGGCACACCAAAGAACCAAACAAGTGTTACCAAACCACTTGTGTTCCCTTTTGAGCGCCTCCTCCCTATAGTTCACCAGATATTTCCTTACCCAGTTCATTCTCCCATGAGGATTTCATATCATTTAATGAGGTGGTGTGTAAAGAGCAATTTGTTCATAGATTAGATTATTGTCAGGTTTCACCAAGAAGGGTGTGGAATTGGGGATCTATGCTGCGGATGTATCTACTGTATGGGTGTATTAAGAAGCTAAAGAAATGAGGCATCCGGTGGCCTAGTAGTGGTCCAGGCACATGCCTGACAGCGTGTTGCGTGTTCGAGTCCAGTTCATGATGACCTTTGCTGCATGTCTCTCCCCTTCTCTCTCCATCTTTCCTGTCAATCTTCACTTGAAGCTATCAATACAGGTAGAAAAGCCGGAAAAAAAATAACCTAAAGAAATGAGGGTAATGTAAGTGCAAAACTAAATTATTATTAAAGCTTTATATTCTAGATTCATTGCCATACTAATATTTCTATTTGTTTGTTCAATAACAGGGGTCTCCCCGTCTCTCCAGCTCTTAAAGCTAAATGGGAAATACATTTTCGGGTGGTTTGCCATTTTGAGAAAGTACCCATTTATCAGCTTCAACTTTACAGTGTTTCAGTTCCAAAGTTGTCTGCTCACTTTTTTGAAAATGCATTTTCTGATCACTCAAGACCTGAAGACACAGACCCATGTTACTGTACAAAAGCACACACAATATTATGATACCCATACTAGACCATTATGTGGGAAACGTATGACTCAAAGTTGACAGTCAGACAGACAGACAGACAGACAGACACCATAAAAAGTGAGACTAATAATAGCTCAGATTTATATAGCACTTTTCTAAGTACCTAAAGTCACTAGTTTTGTTAAGAATATTAAAAATCACACCTGTGTGAAGTGCTCTTATCGTCTCCGCCGACCTCCTCCACATGCCCTAGTTCTTTCACGTCACTGAGATAAGGCATTACACAATGCCCCATACCATACCACTTCTCGTTCATGTTATACTGACGCAAATGATATTAACCAGAATTATACATAGCTGCTTAGCCGATTTGCTCAGACCCATATGACGTAAATTCGCCTTTCATTGTCAATGTCATTTAATGTTTGTGTTGACACAAAAAGCCGATTTGCTCAGACACATGACGTAAATTCTCCTTTCATTGTCAATGGCAAATGTGACACGAGTTAAAATGGTGAAAGGCTAAGCATGGCTGGGGGTGGGGGGCATCTTAACTCGACCACAGCTGGGAAAGGTATATTAAAATGTATTCATGACATTTCTGTAGATCGACAGCTAACATTTAAGGTTCTATAACTAAACCATAGACTCAAGTGGATTTATTGATAAGATCTTTAAGTGAATTAGGTTAGAGGAAATTTCCGGTTGAATGTCTCCATTCATCTCCAATAAATGTCAGACACGTGAATGTTTGCGTTCACAAAGAGGAAAACTTGAGAAGATAAACACTGACAGATTTGACTCTTCATGGAAAAATAATCCCTAGGCGTAACTCACTCACTAATGCATGACCATACATTTGTGACCTTTCCAGTGGATTATTGCAAACAATGGTGTAATCATTCATATACAGTTCCCAGATATTTTCTAAACTAGAGCAAGCTCAGCCTCGTCGATAATCAATTGTAATACCTATGCTGTAAATAACATTGACCCTGGTCTCCCACATAAATTAATTTAGTGGTTAGTTCAATTTTTTTGGACTAAGGTATTAATTGATTGCCTGAGTTCTGTGGTGGGAGTTCTGGTCTGGTTTTGGTGAATATTAAGTAGGCTAGTTCCGGTAATTTGGTGGGGGTCTGGGGGCCACTAATTAAAAAGAAAGTGTATTGTTTACCTATTTCTACCATATAGCACAGCATTTATTTAATTGACCCCTCACATGGAACACTTTTTGTGTCCAGTATCACTATACCAGCAGTAGTTCCATGTGACAGAAGGGTCAAAGTTGAACGAAAGTGGTAGAAATTATGTTAGTTTTGGGGATACATTTATTTTAAATGAGTGGCCCCCAGTGACCCCCACCAAATTATCAGAACTACTAGCCTAAATATTCACCAAAACCAGACCAGAACTCCCACTATGGGACTTTTGCGACCACTATATTAATGGCAAGTATTTCCTACAGCTTTAAGTCCAAAAATCTGAACTAACCCTCTAAACTACCTTGGCCACCGATGCGTTCTCAGGAGCGACAGCCAGGGGCACATCAAATAGGATCAGAATGCCTATTATAATATAGACCCAGACTCAGGCGCCAGCTATAATGTGGTCTTACTGTAACTGGCTCATCCATACAGCAGCAGACAAGTACAGTACGCAAATTAATGGACTGGTAATGCTGATGATGGTCAAGTCAGACACATATATTCATACTGCTTTTAAGCCTCACTTATACCATACTTTCTATTGGAGATACAGTATCTACCGCAATAATATTTTATGACGACAGACTCAACACGCTTGCTTGATCATAATCCAGTTGGCCTAATTAGGGTTTCAAACTGGGTGCTGAAACCCTATTGTTTTTGTGGTTGTTCTTCTCTTTCTGCTCTGCTTTTTCACTTTATGCAGATCATTATTGGACCAAGCTTATATAAAATGGATAGCTTGTTGATATTTTATTATTTTGTTTGGGAGATATTGACCAAGGAACGTCAAAAGGGTGGCTCAGGACATAGACCAAAATCAGCAAACATTCATTCTTCTGCATGATATCTCAATTAGGTTAAAGATTAAAATTCTTATACATTGAGCTATCACACAAGTTTTAAGACAGTGGTGTGTGTTGTACATACTGTATTTGTGTACTGTATTTGTTGTTTGACTTGTACAGTCAACGATCTAGACCCCTCGCAGTTTTCAACTTCCAACAGTCTGTGTTGGCTAACTTTTGAGCCTATGTTTCAAGCTATCCCTAATCCCACACAATAAAAGAAAAACAATAAAATCAAAATCTAATACTCTTTTACCTCCTGGGCACAAATTTCATTTTGACCTCCCTAGCTCTGTCTGGCTGTCGAGCAACATAGCTATACTGTACGTGTACACTGTTAAATACAAACTAGTACTTCTCTCCATCTTCTTCTACAATTTGTTGCTGAGGCTAACCAGATCCTTAACAAGTTTTAAATCTCTCTTAAAACACATTTATATAGGTTGGCCTTTTTACCTCCTTAAGTCATAAGTATTATTGCTTATTTGTTTTTTCTATCATTATTATTATTTCATTATTACATTATTGTTGTATTTTGATGTTTTATATTGTTTTGATTGTTCAAGCACTTTGTAACTTGGTTTTAAAAAGTGCTATATAAATAAAGTTTTATTATTATTATTATTATTAATATTATTATTATTATTATTATTATTATTATTATTATTATTATTATTATTATTATTATTATTATTATTATTATTACTATTATTATTATTATTATTATCATCAGATGTGTCAAGCTACTGACCGTGTTGCAGGCCGTGGGGTGATTTGGTGGGATAGAAGAATACTCAAGACCATTTTATATCTGTGAGCCGCTCTCTGATGTAAAATGGTCTTGAGTAGACTATCCGTTCTCTCCGTGACCTCTATGTACCGTCTGCTGTGCCAGCAGCTTGTATGTACTGAGAAAACAATAGACAGCAGTTAACCACCCGCTGTGGATAGCACCACCTGCACCACCCTGCACTACATTAGAGCCAAGGGACTCAACTATTGGCAATTTGACACGCTTTTGTCTGAAAGTATAATTGGACACAGCCTTAATGAAGTCTGCTGGTTGAGCAGAGGAGCTGTGCTCAAACTTTTTTATGCTGTGACTCCTAGAAGGAGAGACCCATGCAGACTCACTTCATGACCTTGCATTTTTGTCACACTTGAAAAAAAGATTCTTAATGCAAGGCTGCAGAAGTTGTTACAGAATACTTTGATAGCATTTGTGTCTTTCAAATTAAATTACCCTATAGGCCTATCCAGGAGCAACCCAGCTCATCTCCTTTTTCCTTTCCTTGCAATCTGTGCATGTCGCTCATGGGAATAATTACAGATGGCAGGGGAGACAGCGGGGATACATCCCCCCAGTTTCATAGGGACAACGATCCAACTGCTTCTGTCTGTACGCACGCACGCACGCACGCACGCACGCACGCAGGCAGGCAGGCAGACAGACAGACAGACAGACAGACAGACAGACAGACAGACAGACAGAGACAGACTCACAGGCTCAGTTCAGAAAATACTGAGCCTTGTGGTTTCTCTTTTTCAAGCCCTATATCCTGCCATTTATTTCAACCTATTATACTTGATCCTTTGTTTCAAGAATGTCAGAGGGGAAAAACTCTGACAAAATCTGAGAAATGTAACCACCAAACCATTTTTCCTATCCGATCTATCTATCAACTTCTAAAATATCCCTCTTCTTTGTATTACATTTCTGTTTATTTTATATAGCACGGCTTGAATTCCAGCACCCCTCTGTGCCACTTTTGATGTGACGTTTTGTTGTGTTTTATAGTTCGATAATCAGGTTGTGGCACTAGATGTGTTTGTTTTGTAATTTTGACAGATATGTGGCACACTTTACATGGTAAAAGAAAATACAGCTGCAATCTTACACAGAATGGAAAGTCATTTTCAACCAACCAATCAATTAGAAACACAGCACTGGGCATGTTTAATCAAGTAAAAGTGCAATATTTGCAATATGCACAATATGCTTTGTACATCATTTAAGAATAGTGTATCAATGACATTTTATGAAAAATATATATAGGGACAGTAACACATTGTGCCATTACAGGCAAAACATATACAATTGTAAGATGACTATAACCATTATGTTTTTCCAAATTGTATAAACCGTATAAAGTGACCTACAAGTATTTAAATTAAGTGATTAATCATTATACTACCCTCCTACTGAGTAGTGTTCATTAATAAATTAAAGATTTATTTCAATTAGAATACCAATATAGTTTTTAATGTTAAGTTTAACAATATAGTTGTTAAAGTTGTCGCTTACGGCGAGGAACTCCTTAAGCATATTAATGCTTTTAGGCTTTTTACAACTTGACATCCATGCCTTGGGCTGTTTGTTACCATGGTTAACCAAACCCCAATAGTCAAACAAAATATTGTATGAAGATTCTATTTTCTCTAGATCTGTTGGTATAATATCACTCACTCACTGAAGGGCTTACATCTCAACCCCTAAATAAGAAGTCTGAGTTTGACCAGTCCATTATACACTACATGTGTTTCTTGTAATTGATCCTACACCCTGCATTTGAGAGCTGAGGTATTGAATTAAGTTGTACAACAATCTGGTCTGTCACATCATCATGGTTGGAGCAAAACGACCAAAATAGTCACCGTACAATACACGTAATTATTCCACCTCTGGACCTACACTAATGCACATTGTACAAAGCAACATTATCTAATTAAAATCTTAGGCTTTTTGCCTGCTTTTAAGTCAATACACATGCACAAATGTCACATATCGCCATGTTCTCTCCTTTGCTAGGTATTATTTTCCATACAGTCATGACTCATGGAGGGCAGTCGTGCCTGATTTATACTTAGTCTTACCACGGTGTCATGCGGCGTAATGGCCGATGTACAAGCTCACAACGCGTCACAAATGCGATGCACTGTGAGCTTGTACATCTGTTATTTTTGCCGCGCAACACCGTCATGCAATGGGCCATACATCAAGGCTTTAGTAATGTGCTTGTGATGCGGTGGGCGAGTCGGTCAGTTGAAGGCCGGGTTATGGCCCCCTGAGAGGGTGCTGGAGGAGGCTGCACTCTTGCCTTTGAGGAGGGTGAGGGAGAAGACGAAGAAGCACACACTCATGACAGCCAGGATGATCACGCCTGAGAGGAGCGCACTGGTCACCGTGTTCATGCGAAAACCCGGAGTGCTCAGCTGGCCTGGAAAGAAAAGAGCATTTGGTTCAAAGAGATCCTTGAATACACAGTAGTGTTAATTGAATTCAGAGAGTGTATAGTAGTTCCCAAACCTTTTAGCTCGTGGCCCAAAAGAGACATTTGGTACCCAAACTAGTGAAAATAGCAGATCTACAAGCTCACAACACGTCGCTTCATGGCGTGTTGTGAGCTTGTTGATCGGCTATTTTCACTGCTTCTTAGAAATTTGTTTTCTAATTCATGGAATTTCTTTGATTTGTCTTTGATTTCTTCATGAAATTACTGAAAATGTCTTTTGAAAATGTTTGAATAATAATTAAAAACAAAATGTAGGAAACCAAAAATAAAGAGACCCATAAAAATGTGCCTGTGACCCACAAATGGGTCTCGACCCACTGTTTGGGAACCAGTTGTGTACAGCCCATAGATTACATTGGATGTTTCTCATCTCTCATACACACAGTTGAAGAAATGACAGACATATTCATTCAACTATTTGTAAATAATGTAAAAAACTAAGAACTAGAAAAGAGCATATCTCCGGCAGGCTGGGTTGCATAGCCAGGCCTGGGTAAGTCATGGCCTGCAGGCTGCAGCCATCAAGACGCGAGGAACCTGGTAGGGGGATTGTACACCATATTAATCTAACCTCACATTATGGCGCCACTATGGAGGTGCTTTTCGAGGTGAGCTTTACAGAGGCTTCTCATGATGGGATTCCAATTATGCTATATTTGTAGAATTGTGGCAATCTAGTTACGCAGAATGGGCATGGCCTAAGGTTGAAGTTATAGGCCAAAACACAAAGCTGCATGTTATAGCGCCACCATGAGGCCGATTCCGAGTGTATTCCTTCTTGTCTACTGGGAGTGTGCATGCAAGGTTTGATGCCGGTGTCCGGAATTCGCTGTGCACACAGACAAAGACACAAAGACACAGCACAGATAGGCTACACAGACATATAGGCCTACACACGAACAGGAGCAAAAACATAATCTCCTCCTCCTGGCCTGGTGGCAAGTTTACAGTATAATGTCGTTTTAATAGGATGTCATTAAAATACTTACCCAGTTGTGAATTGTTGGTTGGTGTGTCGTCTGTAAAAGACAGTAAGGCCAATTAAGTGTACGACAATACCGGATATTATACAAAGTTCATCCCAGTACAAAGTATGACTCAACAGGATGCCCATAGGCACTTGGAGGCTAAAACAGTATCTATCCAAGGCAGCTGAGGACACTTTCACCATCACCCCTTCAGTTTTACATGATTATAGCCTACGCTATTCAATCGGATAATATACCTCATAAAAGATTATCCTAAATAAATGATACAAAAAAATATGAAAGGCTAATTAAGAGCTGAGCAACACTGACAGCATTACAGTATAACTTTCCACAGTTTAAAGGTTAAAGGAGGGACCATGACAGATTACCATGTTTCAGGTTTCAGTTCAAAGAATCGCATCTCAGAGATTTATGACAGTAACCGGAGGAGCTGCTGTGGTTGGTGTTATGACGTGAGGTACTGTAAATGCATTCAGTATAAACGGAAAAAATAATATTGTCGTTGTCGGGCAGAAGCTTTGTACCTACTATATTCCCGTAAATGAATGCCCTACTTCACCATACTACAGTGTCAGTACAAAATGTTGTAAGCTTCATGTAGATCGGCTACTTTTGCTATTTTTGAAATGTTTCTCAAGTGAAAGTGGTTATGTCTACCTCTGGGTTTTATAAATATTGAACCAATGACAAATATTAACAAGATAAATAATAACTACATTGGTTCCATGTTTTGGACATACAGTGCAAGGTTCCACCCAACAGCGACGACATTATGTTATATTATGGAACCATACCACTTCGTGTGATTATAGGCCCAGCGGTAATGACAGCATTTCCGGACGCAGATGGTTCCTTATGCTCTGGGATGTCTCTTTTTTTCCTGCTACCACAGATCTGTGGAGAAAGTAGAGATATACATGGGGCGCCCGCTGGCTTAGTGGTCCAGGCGCATGCCACATGTCGCGTGTTCAAGTCTCATTCATTTGCTGCATGTCTCTCCCCTTCTCTCTCTCCCTCTTTCCTGTCAATCTCCACTTGTATCTATCAATAAAGGCAGAAAATCCAAAAACAAATCTTATAAAATTAAAAAAAAGAGATATACATAACATGTGATGTGTGTGTACTGTAGGCTCTTCCTATAGAATGAAACCTAACTACTTGAGAACGAGCAAGAGAATATAGGACTGCTCAATGGTAGATGTGTGTGTCCAGTGTCCACTAATACTGCCCAGTTGGTTCCGTCCTATAAAGGAACTGATGCTGATCTATTACTGATGTTATGAATAAATACAATTTTGCCACATTATAAAATATGAAAATGAATGTTTATGTTGTCTCATTCTCTCTTTTTGAGATAGCACCATTTCATTTTGTAATAATTAGCGACTGGTTACTTTGTGTTGAGAGGCAAATTGGCTATCAATGAACAGCATGTAATTGTGAAATATGGTTCTGTAGAGGTAATTAATAATGAAAACATTGCCGTAAAAAGGACAATAGAGACCTTTTTTACTCTTTTTTTTGGCTTTTTGTCTTTTATTAATAGACTAACAGTAGTTTGACAGGAAAGGGTTAGAGATGTGCGGGAAGACACACAGCACACAGCACACACAGCACATTACCAGCCTTGGTGCCCAGGCCAATAGAGACCATTTTGACTGCCAGCTTGGTTAAAGCTTCTGGTTCAACGTTTCAGTTGACAGTGACTGTTACAAACTACAAGGTTTATTCTCCCTCCACTCCACAAGGAGACACACAAATGGTTCAGGGGTACCTGTGGTATAGTGCCTCCCTCTCACTTCCTCACACTACAAACAGGCCTGGATTCTGTTTGCTGTGTGTTGCTGATGTTTTCCATGCGTCTGTTGAACTTGGTTCCAGTGTTTACTTCCAGGATGTGGATTTTGTTTAAGAATTGATACATTTGATTTGAATGGATATTTTGACTTGGAAATTATTAAATACTTCGCTAATTATTTTAATTATATACAATACTTTATGCGTTGTACAATTGGGAATACATCAAGATGCACTGAAGTATAAACTGGGCTTTATACCCACAAATCTGAGGATTTGATGATTAGGACTCACCGGCATGAGTAATGGACAATCATCAGCTCGGCACAGCTTTGTGACACAGTGTAGAAAGACGGTGGACATCTTCTGGTTTTTGTGTTTGACAAAGCGGAATACTTCAAAGGCGAATCGTCCCATTTGACTCTTGCCATTCTCAAAGACAGTAGTCTGTGGGTCTTTTTCACAGCTACCTCAGGGTAGAAAAATACACACATGATCAGAAAGCAAATCCACAACAACATCTGCAAAATGCATACAATTTCAAAGTTGTTTCTCAAACGTGTTGGTTACCTAAAGAAAAGGTCATATCGGAGGTCATCGGTGGGGTTTCCAGAGGGAGTGGTGTAACAGTAGTCCATGAGCACATTCCATCTATTTAATAAAACAAAAGCCAGATTTCAGGCTCACTGAAGTAGGTGCAATCACGTGAAGTGTTTACAGTGGGGTGCCCAAAAGATAGAGTGCAATCTACTAGTTAACTAGTAGATCACAAAGGCATGCAGGTAGACCACATGACATCTCTATATACTGTATATACCATAACCATAATATATGTAACCATAACCAAAAGTCACAAAACTCATCCTTCTTGGCATCTGCCACTTGAATTAAGGTGACTTTATTGGTTGACATCAAGAGGGAACTGTAAACTCCCTTCATGACTTCTATAGTAGGCAAACCCCCACTGCAATGCTTTGAGTGTTGCACGCAAACGTCAGTACCATTAGAAAGTTATGTAAAAATGTGCAAGGCAAAGAACCCCGAAAACACTAAAGCTTCCATACAGAATGGGAGGAAGACTTTTGATGTGACTTCTCCCTGTTTTGAGGCCCTTGCTACATTTACAAAGTTATTGTGTACATAAACATTCAGTTTTCAAATATGGGCGCTCACCTCCGGGGCCACGGATGTTAGCTTTTTGCACATTCGGGTATTACTAGCACCCGTGCAATCCGTATTGTTCAATAAAAAGCATTTTAATCCGACCGCACAGCCATATTCTCAAAATGGGTGCGTTCGGAAATGTACAGTTGCACACTGGGGACACAGTCGCCTATTAGTTTGTATTGGCAGTGCCGTCAATGTGCCTATATCGAACGCACCCACGCTCCATTGCATGGTCTTGATAAGTAACCTTATGGGTCGATAACATTCGAAGCGGGTGCTCAAAACAGGGTGAAGTCACGCCATGATGCTCATGAAAGACGAGTGTCATGTGAACCATGGCCAGCATGGCCACAACGGGTCAAAGGTAATTTGATAATACTGACAAAAGAGTTACTGTCCAATATACATTTCTGTAAAACATACTGCACAATACGGTATGTATTTCTGTCCTTGTGTGTATTGTAATCTGGTGTCTTTTGTTGTTTCTGTTGTAGTGAACCCATGCACCTAACAGTGAATTTTGCAGGAAGGGGATCTCTCTATTAAAGCTTACAGTATATGCGGTAAGACCAGGGCTGGCTTTGTTTCAGTGTCAAAACCACAGCCCTGCAACAGAACACGACAGAACACAGTCAGGTCACATTATGTGACATAAGAGAATTATTAAGTCACTCACACGTTTTGGATGCCAAAGCTGAGAATGATTTTTGGCAACACAGCATGATTATATATAGAGGGTATGCACATGCATAAAGTGAGTGGCAAAGTGAGTTTAATGTTGTTTAATGTCGTTTAATGCAATCAGTTTAAGAATCTGTTTGGATGTACTGTATGGGCTGTCAAGGCCAGAAAGTCGTTTTTTGCCACTCAGTACAATAGGCGTTTGCGCATAACTTCCGGGTATGATGATGTTGATGCCACGCGCATACCCTCTAGTCTCCACAGACTTCAGTTTTACGTCCGTATATGGAACCTAGCCAAATAATCTAGGCCATTGGTATCATTCTTCATATCTGCATTCTGTCAAAGAATGTGTCATCTTACTGTCCTACTTATTGTTTTACCCAGTGCAGAAATAGCACACTGAGTTTGGTAGGATGGGCTAAGAGTTTTATAAAGATAAATATTTTATCAAAAATAACAAAATAAAATCATTTTCAGAAAACAAATAAAAACAATAAATTCATAAATTAAAAAAGGAGGAAATAAAATCCATAAATGTTTTAAATAAAATAGTGAAACTAGGAAAGCTACAAGAGAAAATCCATAAACTTGTAGATTGGCTATTTTCACTATTGAATTTGGCTTAACAGGTTAATTCATAATGTATTTTATTTTTGTAAGTTTGGGTCCCAGTGAGATTTCTCTTTTGGTTCTCGGTCTAAAACATTTGGGAACCGTTGAACTATACAGAACCTTATATGTAGGATCCTTGGCCTCAACTTGTAATTCTGTACCACAGATACATTGACCTTGCCTTGGGATTCCCTTTGACATTATTATCTTGTCACTGAGCGCGATATTGCTTTTTTCACCTGTGTAATTGAATGACCTATAGGTGATGGACCTGGCGTAAATGTTTTTTAACGTTGGTGATTCATATTAAAATGATGTGTGCCCAAAACTGAAAGGACTGAAACTCCTTTCAGTGTTGTAATGGTAACACATTTGCATAGAAGAAGACTATTACACATTTGCCAAAGTGGAAGGCACACGACCAGTTTATACCATTCAGTATATCATAAAACTGGGGAAACTAATACCACTTGACACTGTTTTAGAGATTCTGTGCCAAAACATGACATTTTGATGATTACGCTCAGATTGCACTAAAATCCCTCAGATTCAATAGTTTGCATACCTTCGATCCAGGTTGGAGGCTTTCACAGCTGCAAACACCCTTGTCTTCAGTGTGAGGCCTGCCATGGGTATGGACAGCTGCTGCACGTACGATGAGTCCTACAGTACAGTATGCAACCACCATTATGTCTGCTGGTTATTATTATTCACTCTATTGCAGAGGGCGATTTGTTCATTATCACTGCAAATGATGCATTGCAGAACATTAATTAATTTCTGAATTAGCCCATTTAGAGTATTTAATCAAGAAGTGTCAGTTAATTTTCTCTTGAGCTTGAAATTAATAATGATTTTTTTCCCCCAGCTATTCCCGGGGGGAACATTCATTAAAAAATTGCCAATCTGCAAGCTCACAATGCATTGCAACTTGACGTGTTGTGAGCTTGTAGATGTAGAATGATCATCTGTTTTTGGCGAAAAGGAGAGGACAAAGTACAAAGCCAACTCAGGTCAACTTGACTAATTATAGAAGGTGTAAGTGGTTACTGTTACAAATGTAGATGCTAACAGACTTCTCAGACTACAATTTATATTTTTGTGTAGTTTTGTATGCAGTTTTGGACTTTCAAATCATCTTAGCCAGTAAATAAGAAGAAATAGATGAGAGTGATTATAACCCTAGTAATATGAATACTTTCAGTGCAGTAATATGTATGTAATATGAACTTACATTGTAAAGTAGTAGATTCAGTGTGCTGACGAAAGTACCATTGCTGTCCTTCACTGAGATTGCAGCAGCCGACCTATATTAATACAAAAAATGAAGAAAATCAGACTTCCTGAACTTTATTCCACTGCAGTGCATAGTCTGGAGTCGGCAACCTTTTTGACATGAAGTGCCATGTTTTCATTTTCTTGACATTCAGTGTGTCGTATAAATTCATCATATAATTATGTCATCATATATCATATCATCATCATCATCATCATCATATCATTATCGTATAATTATGACACCACATAAAAAATAAATCCAACTGATTTTGATTGTCCATAGGCTATACATAATCTGTATAAATATTTTATTATTAGGATCAGGATGTAATTATCATTAGACTATAGCAATAACCCACCTATCTCCCATACTCCCCACTATGTCCTGTCAGAGTTTGAATGAGTGACAGGATGTAATTTGTAGATGTGAGGGGGACTCAATCTGACTAAACCTTTTTTGAATATTTTATTTTAAAAGAATAACCTCTCTCTCACACTTATGCCAGTGTGCCATTGATCACCCTCCCCTGTGCCAAATGTTGACACCCATGCCTAAGGTTGCCTACCCCTAAATGCACTGAACAGGGCTCGTAAAAGAGATCTTGATCTCAATGGGATTTTCACCTAAAGGTTACATAAAAAAAACATTAGAGATGCATTAGCAACAGGGTTGAGACTGAATTCATAAAGTTTCCTATTGAGTACAACTAACCATATTCTTCAGTCATATATTTCATTATAGTACACAGTAGTACTGCAAATTAGTTTTAGCCCCAGACATCTAGCAGGCTTTTTATTGTTTAATTAAAAGAAAATATCACATTATATCACCATGAATTTTGCCTGCGTTTGGTATTGTCCACTTATTATAATTAAATTAATAATTATTACAAAGTAAATCTGAGACAGTTTGAGATGAGTTTGGCGAAAGTTCCCGAAACACGAGTTTGCAAAGTCTAATATATTCTATGCACTCTCCCCCTTTGCTTAAATGAGTTAATCACAGATTGTAAATGACTTACGAGGCAAGCTGTGTATTGTTAACCAGGTACTCCAGAGGGTAGCTGCAGCTGAACTTGTAAAGCAGACCGGGCAGGTAGCTGATAATGGTGGGAGGATCTGGCGTATCGATGTACCCCGACACATTCCCTATCTGCACCAGTGACAGGTTCCCATACGCGTTAGGTCCGTGGCCGGAGGAGACCTGCAACAACACACCACATCAGTGTGAGCAATACAATCACAGCTATTATTTTATCCTAGTTGTCGGACAGAATGAGGGTCGATAACATCACTCAAACTATTGAGTATACTATTGCACCTTCCTAATCCTCGATTAAATCCCCTCTTATCTGAGCATCGAACTTCCACACAAACCACCAGAAATTATTTTCCAAGAGCAAACAATCACCATGATTGTTTCCCACGTCCACTTGTCACTATCATAGTACGGTATGCACACAGTGAAGTAGCCAGTAGAAATTACACTTACAGTTTAGGCATTTAGCAGAGGCTCTTCTCCAGAGTGGTTTACGAAGTACAAGGTTAGAGTACGAGTCTATAAAATGTGTCCGTGTCAGATCTTATCTTTGCTGTTGAGAGAGTTGTCTCTTTTTAAAAGCTTTTGGTCACAGTCATTTTCTGTGCTTCCTGTGTAAAAAAAGATCACTTTTATAGACAAGCAGTAATCTAATAATCCATGACATAAAAACTGTGTAAATGTCACTAATACTCAACTCAATTTTGGTGGGCAACACACAATAGATTTTGGTCAAGACAAGTAAGTACTGTATCGCCTGTGTGGCACAGTGGTAAAGTGCCTGCCCTCCACTGCAGAGTTTGAATGATCCACCGTGGGGCATTCCAGCTTTGTTGAGTGTCTATGCGAACACAAATGGCCCATGTTCGGGGGAGGGAAGCCGGGTAATTTGTAAGATTAATATACAAGGAAAATAATAATAATATTACTATATTAAATTGCATTTACTCCCTTCTTCGTACCACTAAGGCATTGCCGCAGGTCTCCATTGATGCCAGGCTGATGCTAAAGAGCACAACCGTGGGGAAGGTGTTATTGTTGATGAATCCGCGGCAGTGGGCATCGCCATGGCGACCGTTGAGGGCCAGGTCGGTGTCAGTGTAGCCAGAGAAGAGCACCGGGCAGAAGTTGATCTTGAGAGTAATGGTCTGCACACCGCAGTACACGCTGATGTCCCTCTCCGCTACCACAGACAACACAAGCATAATGCACAGGCCATGGGTGTCACTGCACAATGTCACATCGCTAAATGAAATACATATTTAAAAAAGGCAGAGTACCTGGGACTGGGTACGATTCTGCGATTGCCCTCTAAATCAGTAGTACATTTTTTTTTAAATGTTAAAAAATAGCAGATGCACAAGCTCGCAGGGCGGCACAAAGTGACGTGCTGTGAGCTTGTACATAATGCTGTTTTTCAATAGCCAACGCAAAAATCTAAAATCACATGGATGCTTTCCCGGTTTTGCACGAGAGACAGATGCATTCTGCCTTTTTTAGTAGGCTACACAGCTTGTACGAAAAAACAGTCAAACTCAATGAGCATCCTTCCAAAGGTGTGGTGAACAATAATTAACCACATTAACCCTTCTTTTGGGCAAATTATAATTTATTATTATTATTTTAATTAAGAAATAGTTCAAATAGACCATCCACAAGCTCACAGCGTGTGATACACTGTGAGCTGGTAGATATAAAATAGGAAGGTAAAAAGGTAGTCAACTTTACCCTTTTTTATTTTTTTATTTACCCTTTTTTGGAGAACAGGCAGGCAACTTTACCCTTTTAAAGGTTATGCATTTTTTTTAAACGTAGTCAACTTTACCCTTTTAAAGATTGTGAAACTTTTTCAAAACGTAGTCAACTTTACCCTTTTAGATTATGAAACTTTTCGTGAATAAATCCCAGGCATTGATTATTAAAAAAATATATAATCCATGGTTCCTCACCAGGGAAGCGACTGTGGAAGTTGGCATCACAGTTGTATCCATTGAACTGAGCTCCAACAGATAGGGCCTTACAAAACAGAAAAATAATCAAAAATATATGTTCCATTTCAGCACCTGAAAGAGAATAATGAATAATATATCAGTGATGCTTTTCATACTTCACATTGAAGTTCAATGATATAATATAGATATTATAATATGACTGCCAACATATGGAAATAAAACAACTTCATTTTATATTGTTGTATTTCTCAGAGAAACTGAAAATGTTGAAAATGTTTTAAAGCCTCTCCTGCAGTATCAAAACCGTAAAATGTCCAAATGAATGACAACTGAATACCAGCAATCACGGCATCAAAGTAACAATAACACATAACGGACAACTACTGTCATTATTAAAATATAAAGGCTAATCTCTCTGTGCATCTCATTGTTTTGTGAAAGAACATAATCAGATAATTGTCAATCCCACATAAGCATTGCAGTTGTGAGGAACCAGATAAAGTCAATTGCACTAGATTGATTTCTGGTTGCCATCTACAGATGGTTTTGTCCAGGGACCTTTTTGAAGGGTAGTTTGAAGCTCCAGCAGTGTCCCTGCTACTCACCCTGGTTCCTGAAAGCCGGCGAGTCAGCGGTTCTCCATATGCTTGAGACTGCCGCAGGTGATGGAATGGTCCGAACAGCATCCCTACCCGGCAACTAGAAACAGGGACTTGGGAGCCGGGGGAAAAAGGGGATCCTACGTATAAGAGATTCATTATTTGAACATGCCAACAAAAAGGGCTGTCCAGAGAGAACATGGGAAAGTCCATCAAATCTGAATGTGTTATACAAATCCTTTCACGTCCACAGAAACATGAGCAGGTTTTGAAGTTTCCCACTCATATCCTTTCGGCCCAATCTGGCTCTGTCACTGCTCACAAATGGCTTGACGCCGCATGAGGTCCGTGGCGGTGGGGGGGAGAATTATCTTTTCATCGCTCCAGTGGCACTGGCTTGCTGACTGAGCCATTCCTTTCTCCCTGGCTCGGGGAGTGCAGAGCTCATCATACGGGCCTTTTGGCCCAAAGGATCCACACTTCTCAAGCTTTGTGTGAAGCACACCTCAGTCAGCACAGCAGCAGGCGATCAGCTTGGCCGGGCTGCGAGCGGCTGCCTGCCGCTCCGCTTTGATTTTTACGCACCCTGAACAGGCAGAGTAAAGCAAAAGGAAGTCAAGTTCATTGACTTTCAGGGGGATTACCTGTGGCGGCCCATCTTCCATATGGACATTACTATATGGGGCAAGAAGACACAGAGACAACAGGCCAGGGAACACACAAGGTTTTCTCTTTGAATAATGGAACATGAGATAGTGATGGTCCTGCAATGACAGATCAGACCAAACTCTGAATTTAGGTCAAATGGCTAACAAAAGGGCCACTTGTTCTGTCTTCAACATTTTAAAATACACTCAATTTCTAATATTAATTCCATTAGACACATTAGGCAACTATTGACCCTCAGATCTACAGTATACATTTTCAACCACAAACATTAAACATGATTAAAGACGTTAACAGTCACCCTAGTCTTAATGTTAACTCTCATACCAACTCATTACTTCTTGAAAACCAGTTAAAGGCATAAACAGCGGTCTTACGCAAACAAAGGGAAATTGTAGCCTGAAAGAGGAATTATTGTCATCTGTCCTTACCTTGCGTAACTTTCACCTAAAAAAATGTCTTTATTTGTGGCCTTAATAGATCATTCATCAATTCTTCAGAAGGTTGTTGGAATTTTCATTTGATTTAATCTCAAGCAGGTGTCAAATGATGTTTGCCCATTTAATCCATCAGCGTATTCCTATTTATAAAATATTACTGAAGTTGCGGAGAGGTAGTCTACAAGATAACAGTGACTCTGAGAGCCTCAAAGCACTTTAACTTATAACTTCTCTGCTCTGCTCTTTAACTTGGGAGAGCTGGTTGAGGGTCGAGTGCACATAATGCAGGGAATCAGGCTCTTATTTTTTAAGGATTAAGCTAATCAGGGATGATTTAATAAGACTGTAGATCAATCCCTTAATATCTCACTTAGTGCCTCATTTCAGCACAGGCCGATACCCATCTAGAGTGCTCCATTCATTCATTTTTCACAATTCCATCTCCCTATATGCCTAAGGATTAGATTATGGGGTCTCAACTTCCATACAAGGTAACCATGCACACTCGTCAAAGCCACCATTTTCTAGGTTTTCATCACCTTACAAACATGCAGAACGATTGACAATGTCAATCTATTCCCTGTCTCGTTCTGGCCAAACACTGAGTGCAGTGTATGATATGCACTTGCCATTTGTGTTGTGTACATTGTAGGTTATGTTATGTTATAAGAGAACCATGGAATTACGTATAGCAATCACTGTAAATGCATGCTTTGAGGGCCATGAAAAGATAGCTAGGGCATGGGATCAAATTACCATTTGACAAAAACAAGCTTCTGCTGACAACTTCCTAACAGACAACTTCAGTAGTTTATTCACCAGTCTTATAGTTTTAGAAAAGTAATTAAGCTGTCAGTTGCCATTGTGTTCATTTCCATTACAACAACAGACACCCAGTCTTTAAGCTTCCAATTTACCACTTTATATTGTTGAAGTAGTCCTTGGACATCTTATTTTGGTTCAGTGTTTTGTATCCTGCCTGACAGACAAATATGTTTTTAACAACTGCACGGAATAGGGGTCAAAGGTTTGGAAAATTCCAAGGGCTTGTTGTGGATGAAAGGAACCAAGTGGCCCCATATTGTCCCAGGGCACAGAATTACAACCAGCACCTCTTATTCTGAGAAAGGACATTAGTGTCTCTTCTCAAGGTTCAACTATAGCCTATTTCAAATCCACACTTATCTGTACATTTATGTGAAACATAAGGTGTTTCTAAGCTTTTTATTTCTTTGGGTTGCAGGTCTTATGAACCAGATCACACAGTGACCCCAACTAACAAACTGAGGTGATGCTCACTCGCAACAAATATGTAACGTCAATATACATAATATTTTTTACGAGCCTAATTTGATTTCTATTTTTAACCATGCACATTTATATATTTGAACATTGCACTGTATATACTTGCTTGCTTGTATTGTTTCATTCTTTCTCTATTATTTTCCCTTTTCTTTAAGCTGCTAATGTAAAAGCTCCAAAATAATTTCACCCACTTTGTTTTTGTAAACCTGTTACTTTATAGCACTAAATTGAATCATTTTTCAGTTGACAATTTAGACATTTAGCAGACAATTTCAATAAGCAGGGTAAACACATACATCAAATGTAGATAGACAGTGTAGTGCCTCAGTAATCTAGCATAATAGGTAAACCAAGAACCTAGCATCAGTCTCTAAACAATATGATAAGAAATAATAATCTGTACATTGAAACTCTAGCAACTATAGAATGGCAGCCAGGTAAACAAATTAACCTAGCATCTGTCTAAATAACCTGCTATCTAAATTACATTTTAATCTTTGCTTAAAGGGGCATTCCACTCATTTTCAACATTTTACTATGTCATTAATGTACCTTAGAGCTGTTGTGTGGAAATAATAAAAAAGTTCCCCCATTCTGTGTTTCCTAGAACTGGAGGTCTGAAAAGAATCCTTAACATGGTGAAACACATCTTGATGATGTCATCAAGATGTGTTTCACCATGTTAATGATTTTTTCCATAATTACAGTTCTAGGAAACACAAAATTGGGGGACTTTTTTTTATTATTTCCACACAACAGCTCTAAGGTACATTAATGACATAGTAAAATGTTGAAAATGGGTGGTTTTCCCCTTTAAGACTGTATGGTCAGGTCAGGCTATTTCTCTATTTATATTACCATTTATCCTGTCGTTAACTATGGTTCATGCCACTTACTTTGTAATTCACTCTGGATAAGAGCATCTGCTAAATGCTTAACTTGTAGTTCAGACATAGATCTCAACACACTAAAACAACCTTTATGTACAATCTATTTTAAAGCCACGACAACACTGGTTAATTGTTGTCATGCACGAGGTCTGGATGCAACTGTATTTACTGTATGTAGGTACATAAACTGTTTTCGCATTTGCACCATATTACCATTATATATTTTTATATTATCTTGTGTATGACATGTAAACAGAAGATACTGTACAACAACTATTCGAGCCACTCCTACTTGGCAAATAACATTTTAGTAGGAAAGCTTGTATATCATTTATTTTTAGGTCAAGTGTGTCAACGGGATTTGGCTGAACTGATTTCATTGATGAGTAGACAAAGAGTAACTCATGTTTTTTTCCATTTTCTTTTTTAAACCTGATATTGGCTCAAGCTATGATAAAACAAGCGATCATATCCCTGAGCAGAATAAGATCTGAGCACCCTTTATCTACAGTGAAATCAATCTTGACTGGGCGGCTGGTGAATGACCCCTCTATAGTATTATGAATGGCACACAAATAATTTCATGCCTTTGAGTAAATGAAAAGGCATGTCTCTCGGCTTTTGTTGGATAAAATGTCATCAACCTGGCATGCTTACAAGTCCCCAAGTCTGTGCATCACTCCCTGTGTCCCTCAGAGAGTATCCCTGTATAAGCTTTTCCTCTCTGTCGACATAGTCATTATATACATGACAAATACATTCTTCAGAATTGGATGTATTCTCCACCAATAGCAACACAGGAATTATTATTGTTGCAGTAAAGAGAAACGGTGCTGTTGTTTCTAACCTAGCCACAGACAGTATACCTGCTAGTTTCTATATCGTCGTCTACTCTACTGTATCTCCATATTTTATATTTTGGTGGTGGTGGGGGGGGGGGGGGGGGGGGGGTTCCTTCATAAATGAATGTCATATTTGTCAGCAATTTGAAAATAGCCGATCTACAAGATCACAATGTGCTGTGATGCGACGCATTGTGAGCTTGTAGATCTGCTATTTTCAAATGATTTTTCTTTACGTTTCATACATTTGCAAACTTGTGAAATAATGAGTACTTTCTACTTTTGGTACTTTAAGCACATTTTTATACCAATACTAGAATAGTAGCTGTAAGGGTACTGATTTCATCAATTCCAATTTTCAACATTTAAAGTTTTACTCAGGTCATACAGAAAGTTAAACTCTTCTAAAAGCCAAGATATTGATTTAAAATGCTTGAGAGAAAGATTATTGGCCTTAGGATACTGTCTTCTTCCATCAGCTATACTAGTTGTTTCCCATCTCCTCCCTTAATTCTCCGATACTGCTGCCAAAACACCACTCCATGATTTACCTCCATCATGACTATGGTGTCTCTCTCAAAACGCCACTGCTAGGATCTTTAAACCCTGGAGGCAGTGACGTAGAGTCTGTGGGGGCCGGGGGGCCAGGGCCCCCATGAGGAATTGGACCAGGGATCTCGGCCCCCGTGAGGAATTTGACCTGAATATATATTCGCCTCGGTTCGTCCCGTTTGGACCCCCATGAGGATTATGAAAACTATTCGTCCCTGCCTGGAGGCACATCACTCCCAGCCTGCAGCAACATCAAAGGCTACCGGGAAAATACAGAAACATCTACAATATTCTTCTCCGTACCTATAAATCACTACATGGCTTAGCTCCATCCTACTTAACTTAGCCAATCTAGTCCACGATTACACCCCTGCATGTTGTCCGGTCGGTTGTCCCTATTATTATTACAAACAAAATTGTACAGTATTTACAGTGTACTGTTTTTTTCTTCTTTTTTTTAAAGATACTTTTTGCTTTATTGGTAGTTATACAGTAGGTTGACAGGAAATGGGGAGAGATGGGGGGAAGACACGCAGCAAAGGTTGTCGGGATCGGAACTCGAACCTGCGGATTATTATTATGGTTAAATGTTTTTAATGATTGGGCATACTGAATAGCAAAATAGAGAAAAGAGAGAGGGAGAGATGGATGAAGAGAGAGAGAGAGAGAGAGAGAGGGAGAGAGAGAGAGAGAGTAAACAGCAGTTTTCAGCAGCAATCCTTAAAGCCTCTGAGGAAAGCCTGAAGGTTAATGATTTATCCACACATGAATGGAATGTGCAAATGCACACAAATCCTCACTAACACAGCATTTTACAGGGGAGGTGTGAAGCACAACAAGCAGGTGAAGCATCCAAACACAGCCAGTATTTATGCTGTGGTGTTTGCGAGCGGTTCCCCAAGGACCCCCACATTGATATAGATTTGGCCGCCGCCCGACCCCCATCTGAAAGGATTTCGTGTCAGGGACCCCCAGAAGAGAATTTGTGCTACTTTTTTTTCTTTTTTCTAATTGTTTCCAAAATAGGCAGTAAAGGATGGATGGATGGATGGATGGATGGATGGATGGATTTTGTCATTGAACACTGTTACACACATGTACAACGAAATTAATCTGTTGGCATCAATCCAATGCAGTACAAAAATCAATTATAATTATGTTAGTAGTAGCACCAAGTAAGGTACCAATAATAAAAAGCAGTAAGAAAAAAAACTGTACAGTCAGTGAAGAGTTCATATTGGGGTGGGGTCTGGGGACTGCAGGTCCCCAGACCCCACCCCAATATGAAGTCTGGGGACTGCAGGTCCCCAGACTTCATATTGGGGTCACTTTGAGAACCATTGGTGTTTGAAAGCGGTGAGTGTCTGTGACACACAGAGGGTCGTCTTTACTCCTGAACTTGTGTTATCGACTTCATTTTGATTACAATCAGGGGTCATCAACATATGGGTCAACTACACAGACAAATGTGTCTGTGCATGTCAATTTTGGTCTTGTCCGTGGTAAATGTTTGATTTTCTTTTTTTACACACCATTATAATGTTGCTATTTTGATCAAAAGACCAACTTAAAGGTATAATGACATTATTTTTTAACAACATTTAAACTCTTTGTCATGGTCCTTCAAAAGTGTATTTAAAGGTTTTAACAGAAAAATCCATGCCAGCTGTTTTTCTCTCTGGTTCTAAAACTTCTTCAGATGAAATGAAAAAACACCTTATTGAGGGACGCTAGCCTGTCCACAGGCAGATGAGAGCACTTGTTCAAGCCTAATTATTCAGAAAACCCCAGACCACAGAAAGTCCACTGAATGTTCAAAGTTTTTTGGGTGCAATTGAGGTCAGAAAACCTTAAAAAGGAAAAAGAAAAATCACAAAAAATGTATGTCACCAGATCTTAATGCCAAGACTCCAGGTTTTCTTCCGAACACTTATTATGACACTATGGCATATTTGAAGTCCAACACTCCAACTATAGAACTAGTGCTTCTCAAATGTTTTATTTTGCAGACCCTCGTAACTCTGAGAGTGTACACATGGAACCAAAAGGGTCCATTTGGTTCCATTTGAACACTCAGAGTTACAGACCTGTTATGGTCATTCAGGGATATCTCTTTATGTGTGTCTGGTAATATTATTGTCCACTCATTTTGTGTCATATGGCAAAATGTTCTAAATTTCATTATGCTTTAAATAGCATGTGACGTGTCAAACTAGATCGTTTTCATCATTCTGAATCCATTACAAGTATTAGTTTTGCACGAAAAACAGCCCAAATGTGCTGACCTCATCACATTTGTGATGACGGCTATGGCCTTTTTAAGCCCAAGGAGTGTTTTTCATGCAAAACTAATGCTTGGAATGGATTCAGAATCATGAAAACCCCCTAGTTTGACCCCTAGTTTGGCCCTAGACCCCCTAGTTTAGGGGGATGAGAGAACATATGAGAGAACATATTACTCCAGTTTTGGCTTCATTGCACTGGCTTCCGGTTGTTTTTAGGATTGATTTTAAAATTATTTTACTTGTTTATAAAGCTCTAAATGGTCTGGCACCTTCCTACCTACATGACTGCCTGCCTAAATATGTCCCAAACCGCCCCCTAAGGTCTTCCACTGCTGGCCTGCTCGCTTTGCCTAAAAAAATGGCAACTAAAAAATACGGGGAAGCAGCTTTTTGCTTCTACGGGCCGACGGCGTGGAACAAACTCCCACTGTACCTTCGACAGGCAGCCTCTGTGGACATTTGTAAAGCACAGCTCAAGACCCACTTCTACACCCTTGCTTTTAATTGATTTGTTTTTTAATTTCTTTTGTTATTCATGTCCTCACTGTATTGCAGTACTGCTCTTGTTTTTTAATTCTTTCTTTTCTTTTTTTTCTCTCTTCATTGCTCTGTAAAGCACTTTGAGCTGCATTTCATGTCATGAAAGGTGCTATACAAATAAAGTTTTATTATTATTATTATTATTATTATTATTAGTTTGGCCATAGCCACTTGCCCAAATATGCCCAAATGTGCTGACTTCATCACATTTGTGATGACGGCTATGGCCATTTTTAGCCCAAGGACTGTCTCATAGTTAATGACAAATGATCTGCCTAGGTCTGTTTGCAAAATAGTATAATATTGACCTCAACAATAAGACAGAGAAAGAAAAACAACACATTTCACTTGAAATAATAAATATACATTATATTATATTATATTTATTGCCTTTCAATAAATTATAATAAGTTAATGATTTTGTATTTTACAGCATGGTGAAGGAAGAATGCATAGGGTAATATTGAGCTTATTTAAATCATGCTGGACTGTGCTGGTGCAGTAATTATAAATGCTGACCACTAGATGTCATCAGAGTCAAACTATTAGAGTGGTGAAATTTAATCAAAGTAACTTGTTTTAAATTCATGCATTACATAATGAGCTTAACTAAGAGCTCATTGTGATGCTAAATATAATTCTGATTACAGATACCTATATAAATCCCTACACGGCCTGGCCCCTTTATATTTGTCAGCACTTTTGTAGCCCTACTATACCCCAGAAAGGGCACTGAGTTCAGCTAACAAGCTGCTCTTAGAGGTTCCCAAAACCAACCGGGCCTTTGCTGCTGCTGCTCCTGCTTTGGAACAGCCTGCCCTTCTATATAAAAATAAGTGCCAACTCACTCTATCTAGTCTTTCAAATCCCTTCTTAAAACACACTTTTATTCCTTAACTTTTAACCACAAGTTTGTGTTTTGTGTCTTGTTGTATGTGATGTTGCACTTTTGTTGTTGTTGCACTTGCATATTTTAAATGTTTTTAAATGTGCTTTATAAATAAAGTTTGATTTGATTTGAGATACTACAGTAACCTGTCTTTATGCTGTACCAAATACATACCTGGCTGCACACAATATTTTGGTTGACTGGTTGTCACACATGACCACTCTATCATACTGCTACTAGGCCTATTAACTATTCCAAAATGTTCCCTGTGCCTTGGCTGAAAATAATAAAATGTAAATGTCAACAAAGCATCAGTATAGCAGGCTATCATCATGCAAACCAAGGGTGCCCTCCCTGTCACCCACCCCACCCCATAGACATGAGTATACTGTTGTAGGGTAGGAGCAAAATGGCCACTTAAAAGGTCAAATGAAACCTCTATGGGGAGGTTTGAATTGCAGCCAACTGTATGCTTTTTAAGAGCGGATTCCGCACATTCCTTTATGACTGTTGGTAGTAAATTGTTAATAAAGTATTCAATCAATAAATCTACAGGCAAAACCTTATTCCCCATGCCAGGCACCGCCTGCAATAACTATCCAGACTATAATCTCTTGGCTTGAGTCAACTCAAATGTCAAATCCACCCTACTCTGCAGTTCAGAAACCTGGACGATAAGTTAAGTACCAACCAACATACTCATCAAAATACATTCTTCAACCGCTACCTCCGACCGTCGGACGGCTCCTAGGAATCTACTGGCCCAACATCATGTCCAATGCCAACCCGTGGGACCTCAGACAAGACACAATAGAAACACAAATCATGGAGGAGGAAATGGAACTGCATAGGTCATACACTTTGAAGACATAATAGTTCAATCACAAAACATGCTCATCTAACATGGAACATGGTGGAAAGTAACTATGCAGATTTACTTACAGTAAGTACTGTACTTAATTAAGTACAATTTTGAGATATTTGTAATTGTACTTTAACTTGAGTATTTCCCATCTCCAATGCTTTTACTTGTACTACTACATCTTGGTCCAAATATTATTCAAATGTTGTACTTTTATTCCACTACATTTATTTGAAAATGTTACTTTGTAGATTTTGATTAGGCTATTATTACAAAACATACACTAAACACTTCAGCCATACATACATTTTGGCACTGTGATGCATTGCTTTTGGTATAAGTACATTTTGCTGACAATACTTTTGTACTTTTACTCAAGTACATTTTGAATTCCGGATGTTTACTTGTAACAGAGAATTTCTATATTGCAGTATTGATTATTTTACTAGAGTAAGAATTGTGAGTACTTTTTTCCACCACTGCCTGCAAGGCATGAGGAAGAAGAGAGGCAATTAAATAGGCCTAGAGCTACCTGGAGAAGAACCACAGAGCAGCAGATGAAGGCGGCAAGGGCTGTCATGGCAACAACTGGAGCGGAGGGCACAACGCACAAGACCGAAGGGGATGGAGGAGTTTCATCAATCATCAATGGCCTATGTTCCTCAGGGAATCCTAAGTAAGTCACCTGAGTCACCACCATCTGTATGGGTTGTGGTATGGAAATCTGTTCTATTCTATTAATTTCATAAGTTGTGTAACGTGTTCTACTTCTACTATACTAGACTAGAAAATAAAGAAAGCATCAAGTGGGTAGTCTGAAATGCGATGTAGTAAGATACGTTGTCCACTAGATGCCAGTGTATGCCGCCTGTTGGGAGGTGCAGGTGTCAATTATTGTAGGCCTACTCACGAGGAGTAAAATCACACCTGTGTGAACTGAGCGGTGCAACTATATATTTATTTATAGTTACTGTACTGTACTGTGCTCTGTATAGCTGTATTGTAGTCATGTAGCCTACTGTGCTCTCTACTGTAGGCCTACTTTGATTATTTTTGGAAAAACTCATTGAGAAATGACAGTTACCTTGTGGGGGTCCCCGGGGGTCCGTGGAACATCCAGACCCACAGGAACGCGGCCAGAGTGCCGGCCCGGTTCCGGCGAGCCGACCCGTGTCTGAAACGGTCGAGAAATGACAGTTAGCCTACCATGTGGGGGTCCCCGGCCCGGAACATCCAGACCCCCAGGAACGCACCCAGGGCTCCTACTGTAGTGTGTACTCTGTGCTGTACTCTACTGGTCACTTTAGGTGTTGTTGCAGACTTGCAGCTGTCCGTGCTTGGACAGACACGTACACATAGGGACACATATAGGGACACACATGCTCTGCGTAATGGAGCGGAGGCAGTGTGGCTGGCACACTGGCACCGCTCAAAAATAAAACTCATTAAAGCTGTTATTCTGATAAGGAAGTAAAGGAACTAAGGAAGACACATTTTCCACTCCACTGTTCTAATTCTTTTCGGATCTCTCTATCAGAAAATGCGATGTAGTATACAGTAGTAATCTGTCTGTCGTGTCGTCATTGTCGTGTGACTCGTGTCCACCCCCAGAGCAAAAACATTGCTCGACTTTGACATGGTGCAAAAACGAGTGCAATGCGCTCTAAGGTGGGCCGAAGGGGTGCACACTGCACACGTCAAACTAGGATGACGCCAGTTCATCATGACATGGATGGTCCATTGTGTGACGACTCTGTTGCGTTGGGTACCTGAGTGACTGAGTTGGGCAGCAGTGGGAGATACTATTATATTTATAGGCCCGCCATTTTCCTGGGAGCAAAACCTCGAGTCCTTCTAAAGCCAGCAGGGGGAGGCGGTGTGGAGCTTGGAGCCAGAGTTCTCCGTGCCTGTGAACCAGCAAAGAAAAGCGAGAGAGAGAAAGAAGAAGCCAGCCAGTCAGACAGTGGAGGAAGGAGAAGAAGAGGCTCGTACGGCCAGTGGGGAGCGGAGGGAGAGAGAGAGAGAGACGGGGAACGCTTTAGGACCGATCATACTCCTGGTTCGTATCTTTAAAATGAAAAATATCATCGGTCCTGCGATTCTACACTGTAACGTAAAGTCCGTGTACTTATAATGTGTTCCCATTGGGGTGGATAGGTTACAAGTCGTAACTGTAAAAGCCTTTAGTATACGTTTGTCGCGTGACAGAAAAAAAGAACAGCCGATCTACAAGCTCACAGCGCGTCACTGTGAGCTTGTAGATCGGCTGTTTTTGTCGCGCGACACCGGCGTGCGGCCCAGTGTAAAGCACCCCCGTTAAAACGCCTGACTGTCTGTCTGTCTGTGTGTGTGTGTGTCTGTCGTTCTCATGGTTTCTTTCTGTCTCTCTCGTGTCAGGTGGCTGCTGGGTAAAGAACCGTGGGAAGCGACACAATACAACAAAACGCTGGATTTGGTTTGAAACATCATCGTTGACCCCGATTTCTCCCCCGTCTTTGTTGTTTGAAGTCCACCTACCAGCCACACAACAAGGAGGAAAAGATGTCTGGACAGAGCATTACAGACAGGATAACGGCCGCTCAACACAGTGTCACCGGCTCGGCGATTTCCAAAACTGTGTGCAAGGCGACCACGCACGAGATTATGGGGCCAAAAAAGAAACATTTGGATTGTGAGTATCCAAAAACGCGCGGGGGGGGGCTTTGCTTTGGTTACATTGTTGCGCATTCCATTCGCTTGTAAAGACTTTCCTCTCAGACCCTTATGTGCGAGGGGGCTGCTGTGGGAGGCCTATACATGTAGCTTTGATAGCATATCTGCCTATCAAATCAAAATATATACTGCTTCCTCTCTTCCTTACACTTGTTGTGACTGAAACAGACCCCTGTTTGTTCTGGTCTCCAATGCTGACAACAGAGGGCCTACAGTATGGCTGCCATGGGTTGCACTGTTAGAGCTATCTCATTGTGTTGAACCTTTAACTTTTGATCAAATCATTAACCACATTCTCCAGACGCCCACTGTACTTAGATGTTGCACATATGACTTTCATCTGGTGTCTGGAACTGTGTTATGTTAGACTTCTCGTTCTCGCTGTGTGTAATAGGCCTCTACTTGGAGTTGGAGCTCAATTTAAGTACTCCCTGTAAGACAATAATGATTCTTTCTGTAGAGCCCATTCTTTGTTTATGTCAATATTAAGTGGTGTTTTACTTGTGTGCACTCTTGTCAGCGAGCATGCAAATAAGTTACTTGTTTAAGATTGCCACTATTATATCCTGTTTCAGAATGGGTTAATTCAGCTCATTGGGATTTTGTGAAGGAAATAAGGAATGTGTTCAATTGAATTGTAGCTTGGGTATAATTCTCTCCTAGTGTAGGCAGAGAAGATTGGCTACTGCTAAGTTAACATAGCCTTTGCTCTTCCTGACATTTGGCCATATTTGAGTCACTGTCTGTTCCTAGATATCCACGTGTGCTATTTGGGGATTGACCTCCTTCCAAGACAAACAGATCACATTGGGGTCTTACTCTATGAGAGAGGATTTACCATAAATCCACTATCATTTTGAAGAAATGTTCTCAATCCTGAGACTGTAGTAACCACTCGATGCCTGTATGTATGGTCTGTCTGCTGAAGAGGATGTGACTAAGGAATTCACTATTTGTTTTGCCTTTTTTATCTCGAGTTTGAACTCACTCAACAATTTCCCTTCCCCTGAAATTATCTTTCAGTCGCAAAATAACCCGTTGATCGTGCCTCTGCTTAACAGTAGGACACCCTCTGTTTTTTGACAGCAGGATGTGAGGTTATTGATTGTAGTTATGCCAAAGTCTTTTAGGGGCTCCTAACCCTTGAAGGGGGTGTGTGTGTGTGTGTGTAATGTTTAGACTACTAGAGTATATACCCCATGGAGGCTGGATGTGAACTATTGACTTTGCAAATAGGCCTGTCAACATTTGTTTCTCTGTTGGTTTATTTTATTTCCTATGCCCTAAAAGGTTACAGCTCACAGTGTGGGATCTGTAGCCTCCTGTCCAATCTTTGCACACATGCAGTTGTCAGTACTGTAGTTGTTAGTTGTTATGTTGCCTGGTATTTCTTACCTGTATGCTGCATATTTTAATATACTTTGTTTCAGAGTAGTCACACCAAGCTTTGGTGTTCTCGGGTTATTGGGTCTTGTCAGTCCATACTCTTTAGAATGGTTGGCGAAAGGGCCTTTCTGTGTGGAGTTTGCATGTTCTCCCCGTGTCCCCTATGGTAGGTACCCTCACAAAAAACTTGCAGTAATCCTGGTCTCTAAACTACCTCCCCCTGGCCAGCCGGGTGCCTGATGGAGGGGAAAGGAACTGGTTGGAATAACGCGTTCCTTCCACATGCTACGTCCAGCCGGGGAAACTCCCCCCTGTCAGGTGAAAAGAAGCAGCTTGGACTCCTCATGCATAGATGGAAGCATGAGGTCAGTCCACTGCCCCCCCAGGTTGGCAGAGGAAGTGTAGCGCCCATGATTACATTAGATAATTGACACTGGGTGAAAAAATGGTTGGGTTGCAAAATCGTGGGATAAAAAGAAGAAAATATAAATTTGTCTTTAACTTAATTTATTTTTGAATTCCCAGTTTACATGTTGCGATTGTGCACGTGGTTTACTTTTAAGGGAATCCATTGTGGCCTACTTCTAATGAAACGACCACCAGAAAACACGAGAAAAACTGGGCCACAATTTGCTCTAGAAGTTGCAAAGATATGATGCATCTCTGATAGCTAGCATACAAAACATGCCAGCATAATCAGTCTGTTTCAAAACTCACAGGAAGTCTTCATATTTTCTTGAAACACTCAGGGGTTCTTGAGAAAATGGCTATATCAGATCTCATATGTACTCGTCTCGTATGGTTTGATTTATAAAGTTTCTCATTTAAGTGTCCATGTTTGAATATATCATGGCTTAATGATAACTTGCCAAATGAGTCTTGTAAGGGCCCTTAAAAAATGAAGGCTGATAATAAAGCATTGTAGTATTCTGTCCTGTCCTGAATGACCGCAATCATATCACCTAGCAGCCCTGTGGTTCTTTTTCTGTATAGAATCATTTCCAGTTAGCCACTAGTTTTAGTCGCAGCATTACCAGAAATGGATTACATTTTGTATGTGAGCATTTTGAAAATGCACCCAGGCTGCTGCAGTATACAGATGAGGACCCAGCTGTGCAGGAACCATGTTCCTGCACAGCCATGTTCCGGCACAGCCGGTGACTCCTTGATCATGGCACTACTGCTGGTGCAAGGTCTCTCCTGGCTCCTTGAGCTATTCTAGACTAGAGAGCTGGCAGAAGCAATGTCTAGCAGGAATCACACTCAGGTTTGAGATAGTTGAGGGTTGGTGTTTCCTCTTCAGCCAGAAATAAACCATTGAGGTTTCAGGCTCTCTTGTCTGATTTGCAGGTAGGCTATAAGAGATACAGTTTGGTTCCCCAGGCGCAGCTCCCTTCAGATTTGGGGTTGGTTTGTATTGTATGTACAATCTTTAACAAAGCCGTGCTAGATAAACTCATTCAAATAACTTTAGAGTTACCAGTGAGGGAAAAGCTTGTCAACGTCACACTAAAATCCTCTTGCTGTCAACTTCAACTTATGTTTACTTGTCTTCCGTTTAAAGCCAATAACTTGTAGGGAAATGGCTCAATGTGAGGTTAGTCTTGAGGTTAGTCCTGAGGTTAGTGTAGTGTAAACCATGTGAACCAACCAAACTACAGGCCAGGCCACGTTACATTTTATTTATTTTATCCATTATTTAATATATTCGTTCCACTTACATTTGCTGTTGTCATGAAAAGAAAGCAAGAAGTTCAAGTACACATTAGTGAGATTTTATGGTCTATGTTAATTGCTGTTATGTAAAATGTGTTTGTCACTGCTGTTAAAGAATAGCTCAAAGTTCTCCCATGAGGTCATGAATATGTTAAAGTAACTCTGCTGCACTTTCTCCCTGATAGAAATATGTTGAGGAATAACCAAGATGAAATTTCAGGAGGGTATTTATATCTGTGGCACATCGGTGTGGTGTGTGATGTATTCTTTTTGCTGTAGTATATAATCTTCAAAGAGTAATCTGTGTAGTATTTTCTTAGAGAGATGACTGACCATTTCTTGAAGTTATTTTAGTTTAATTCCTTTTTAGAGACTTTAATACATGGAACACAGCTAGCTGGCTAGCCTATAATAACATGGTTTCAGTTCTACACATGTTCTTTCCCATTTGCTAGACGAGGACTTTAATGTATGGTCAATCATTAGTTAGCTGATACTTTGAGCTGGGTCCAAATATGCGCCAAACAGCTGTTTACATGTGCACTTAAGTAATTAATTGTACTCACGTTTGTGGTATTTTGATGGTAGATGTGAAATTCCAAATGAGCACAACATCACATCTTTAACTTTGGATATCTTGTTTTGAGTCTTAAGTATGGATGTGCTAATGTGTTTGAGCTTGAGCTAATATTGAGATTGCTTTGTTCACACGCATGTTGATAAGGCATAAACAATTAATAGAAACGACTACAGTACTACAATTTCCATATCATACTTCTGTGAAAAATGTATAAGGTATTCTTGTGTTTTAGGATTTGGTCCATCAAGTAGGTTACAATACCTTTCGGAAACGGAATACAAAGGAAAGTATGCACATCTCTAGAAAACTTTCAGGTGCTGAACAAAAAGATACATACAGGAGAAGTAATAGTCCGCACACTGTTGTGTAGCTCCCACAGGAAATATATTTAAGGATGACAACGTTTCGACCCCTTATAGGTCTTCGTTAGGTATATGATATATTATACCTGACGAAGACCCATAAGGGGCTACACAACAGTGTGCAGACTATTTCTTCTTCTCCTACAATACCTTTCACCCATATATACTAACAGGACTGGTTTTGTATCAGGTTTAGGTCACTGTCATGTCTATAATATAAGTCATACTGTATACTTTGCAGTGCTTGTGACAAGTGAAAAAAATGTTGACCTTCCAAAAAAATCCATTGGTTTTCATTAATTTCTAAATGGAATGCAAATTGACTTTAAACTAGCTTGAGACACACACACACACACACACACACACACACACACACACACACACACACACACACACACACACACACACACACACACACAGTGACATTTGAAGCACTTAAGACAGTCATGGATTTGAAAGTTCTTGCCAAAAATCGTCCCTGGAGAAAATCTTATTTTAAGAATGAAATTCTCCAATCCACACCAGTGGCCACATCTGCTCAAACGCTGTCCAGAGGTCTGGCATGAGAATAGTCACACCAAAAAAGAAAAAAAAATACATTGCACAGGCACACATGGGGTACTACAGCATTGTTTAACACTTGAACTGGCCATATGATAACTCTGACCATAGCTCTGATCAGTCCATAGCTCTGATCAGTGCAATAAAGGACTCAATTTTAAGGATTTGTTCTTGAAAATCTAGTGCTTTAACAATGTTTTTAAAAACAAGTACCACTCGCCATGTTGTCATTAGTTTACATACAAGCAAGTTGCCATCTAGTTGAACTGTCTTTGTGGCCTCTTTGACACAAGCATGCAGTTACAAACCTGACTGCCATCAGACTTTGGTGTCAACTAGGGTTGCGCAGTGGGCATTGACCGGGTAACTCGGATACAATATCCTGCTACAGGAGGTGACGCAATGTGATCGGTTACGATTGCCAATACCATTATGACACGGATATCCAAAATTCAACAATCTTCCAAATATGGGCTTTGAGAGTGCCAGGGGCTACCTTTTAGTTTCTCTGCCATTTATCACGTCCTCTCCCTAGTCTCCACTCTCCTCGCTGCTTTCTCCTTCCCTCTAGTCTACATTATAAAGTGATTTACCAGTATGTACGGTAGAGCTCATTGCAGTACAAGACATTTAATGAAAAAACCCTTTTTGTGTTTTTACCTTCAAGACAGGAACCCATTTTTGGCTAGTTGTTGAAATACAGTATATAGCAAGTAGCAACATTTCATTTTTTTTACATTTTTGAATAAATCGTTTTTCAGAAGGTCAGGATTTATTAGAAGGCATTTTTGCAATCTGCCTCGGATCTAAATGGGATAAACAAAATATTGTGATATTGGCTTATCGATACTATACAGTATGGGCATCCCAATATTAAATATTTTGAACACAGCGCTTGCTTTACTAAGCTTTAAAGTTGAAGAGAAATAAGGGTGCATTGAGTTATGCTTACCCTATTTATTATGACTACTCTTTAGAAGTAATAAAGAAGGAGGGGGGGGGGGAGTAAAAGCAGAAGTGAGTAGATTTCATGTATAGCCTTTATATTTGGCATGACATTAGAACAATCACTTCCTTGAATGGAAGATTTTCTTCATGTCATTTAAGTGCCTTTCTTGTGCTGCAGCTGTGTCAAGGTGATTCACACAGCAGCCACCGAGGTGGATTAGAGTCACACTGGTACTCTAGTTTGCACACACCTTTTTAGCCCTCCCAAAGTCACCGCCTGGAGGTTAAGTCCCCCCCAAGCCCACCCCATGTCCCTATAATGGAATGCACTGGCCCACTAGGAGCATGTGACTGCGGTGGCATCGTATGGCAGCCCTTAAAAAGAGTGCTGACACACTGTCAACCGGCTCGTCTGAATGGAGCATACTGTACCACTCAAAGGCCTGTGTGATTCAATGGCGCAAGTCTGTAGTATCCAGGCCAGAACCAAATGGCTATCCAAATAAGTGTCGGCAAAGGCCAGTGCTGTGTGTATGTGTGACTTAAATTACGTTGCCCGTGTTTGTGAGGAAGCAATTTCCCTACTGGGATTAATAAAGTACTACTACTACTACTACACGGAGACATTACCTCACTGCGAGAGGATATGTAACTCAAACCCTATGCCTAGAAGCAATGTCTTGTTTTCTGGGTTATTTCAACTGCCTGTCTTATCTAATGCTTCAGTTATGTCATGAAACTTCAGATTTCCATTCATACCGGCATGGGGTTTCACTGGGCGTCTACTATTATGAACCTGTCGCCGAACAAACATGTCCAGGGCAACAGGATTTTAAAGGGAAAGACATTTCCTGAAGCAGGAAGTGTTCCTGTATTTCCTGAAGGCATGCCTTTTAGATTGCCAAGCATAAATGCTAACAGGAAGTCATTATACAATGCCCCCTCCCCAGAACGCTAGGGAGCCAAACTGATCAAATGTCGAGATAGGCTGGGGCACTTTTGATCCACTTCCTCTCAATTATGCCTGATTACGAAAGCACAAGAATTCCACCAGCCAGGTTTGAGAATAGAAATGACTTGATATTTGATGGCCCATACAGTATATATTCCATAACCATGTGGATTTGTTTTGTAAGGACATTTGCTTGTGTTTTAACTTTAAATTGACAATTTGCTTAGCATAATGCAAACAGGGAAACACATGTGCCTGGCAATGCTTGTATGTGAAAGGCAAAATTACCGGACTAGACGGCTATGTTGTAAAGCAACAATTTGCACCACAAATCACTAATTAAATGCCATTGAACACATGCATAGTCTCCGCGTTGGTGGTCTACAACTTTTCATCTCTAACTTAAGCTTAACTTAAGCATGAAAAGGTTTTGCAAGTGGTAACTAAATTGTACTGAGGTACTTTTAACTGAGGCCGCTGTTTCTTGGAGATTGTTGCAGAGCAGATGTGCATTAAATAAAATCGGAACATTTGAAGTTAATCTGGAGTGGCTAATTGTTGCTCTTTGAAGTTACTCATTAACAGTTTACAACAGTTACTGTATATTGGCGTGCTCGGCCACATCCAGACCCTTTAAAAAAACAAAATTAAATAGACACTTAAGTTTGTTCTTGCATCTCATTTGTCATACTGTGATATCAGTTATTCTGAAAACAAACAAGATCATACTTTTCTTATTTTCGCCTGATATAGTAGAAACTAATTTAAAAAGTTTGGTAAGGTGATAGAGACGATGCTATTTATAAATTATTACAAAGCCATTTTTAAGTGGTGCAACCACCCACTTTATTAACTCTTTGTTTTCCCCAAGTCCGTGTGTGTGTATGTGTGTGTGTGTGTGTGTGTGTGTGTGTATATATACACACACACACACACACACACACACACGCGGACGTCGACGCTAGGTGGCGTCATATCCCAGGTCCGTATATATATATATATATATATATATATATATATATATATATACGTATACTCCGTCTATATAATGGTTGACGCCTACGGAAGCTTTTAACATTGGTCCGGTTCCGGGGCACGGTGGCACAGTCGGTAGTGCTGTCGCCTCACAGCTAGAAGGTCCTGGGTTTGATTCCCGCTCGGGACGCTGTGGTTGCTGGTGGCGTGTCCTCTCCTCTGTGTCATCAGTGCCCATACTCCCCCCCTGTCAGGTGTAAAGGAGTGACTTGGACACTCATGCATGAAGGAAGCATGAGTTCTAGTCCGTTGCTCTCCCCAGGTTGGTGGATGGTATGTAGAGCCCAGGATCACATTAGATAATTGACACGGGGGTGAAAAATGGGTTACAAAATCGTGGGATAAAAAAAAAGCTTTGGTCCGGTTCCTATAGCAACGCCCCACCGTTTAAACTATGGGTTTGCAAATATAATCTCAGTGCAGACCAGTTGAAAGGAGGATTTTCAAACCTCTATAAGTCGGACTTGGTGGATTTTCTGCCATCCACATTTCGGATTTAATTTGTGCCTTTGTACGCTGCCACGTGTTCCAATGATACTAGAGTGTGTGTGTGTGTGGGGGGGGGGCAAACTCTGTCTTTTAAAGTGAACGCGTATGCTTGAACTGGGGTTTATGCTAACAGCTAGCCGTAGAGATAGAGTTAAGGAGCTTTGTGTGTCTCTGGCTGCCTGGGTCTGTCCCTGGCTGGGTCTGAGCACGAAAATAGCGTTTGGTTGGTTTTCACAACCAAGTGTCACTGTCACACACACACACACACACACACACACACAAACTATATATATATGATGATTTCGGGTGTGACAGCATAGTACAGTAGAGGGACCCCCTGGGGACCCCCACACGGTAACTGTCATTTCTCAACCGTTTCGGACGCGGGGGGCTCGGGTGCCTGGCTACTTGCATGCTCTGCTCTGGATGTGCGTTTTGATTGTGAATGCATATTCTTTATGTAAATCCAATAGTGATCTACAACGTGTCACTTTGAGGTCGTTTGCATGATTTTGCAGAACGTTCACCCATGCTGCCCAGAATAGAGACACGAGCCAGGGTTCATGTGGTTAATGAGCACAGTATTTCTCACAGATGAGGGGAAGGAAATGCCTCTGCCACTGTGTTGTGATTAGAGGTTGTCTAGAGCAGGGGTTCTCAACCTGTGGGTTGCAACCTCCTAACCTATTTCGGGAGGTCGCCAGATCATTTTCTGAATTAATTAATGTATGCGAATGTATCGAACCCGCGACACGCTGTCAGGCTGGATTAGCAGCCTAAGTAAATTGAAAGTATATTGTCACCTCACCTTTGGATTTTAAAACATGGTTTGTGTACATGTTTTATAGTTTGTCTTATCTGTTATGTTTATATCTTGTTGCGTGTAATTGCAATAAACAATCAGGCTAGCATACAGGAGGAGGGTTGGTATCGGTCTAGCTAGCATATCAGATCTAATTGAAAAAAGTAACGCACTGTATGAAAACACTGCAGTGGAACTAAGTTACAAAACTGCTCTAGTTTATTTGAATGAGCAAGGCACATTTACTGTTATAGGCGTTGGTCTGCGATTATTACTGACGTAGAGTATTGCTTGCTTCCCCTTTTGGTAGAAAAGCTGGACTCACTTCCGTTCTCATGTTGTGCATAGGCCACTAGTGGGATCTAACGGTCAGTGTAGCCTCTCTCCTTTGAGTGCCTTGAATCCTCCACCCTGGCATGCTTCTCCTTTTTGGATCTTGGACACGATCCTTCCCAGAACCAGGCGATATCACAACTGAGCTCTTGTCTGATTCCCACCAGCTGTCTTGTTTTGTTTCACTTTACTTCCTGTGGCTTGCCGCGTATTCTCAATCTTGTGCAAACGTTTCTGACATTGCTGCCAAAATCAGCTCAGCCGATGTTTTGCACAGCAATTCTTTTTCATTCAAGCTTTATTTAAATTCTCTGAGAAATCAATTGAGGGAGACCCTCATTTACAATGATGCCGAGATTACACAAGTTCAAAGGATACAAAAAACAAATTAAGAACAAACAATTTAAAACGGTTAAATGTTGACAGCTATCAGTTATAACCGTTGCATACAGGTAATGCCTAAAATGGCCAATTGATGCTAGGTTGTTCAGTTTAAGTTCTTGTTGTAAAATATTCCAAGAATTGGGTGCACCAATACTGAAAGCAGCCTTTCCCAGCTCAGCCCAGTTAAAATATGACTAGGTTTCTTTATATATGAAAAGGTGCCAATGATTATTGTGTCTTTCAGTCAGAGAAGACCAGCCAACATTATCATACAATGTAGTGTGTGTTAATCCAACACTAATGGACCCGTTGTCCATTTTTTACTCATTAAATAACACTAAGATTATTGTTGAGGCATTGGGAAAAGTTCAGTTTGTACTTGAAGGTTTAATATAAGAACAAGAACACATAATGATGAATTCATGATGTCTCGCTCTCTCTGCCTCTGTCCCTCCCTACCCCAGTTAATCTGAACATTAAAATTAATATTTTTTGTGGGGATACCAAATGGGGTATGTGGTATCCTCAATCAGTAGTTCCCAACCTTTTCATACCGCAACCTCCCCCCCAATAATCAGATTTGAACAGGGAACCCCCTACCCTGACAAGAACTTGAGTAGAGGCATTACATTTAGTTTGACTCTGTTCCACAGATGCATGTTGTGAAAATAAGCCTATCTCACAGAATATCCCCGCCCCCCCTAAATACGCCCCCTTTCGGGGTTAGTGGTGATAGCGTGACGTCACTCCATAGACGCTACATGTTAACAGAGGGAATTTAAGAAGTCTACAACTTTTGTTTTCTCAAGGTAAGGTTTGTTCTATCTGTTCGACCTGATTTACCATCTTGTTTGCTTCATAATAATATTGGTCTGTCACATTTTTACATTAGAAAATGTACTTATTCTCCAGAGAAAAAAGCGTGTAAATGCTCATGTTAAAGACACCACTATTTACCGGAAGTGGGCGTGGAAAGCGGGCTGTGAGATAGGCCTATAGCCAATCTACAAGCTCACAACACCTCGCAATGTGAGGTGTTGTGAGCTTGTATGGATCAGCTAACTTCAAAATGTTTGCCTCTTTCTTATATTGACAATTTTAGCCAGTTTGTACAGTATAGTTTGTTGATTGTCTCCACCAGGCCGAAGGCATGGGGAGAGTATGTTTTGCACTCCGTCCGTCCGTGTGTCCGTCCGTGTGTCCGTCTGTGAACAGCTAATCTCTGGCACCGTTGGCTTGATCGCAGCCATACTCTGCACACACACTCCCTGAATGCCAGAGCTGAACCTCTGCCCCAAAGTTTTCACATTGGCCTGTTATAGCGCCACCAGGAGGCCGCTTTGTGCCAAACAAATGTTTTGACAGTACACCTACAGATTTTGTCCAAACATTACGCAAATTGGTACACAGTCTCTCTAGAGCCATTCAACGAAACGGGTCTTTCCGATTTTTCAGACTCCATCCTGATTGGCTAAGATTGACTTCCAAAGTTTGCAGGAGTGCTCCGTTTCAAACAAAATGCTGCAAATCATGAACACATGGTGTGATTTCCGTGAAATTTTGCACGCACATTCCCACTAGGTCGAGGAAGAAATGCCACTTGAATATTTTCAACTCAGCCTCATGGTGGTGCTATAACTGGCCGATTTGTGTTTTACCTATAACTGCACCGATCTGTGTAAAACCATGTATGCACACTCCCTAGAGGCCAAGGAAAAACCTTTGCCTGGAATTTTTAGCGCCATATGTCGGCCACCAGGAGGCCGACATATGTAAAACACATTTTCTAATATTACTCCTTCAGATTTTATCCAAATTTCACGCAAATCGGTACACATGCTCTCCATAGTCATGTGATCATGTGATTTGTTTGATTTCTCATAATTATCCATCCTGATTGCCTACGATTGGCTTCTACAGTTTTCAGGAGTAGCCCGTTTTGTACCCGTTTTGTACAAATTGCCACAACTCCGCAACGCAGTGTCCGATTGCGGTGAAACTGTGCATGCCTATTCCCACTACTAGGCTGAGGAAGAAATGCCACTTGACAGTTTTCAAATCAGCCTCATGGTGGCGCTACAACAGGCCAAGTCGCGTCACACACACACACACACACACACACACACACACACACGTTTATATTACTCCTAAACATTTTGCCAAACATCACACACAATCCTATCCTCCTGGTGGAGACCTGTGCCCAGAAGGGCACTTTTTCTAGTTACTTTTGTTGCACCTGGTCTTTGCCAGTTGCTTGAAAGGCGCCTGGATTACATTTGCTACTACCTCTAGTAGCGACTGTAGTGGACACTTTTTCATGATTGGCCGCCTCGTCTCTAGGCTGCCTCTAGTCTAAGCCAATGGGAGACTTACCCATAAAACCCATAGTCTGAACGGCCGACGGCATAAAACCCATACTCGGTCTGAACGCTGCAACGTGAAGCAGAGGCACACAAACTGATTATACTGTAGATGTTCATAAACAAGAACTTTCTGCACCTGGCAGTTATGACTGAGTTATGACATTCTTGTTTTTATTACATTCTTGTTTTTATTTTAGTAAAGTGACATTTTAAAGGATTTTTAAGACCCTTTTAATATCATCTGGGGACCTCACTGTCCTAGATTATATACCAAATGTAGATAATGGTAGTAATTTTTAAAATGCATGCTGATGGATGCTGTTTTTTGTGTTGGTCAGTTGAGGTGAGGATAACCGCTAGACTAAAATGAATTGAAATGAGTCTTCAGGCCTGCCTTTTATTTTTTGCATTTAGTGGTCTTAGCGTGCATCCATATTGGCATAAGTTAACCACAGTGAACTGTACTCCAGAGGCATTCTAAAGGCTGGAATCCCTTGCATTTCATGGGACTCACTGCTGTAACTGTAATCTAAGAATGTCCCAGACAAAAGATTCCCAATGTGTGTTTATGTCAACCCCATCATTTCAACACAGGCCTTTAAAGGAATAAAAGAACACAGTGGAATGAGACTTGTCCATGTCAGCTTTTCTCCTGTCAATCATTCCTTGTTTAGCTACCGTACTACATCAGTTATTTTTAATGTTGTAAAAAGTGTGTGTGTGTGGTAGGGGGCTGGAGCGTTGGGGTGGATCGGTAGAGGCAGGTCACATTTTGATTAAAAATTCCATTGTTGCTGGTCGTACATACACAAAAAAAGCTGAACACGTTGATTTCAAAGCACTAACTTATTTTGTAAACCTCAACTGTAAATTGCTCACTACCCATGAGACCTCTCAGATCAGACATCAGGCCTCTTAACTACCTAGAATACAATCTATACAGTATCTGGTGAAGGTGCGTTTAACGGTGTAATGACTCAAGGCCACGACAAGGTCTCCCACAGCTGTGTCTTTAAAAAGCAGGCCTCAAGACCAAGATTGCCATATAACTTTGTGTGCATGCAGTTGATGCTGTCGTGTCTTAGCCCCTAGGAGGATTAAACCTACTGATGGTGGTGAGTGACCATAGCCTTTCCTCTAATGCAGGGGCCTACTGATGGTGGTGACCATAGCCTTTCTTTCCTCTAATATAGGGGCCTTCCAAAGTTTTTCAGGCCACAGACCACTTAGCTGAGAGAGAGTGAGTTGAAGCACGGACCCCCACTACATACTGCATTCATGTTAACAAATGTACTGCTTCTGACGGAAGGTTCCGCCAGTTGGAATCCAACCGGCAACTGCTTCTGGCGTAACGTTCCGTCTGATAAGCTTTATTATTGATATCAAACCGGATCGCTGATTTATTAATTTTTTGGCTTGGCCTTTCCTTCTTTAGCGATCCTAGACCGGATTGCGCAACCGCGCTGCCGTTCACCTGACTAAGGCTGACTAAAAAGCTGAATAACTCTAAATCTACGGAGCTCTCCATGGTATGGATAAAATGCACAATGTTCGAAGGTCTTTGCTGATTATCCGGTGGTCTAGATGGGAACATTGGCTCTTTCTAGAGCAAGAATGGCTTCATTTTAGCTCGCTAGCATTGATGCTATTTATTTAGCATCTAAGATGGCTGCCCAAACAGGATGTGAGTCCAGCGTGTGTTACATTACAAACGGCTCGGCAGTCTGCGGTTGGCTCTGCGTCCACCAGGAGGCAGCAGTTGGGTTTGGTTAAATGTGCCCCTTTTTCCTTGTACACCAGGAACATCTTTGTCCTTAATTGGATATATACGGAGTGCGGTCTAGTCAACACCAACTCGGGACTCCGTTAAATTAACACTGAGGATTTTACACTGGAACATCCCAGAGAATGGAGATTGTTCGTGGACCAAACTGGGGTTTCTTGAAATTTCAAATGTTCAATCACTGCTGTAGGGTTTAAGGAGTAGCATGGCCTCTGAGGGCTCACTGCTATAGAGCTCCGAAGTCTGACGTCACTTTCAGTAGAGGGTGTCAATCTCCAGGTTCATGTATTTGTTTTTTGCATTGAGATCCCCAAACGGCGATTTTAGGTCGCTTCATATAAGAACTGTGTTTGAAAAATAAACCGACCACCTCGGCGTTTCTGTCAGGGGAGTGGCTGTGCGTCGTTAATGATGTCCATTCATATTTGATACAGCCAGTTTCTAGAGAAAATGGAATTAATGTGACCGCAAAAGCCTTGAAACTACATATGAATGCAATGTCGCTGAGCATATACGTCACGCCCAGCTGTCAACATATTGCGTTCCTGAGATTCCTCGTTGACGTAAGCTCAGCTGGTGGTGACTCGACTCGTACTAACCACGATACATTATATATCAATAAAATAAAAATAAAAATAAACGCAATTAACGTTCAGTTTCTGTTGTGCGACGGGCTGCGGGCAGAAGCAGCCTACCCGGAAATGTAGTCTCTGGGTTGTTTGGCTCGTTTCTAACGCTTATTTTGTTACTCTTTGGGTATATTTGTACATTTCCACCTTCAGTCGATGCTTCATATCCATATGAGTGAAAAGGCCGGGGTGATCGGTTTATTTTTCAAACACAGTTCTTATATGAGGCGATCTAAAATCCCCCTATGGAGAGTACAATGCTTATAAAAACATACATGAACCATGGCGCTCACTGCCCTCTACTGGTAGTAGAGGGCAGTGACGTCAGGACTTCGGTGCTCTATTGGATTTAAAGAATGGAATGGAAGTTTTTGTCATTTTATTTTGAAGTTTCAGTCTGAAGCCTGTATGTTTCGGAGCTAATCAAAGTGTTGCATCTCTACAGGCTATGGGAGGTTTAGATCCACTACACACTGTTTGTTTACAAGTGAGAGACAGATGACCAGCAATGCATGTTTGCTATTAGTATTACGTGGCTTATTTCTAACGTATATTTTCAGATGCATAATATTTTAGCGTGCCGATTAAGTTTAAATTGAGTAATATCTTGAATGAGATTAAAAACGAAGTTCTGTAATCAAAGGTATTCCCAGCCCATATGATGATACGGATATGCTCTAAAAGTGTGAAACGTATTTTTAAATATTTCTGTTTTATGTAGTGGATTCACACTGTAAAAACAAGTGCTACTGTACTTGCATTTTACTGTATGCAAACTTCTCTGAAGTATTATTGTCCATCCGGGGGAGAGCTATACACTGCTGGAGAAGGTCATTTATCGTCTCTTCTCTTCGAGAGTATCATCTCTGCCATATTCTGTTTTTGTCAGGTGAAACCTGACCTAACAATGCTCATGAAATGTAAGCGACTTCGCGCCACCTAGTTCGACTGATCTGATTGGCTCCTCTGGCCAATGGGACACCAACCAACGGCAAAGCTTCCCTCTGGCCAATGGGAAGGGGAGAGGCAAATATCCCTGGCAGCCATGCAGGCTGCAGAAAGACGGTGCAGAGTAACGCTGCAGAGAAGCATGCTCGCACTCACAGGGTGACGGGGAAGGAAGAGTATCGATATAACTAGTATGCAATATAACTTCAAACCAAACGTGGCTGAAACAGCCTATGCGCTTCTTTCACCTGACAAATATCACTATGTGATCATTTCTTGTTTTAAATTTGACTCCAAATTTTGTCAAGGTTTCAGCCAAATTAGAGCCTCATTTCTTAGCAGTGATAAAAAGAGCACATCAGCACCTCCGCAACATACAACAGACAAAATATCACAGAGGGATAAAAAACACAAAGCTCTAAGCCTTATTTCCATTGTGGTCCTCTAGTCAAGTTAATATTTCATAGATATGTCATAGAGGACTGATGTCACGCTGGCCACATGAAATACGATACCCACTTTGGAGTTTTTTTTAAATCTGGTCTCTTATTCAATGTTTAAATTGGTTGCTGCTGGTAAATCTACTGCACTCAAGAAATAACGAATTTCCTGATTATTTCATTGTTTTTTGTTATATTTTGTTTTGGCTAGTGAAGTAAATATCCCTCAGGAAAAGTGAGTTAATTTGATAAGCCAAAACAAAATGTGGAAAAAACCCTGTATTTTACAACATTTCTTAATTGGGCTTCACACCACACATCTGTACACCATAGCTTTGACCAAAATAATCCTAGCATTTGGGCGAGGTACCGTGTTTAATCAAATCTACTAGTTCTGAACATTGTTTGGTTTGATGGGAGAATGTTGTTGGGAGGATTGCACTGCCCACAGCCATTTCAGTTGGGCCTGAAAAGGCCTTTGTTATCACATGGGTGGGCTATTGTATATGTAACAAGCTAAAAAGCCTTTTGTGTGTCTTTCAGCAAACACTGAGGCGGTTTCATAGACCACCCATGTAAACAGGTTGCAACAAGCTGTTGTAGTGCAAAAACGGCAAAACCCACAAAGGGGTTATGATTAAGTATGTAGGGGGTACCCAGCAGTTCACCAGCACAATGCGTTTATACAGAATTACAATCATTTTAAGCACATACATTGCCTATTCAAAAGTAGCAGATATACAAGCTCACAGTCTCAGTCACTTGGTGCTGCACTGTGAACTTGAAGTGTTTGGAAATTGATTTTTGTGACTTATTTTACACAAATCTTCTTATGGGGTTCCCTGGCACAAATCGTTTTCAGTTGGTCCACAGCCTAATAAATATAAATTTCGGCGTCCTCGTCATTAAAAGGTTTGAGAATCACAGATCTAAATAATAACGCCCTTCAAACGATTGAACGGCAAATGAGGACGATGATGCAGTTTCACCTGCTGATGATCATTCATCTCCCTCAGCCATCTAAAATTCACTTAAATATTTATTGTTGTTGTCTGCCAAGCTTCTTTTGGCATCTGATGGCAATGAAAATTGAATAACTGGGATCAGCCTCAAGAGTTAGCCAGCCTGTCACATGATTGCATGGAAGAGGGCAGAAAACTTATTTGGCTCTAAATCTGAATTGTTGAGTACCTAATTAAAGATAAATAATCTGGTATTTTTTGTTTTGAGGAACATTCCCAATGGGAATTCTGTGCCAGTGTTTGAAAACATCACAAACTGTTAATCACTTTCAAGCTGGGACACCAGCCCTATTTTGTGCATGTCATTAAAGACAAGGTTTTTAGCTATTCGCTGAACGACAAACAAAGCATTATAGCCTAGGCCAGGGCTTAAGATTTGCAACAGTGTGCTATTTAGAAAGGGCACATGTGCAGTCAAATCCTGTGTTGTTTAAATAAAATGGCCCATGGTGATTTTTTTTTACACTTTGACAGATAAATGAGACAGAGGATTTCACTGCTCAGTACAGGGAAAGGGGTCCGTATGTGAGGATGTATGCATGGCTTGATGAGATGTGCTGGGCCCGTCAGTAGGTCAGTCTCATGGCTCTGATTAGGGGAAAGACCACAGGGCGTGCGCAGATTCACTGCAGGCCAGATGGCAGTGGCACAGTGCCATCACTGCCATGGCCAGAAGACCACATCCACAGTCAATAACCCAGACAGAGGCACACATGCTTGCCTGCCTACGTCTGTGCCAGGGATCCAGTTGGCCGTCAGTTGACTTATAGCATAACAAAATAGCTCAGAAAATGATTTTTTTCCCCGGACATTCAGGCTGTTACTAATTGACACATTTAATAAACGTGTGTATATATTACGGACTGAGCGAAGGTGGGGAGGCTGCCCTGTGTCAGTTACTGCAGCAGCGTTGGGATTCTCCCTCCAAAACGGCTCTCAATGGCCATCTGAAGGGCGGTGGAGATGTGGAGTAGGTGCATTGTGCATCTCAAATTGCACTAAAACTAACAGACATTTGATTTGCTCACTCACTACTGTGAAAAGCATTGTAGTACATGTAAGGAAAAGTTATTCAAAATACGGTTATTGCTGATTATTTCAGGAAAATAAATTGTTCGAATAAAGTAATGTTGTTACTGCAAGGAAAGGCAATGCCGTTTATATAATCTTTTGGCATTGCATTGGTCCTAGTTCAAAATGTTATATGCTGTACCATTGTTGGCTGGCTCCAAATCAGACCTAAAGGCGAGAAGAGAGCCTCTAATTCCAGGAGGTAGAGCTAGAGCTGGGTGTCACATTGTACAACAAAGTAAATTCATGGCTTAAGTGGTTAATCGGACTAATCGATTTAGTCAATGATTACAAATATTTTATAAAGATGGAGTGCCATGATTTTCTTTTTTTTTTCTTCAGTTTTTCATGTGTTTATGAGGTGACAGTACTTATGTGCAATGTATACACATGTATATGAAAAAAATCACGGCACATCTTTAAAGATGTATGTCGCTTTGATAAAACCTACACAAGCAAGACTAAGTTGGTCATTGGTTCTAAATATGGGTTTAGCTCATTTTCTGTTGATTGCCCAGACCTACCAGGGCTTTGCTCATCATCCCTTACCGCATCTCGGCTTTCAGGAACTGTGCACAGTATAGCCTCTGTTCACATGAGCTCTGCCTCGCCAGCATTAATATGTCCTCCTGCATCATTTTATTGATCTGTGTGACTGTGAGCACTGTGCAGGCAGTCTCTGTTTTTTACATGCTGCAATAAAGGAGCAGATAAGAGTTGGAGGTTTCCACATTTGAATCTAAACCAAACTAGAAATGCACTCTCTCTCTCTCTCTCGAGGTGCCAACTTGCGCCTTGCTGGCCCTACATGGCCTACTTGTGCGCAAGCAGAGCGTGCAAGTACTGCTACTAACTAAGTCTATTACAACTGCTGTTCTAAATCCTTTAGACCCGTTATTGACCTTATACCAACCTTGAAACGTACCTTAGTTACGTCACCATCAACAGCCAATAAGGGACCACCATTCTTACCCCGACATGCATACATACATACCCAGCCGATCACCAAACGTACCTTAGTTACGTCATCAAGAATGGTGGTCCCTTATTGGCCGGTGGACAACACCGACATACCCAGCCGATCGCAGTACTTGCGTGCTCTGCTTACGCAAGTAACAAGTAATTAATTGATGTGAACTGCTGTGCACGTGAAGCAGAATTATCTTGGTTAACTCCCTTCTCTGAGTCCTCTCTCAAACCCTTTGCCCTGCTGCTGCTAGTTACCCAAATGGTTACTAAATGCTAAAATATGCACTTTAATAGACTATGTAGTGTAGGTACAGTACTTTATGTAAAATAGGATAAAGGATAAAGGATAAATAGGATTAACCTACATTTGTAGGTTAAACGAATGTATTAAATTAATTGACTGCACATTTGTTAGACTAGTTTTTATTTATATCTGTCTGTATTGTATTGTTTTCGTTTATGTTGGTTAATGTTTTTTTTGTGAAGAGGACCACAATTATCGCCTAATTGTAATTAATTATCGTCAATCATTTTCATGTTAAAAATAGATATATTTTAAAAAATAGTGGAAATGGCTGATCTGCAAGCTCAAAATGTGTTGCAATGCGTCAGGTTGAGCTTGTAGATTGGCTATTTCGACAATGTTTATTTTGAATTATAAAGTAATTAAATGTGTTTGTCATATCTGCCCTGTGTGAATCAAAATTACATTTCTTTTTGGCTTTCCTAAACAAAATTTGCAATGTTCCAACGACAAACACAATTAAATCATTCATCACAGCCATTTGAGTTAAATTTCATAATCGTGACAGGCCTAACCACAATGGAAACAAGCTCTCTGGCCTTATTGTGTTGTCATCCTCGGTGATGCTGTGACTGTATGTCGGGAAAGTGCTGTTGTGCTCTATTTACGTGATGTCCCCAAATAAAATCAATGATTCTCTCTCTCCCTCTCTCTCGCTCTACCTCTCTCGCTCTACCTCTACCTCTACCTCTCTCACTCTACCTCTCGCTCTTCTCCAGACCTGATTCAGTGCACCAATGAGATGAATGTGAACATTCCTCAGCTGGCCGACACAGTGTTTGAGAGGACAGCCAACACCAGCTGGGTGGTGGTCTTCAAATCGCTAACCGCCACACACCACCTAATGGTCTACGGCAATGAAGTAAGGACGTCACCATTCTTAAAAGTCACACATTAAAGGAGTACACGAGCAGCTGATGCATTAGTGGACCTTGCTGCGTGCTACCATTTGAGCACACTGGATGTTTGGCAGATGCTGTATATCGTTGCTGTCGGGCAGAAACCTCATCTCCATATTATAACTTTTTGTATCATATTATCATACTACATCATATCATACTACAGTGTCACACGGGGTGCATACTTAGTTTAGACTAGTCATTGGTTAGACATGGGTTAAAGGGCCACTTCACCCCTTTTGCAACCAGATCTTATTTTAATGTTTGGGAGACAAACACTTTCCTGGGGTTTTTATGTGGGTAAAAAAAAAAAAAGTTAGGTTTAGGTGTGCTGTCCCGTGGCAGGTGAGGGTTTGAGATAGGTTGTAGTTGTAGGACTAATGACTGATCTAACCAATGACTAGTCTAAACCAACTGTCTAAACTAAGTACTGCACCCGTGTCACACAAAAGGAGCTTGTAGATCTGCTACTTTAGAATTGAAATCCTGAAAAGTAATGATTTTGGACATTGGGGTGAGGATTCCACCCGACAGAAGTGATACAGTATATTTAAATTGGCATAATCTAAAAACCACTGTAGCACATTTAATACTGAACGCTATACTGCTTACATGCTTCTTTTTGCACCATTAGTTGATCAAGGACTTTGCTTGCCAAATTCATTATTGAATGAAGACAGTTTTCATTGTCACGTGTCTTGTATCTGTGTCTTTGTTTCACACACTGTCTTGCAGAGATTCATACAGTATCTGGCGTCAAGGAACACACTATTCAACCTCAGCAACTTTTTGGACAAAAGTGGCCTCCAAGGTAGATGGTTAGCTTTTCGTCTGCTCTTCTCTGCAGCCAATTTGTGCCGTGTGGTGACTTTTAAAACACATTTTGCTTCTCCTCTCTCTCTGATCTAGGCTATGACATGTCGACGTTCATCAGGAGGTATAGCCGCTACCTAAATGAAAAAGCTGTGTCTTATAGACAGGTTGCCTTTGACTTCACTAAAGTAAAAAGAGGGTGAGGGGACAAACATTTTATTATAATTGTTGCTGTAGGACTGTTGCCTAATAGCCATGGCATTTAGGCTATTTTCTAATCCCAGAAATGGTAGCCCATTTACCAAGGTCATATTCTAAACGCATTCCGTCCGTAGGACGTGTGGAAACGTCATAGGGAATCGAACCGAGGGGTACATCTGACGTGTGTACACGTCCTAGCGCATCCTCAATGATACCGGGCGAGAGAGGAATATTCTGATTTTTATTTTTTTATTTGTCAGTACGCCTTTCGGCTACCGTATGCTACGCTCTGGGCTCATGTTAGCTTACCGTTGATTTAGCTGTTAGCGCGGCAGAAAGAATGCCTTGTCTCTCCTAATCCAGGGCGCTCTCCGTTGTTTTGAACTGATCGATATACTAGCGCTTCCTTTCTGCTCCTCATCCGTCTCTCCCGCAAAATATGAACGCTTTTTGGATCATATATCGTATAAATTAAAACGATAGCAATGTAAGCTAGCAATGTAAAGCAAACTTTTTTTAGCGGATTCTTTCCGGTTCATCGGTTTCAGAGTAAAAGCAACCATGTCTTTCCGGCACCCCAGAGCTCCTATTTTGAAGGAATCCCGGCACCGATTGTGTTAAAAGCTTTTTATTTATTTTTGTAATTTTTTATTTAAAACTTACTTTCCATTCTGTATCTTTGAAAACAGGTAAAACCTGGTTTTAACCACTTAACTTTGACTGGAGTACCTCTGGGATCTATCCTTGGCCACCAAATTTCCTCACCAAATTACTTCACCAGAAATAGCTAATCTACAAGCTGTGTTACGTTGTGATGCAATGTGAGCTTGTAGATCTGCTATTTTTGCTGAATGTTCGCATGTATCGTGACAGGCCCAGAATAGGGATGCCGCTAGGGTTCAAGTAGTTGAAAACCAAGCACCTGACTATGAAGGATGTGACGATTTCTGTCTGTCTTTCCACAGGTCTGATGGAGTAATGAGAACCATGAACACAGAGAAACTCCTCAAGACCATTCCCATCATTCAGAATCAGATGGACGTGCTACTTGACTTCAATGTGAGTTCACGAGTTCTCTGATATTTATCAGTACTCTTATTCATACTCTTCCCCATACTTTGGTGATTAAAGTGTGTGTGTGTGTGTGTGTGTGTGTGTGTGTGTGTGTGTGTGTGTGTGTGTGTGTGTGGGTGTGTGGGTGTTGGATCTTCCCAAGCTTTTTTCACAATTTGTATTTAACTACATTCCAAAGTAGCATTACTTTTCATTCAAAATTACTTAATTTCTGTGCAACAACTGTAAACATGCTTTCATGTTTAAACCTAGCTCGAGTTAACATTTCTTCTTTTCTTTGATGGCATCTTAGGATAGATGTAGACCTATTTGACAGTGCAGAAACATAATTGCCTTCCTTGATGTATTAATGAGCATCAATAACGACATCACCTGTGTCACAGACACATACAGCTCCCCTCTGCAGGCCTTATACTGAAAGTGACTGCATGGAGTCTGTCTCTCCAAAAGCACGTGAATATGATGGAATATGATTTTTTGGGGGGAAAATCGATATTTTTTAATAAATCGATACATATCGTTGGGATATAATATCGATATATATCGATATACGATATATCGTTACATGCCTAGTATATCTATATCTATAATCTATATCTTTGCTGTGAGGCGAGGCAGAAACCTCATATCTCCAATTCTCCATATTTGTATATATTTTCATAATGCCCTACTTCATCGCACAAAAGTAGTAAATACAGCGATGATGTAAGTCTTGAGCCTCTTTGAAGAAAGCACAATAAAATAATGTCTTCCTTTTAGCATTACTCAAAATGGAACTCTAACCCTGTCTATGTTCTCTGTAGGTCAATGCTAATGAACTGACAAATGGTGTGATCAATGCGGCCTTCATGCTTCTGTTTAAAGATGCCATCCGACTTTTTGCAGCCTACAACGAAGGAATTATCAACCTTCTTGGTAAGAGAGACCACACTGTCCACAGGGGCCAAGTTTCTCTTGTTCATATAGCTTTGTATGTGTCATTTTGTATTGGTGAGTATTTTGAAGAAATCCAGTGGTCATAATATTCTTAATTTAACCAGTTTACACCATGGCATTACCCAATAGCAATTATTCAAAAGAAAACATGCTTCTCAAATATTGAATTAACCGAAATGGTAATGAATTGAACAATTGCTTAAAAAATTGATCGATGGTTGCAGTCGTAGACAATACAAGTGCAACTTGTCCTTGAGAGCAGTGGTTCTCAAACCTTTTCTAGACACCTGGCCGTAAGAGAAGATTTGTGTCCCCCCTGGACCCTCCCAACGACCCATGGGGGTCCTTGGGCCCCACTTTGAGAACCACTGCTTCATCCATGTGAAACAGTTACACAGTTAACAGTTTGGTTAGTTGTCTCGTGCTCACTGTAGTGACTGTACCTCTGCGTTCTCTGATGCAACAGAAAAGTACTTTGACATGAAAAAAGTCCAGTGCAAGGAAGGCCTCGACATCTACAAGAAATTTCTCACAAGGATGACAAGAATCTCGGAGTTCCTCAAAGTTGCAGAGGCAAGTAAAGTATACCTTTTGGAGAAATGTAAAAGGCAATGTTACACTAATGTTCAGAGAAAAGCATACTTGAGTATAGATGTACGCTTTCTATAAATAAGTGTACTTATATACTTACATTCTACAAATAAGTGTACTGATGTACATACAGTAGATGTATATAAATTCTACAAATCGATACTAAATTACCCCCCCCTTTTTTTTCCTTTGTTTCTTTTGCACTTCCCCCATTGCTGCTAAGGTTTTACAGGTTAGCATGTGTGTCCTGTCTGTACTTTTTAACCTTTTATTTTAATCTTTGATTTAAAAATTCTTGTTTATATTTCATTACAATGCAGTATTGGCTCTGTGATTATCTTCTGTAGAATGTATTGCAGCTGTTAGCACAGTCCTGTAGAACATGCCACACTAACATTTCACAGCTTGTACCTGAGTTACAAATGAACCCTCTTGCGATATTTACTTTGTTTTCTTTATCTTGGATGCTTCTTGCTTTCTTTGTGCAGCAAGTTGGAATTGATCGAGGAGACATCCCGGATCTTTCTCAGGTAAGAGAATGCTTCTTTACTTTACAAGTGCAGCAGGTTCGTTCAATGGCAGTCATGCAGTGCCTCTCACGTGTGACCATATCTTTGTGCCCCCTCACTATTTGCTGGCTTGCTTCCCTTTTAACAACATTAACGCTGTCAACACTGTTTAAGCAATACATTTCAAAATACTTCAGAACAATTCAAGACACTTCAAACTAGCAGATTTACAAGCTCACAACGTGTAGTGGTGCAACGCATTGTGAATTTGTAGATCAGCTATTTTCACTATTCATCGTACAACAAATTTTAGAGGGCTTAACAACATTGGAAAGCACAATATAACCCATACAGAGTAGACTCGCATATTTTAGAGCTCACAAATATGGCTCCAGTGTCAGCATCTTTTATTGGATAATAGAAGTATAAATGTAAATTATCAGCATCAGTACACATCATCACAGTTGATCTTGTGCTGTACAAGCAGACATTCAAATGTTGAAATGTATCAACCAAGCTGAAACGACAACAAAATATTCTGGGCAGTATCACACAGATTTTGCTATTAATTTCTGTAATGTAAATGCAAATGCCTTACCTCGCCCTGGCATTACGGGAAGGGAAAATATTGTTTGCATATTGTACATGTACAGTAATTTGAGCAATTTTTAAGCAAGTGATAAGACATTGTCTCTGAACACAATTTTTCCTTCCAGGTAAATTTCTGTGTGTTGTGATGCGATAATGCAAGCACCTAGAGACCATAATTGTGAGCTTTTGATGAATGTTGTGGGTTACACCATGTTTTTATCTTGTGCTCCTATTATGCTTCCATAATGAAACAAATGAAAGAGGTCTGTACCCCTGAGACCTGACTAGTTGCAACAGCAAGCTTTCTGCCCAGCTCTAAAGCTTTGCACGTGCCCACCAATGTTGCCTACGAAGAGCTTCACACTTGTACTCACCCCTGACCTTGCACGTCATACAGCAAATAAAGGTGTGAATTAAGGGCTTTAATGTGGGACATAATAAGTACCATGCCTACTACTTAAGTGGATAACAAACTTTAGAATTACTGCGCACAGATTGTATATTGAAAATCTGAACTTTGTATATAGTCCTTAACTCTTTGAGAGTTTCAAGGATTTCTATACAGTTTGTAGACTTCTCTATGGAAAAATGGCGTTTTTGAATGATTTATTGAAAATTCTCTGCTGTGAATGTGTGACAACGAAAGACCTTCAGAGAAAGCTTGGCTTGTCTGCTTCCAGGAAAAAAATGAACTGAGTTGATAAAATGTTTAGTTTGTGTGTTGGAAGCCATTTAAAAGAGCCTGCATTTACACTGGGTAGTGTTTCTAGGACAACAAAAAAAGTTATGCCCGGTTGAAGTTTTATTTTCTAAATAACTTTTTTTCTGCTGGGCGTACATAGCCATGCAATATCTCATTTTAAAGGGTGAGTTGTCTAGTTCAATTAAAATAAAATAAAAAGTTTCTCACATGTACCACTGTAGATATTTTGCCATCTATAAATAGCATGGTCAGTCATGATCAATCTGACCTATCCAGCTAAAAGTCCCCCTAGCTCTGAAATGGAACATCATATAAACTCAATTCTTTTTTGGGGTAAAATTAGACATTCTAACGCACATTTTGATATATACCATGTTTACATAGTCTTACCAGTACCTTGTCTATTCATGCATGTATCTCAAAAACCTGTTGTGAAGAAACAGTTTTGATAAACACATCCAAGGACATTGTTTTTGATATGACTTTGTGCCCATGATATGTATCAAAATATAGACTTGAATGTATACTGTATTATAACAAAAAAATTGGGTTCTTACCATCTACCGTTACAGAGTAAATCACAGTTGAAACTCGCTTAGTCAAACCATAAACCTCAGAATAGTGAACAAAATAGCCATGACAGGTCTAACTCATTGTAAAAGCTTGTCTTTTATTTTTTATGACTAACATAATACAATTATAATAAATATTACAGAAAATAAATAGGCCTACATACAAAACAGTTGTCCCCAAACTCCCCAGTGTCCCCAAACCACTGCATTCCAGTTGTTCTTGACGGTGTGTGTGTGTGTGTAGGCTAAATTTAAAAAAAACAACTGAAATGAATGAATGCATCCGGTTCAGTGTCGGAGAACTCCATCGTAGTCTTGACTCTTCGTCTTCATCATCATCATCATCATCATCCTCCTCCTCCTCCTCATCTGATGCCAGTTCTAAATATATAAAAATAAACATTTAGCTGTAGTCAGCCCGGCCAATAGCCAGTTGGGGGGGGGGGGACGTAGGCTATCTGACATCATCGTCATCATCATCATCACACGGAGACACACTAAACAATGTACAATCATGATTGTGTACAATGTACAATCATGATTGTGTACAATATACAATGAATGCAATTATCATGCAAGCTCAGACGTCAATGAAACGTCATACAGATCTTATATAATACGCTACTGTTAGCTTCACTCCCCGTCCCCCCTCCGATCCTTGTAGCAAGGTCATCATAACCAACCACGCGTTGCTTCAGTAAACGATGCATGTTTGTTCTCCGTCTTTGTAGACAGTAAATAAAAAGGAGCGAACATTACTCTAAAGATCAGATCGCCTATAAGGCACGCTACAGTATAAAATACTTGTACTGCCATGCGTGCATGCCTGCTACGATACATTTGTACTGCACCAACCGATCGACACCAACCCCCCCTCCAACCATTAGCCAGCACCAATGCACCGACCAACACCATTAGCCAGCACCTTTGGTGCTGGCTAATGGCTGGGGGCCATCGTGGTGAGTCATTCTGGCGTCATGATCTGACTAGTAGTAGTAATTATCCAAGCATCTATTTGTAGCGATCATCTTATGATTTCTGATCACTATAGAAGGGCATTTTCTACAATAAGATTACCTCAAAACATTCCGGGTTGATCGTCTTCTTCAATGGTTTCCCGGTATAGCTCATCGGACGACGATGGGGAGACAATGAAAAAAGGAGGGAGGGAGCAGCGAGTCTCGCTGTAAGCACTGGACCAGGGCTACTCCGCCTGGAGAAGGCGACTGGGACGCGTATGGATCAATACTACTACCACAAAACTCGCTCAAATAAATAGTACTGCTTTAAACTTTTTCTGCTAGAAAATCGCTCGGGCGAGACGGCAAAACAGGCAAAGCAATGAAAACTATGAAGACTCCCTCTGCCCCCACTGTTTACAGGGGGTGGGACCAGCTTCCAATGGCAACACGTACACGTGTGTCACGTGACACGGGTTTTCTGGGTAATGTAGTTGGAATATAAGCTCAGGAATTTAAACAGCGCTTCGGAGCATATTAATATGTTTAGATTCATCAAAAACTGTGAAGACGCCAATTGGCGTCATTGATCATTTACGGAATTCTGATGAAGACGCCAATTGGCGTCTTTCATCTTCTAAGGGTTAATGGTAGGTTCACGTCGGCCACAGTGGGTGAGGTGCCCTTGTCTAATCTTGGTAGTAATAATAATCGGATATGTTAAGATGTAAAGAAACACCGTTTTTCTACCATCTCCATACGCAATATCGCAATAATGCTCCCTATAAGACCGTACTATTTCTGGTAAAAGCGCTTATTACAATGTAAAAATCTGTTTTCTTTAGACGCTGGGTTGCTCGTGCTTTCAAAGCTTTAACTAGAATCTTTAGCTGCCAACTACGGTCACAACAGCATCAGCTAGTCTTCTCCCATAATGTTTCCTAACGTCACCTTGACAGTTACCACCTTTATTTTCTGTATTTCTTCGCTTCCTGTATCTCTCCGTTCTCAGTTCACGGTTTGTGTAAGTATCTGAACCTTTTATCTCTCTGTTCTTAAAAGGTGCTTGTCTCTTTGTCGTTTGTGGACTTTTTGAAAAGTAAACTTGGCATGCTTGCCGTGTGTGGTGTTGTTTATTAACCACATGAAACCTAGCATCCATATTCTAGGTATGTCATAATAGTGGCGACTATTAGTCAAAAATGGATGCATTTGATCAATTTGGGAGAAATGGATGTTATAGTTAGAAAAAAATAATGATCATCAATCAAATGGATGAACGTTGGGTAAAATTTGAAAAGTTGCAAAAAAAGGTTGTAAAAATTCAGCAAAACAAATTAACATCAGGTAAAATGGATGCATTTTTGGTAAATTACAGAGCACAAGCTCATGTGTCGCAACTCGACAATCTGCTATTTTCACAATATGCCGTACGACTAAAGGTGGCCGTACACTAGCCGATAATCGGGCATTTTTGACGCTCAGGGGGTGCCCGACTCAATCGGGAGCGATTCTCGGGCATAAATTATCGTCTAGTGTGAGTGTATAAAAGATCCAATCGTAATCCCTCCGATCTGCTCGGGGCCGCTCACAGCGCGATCGGGATCGGTCTGATCAACATCAAGAATGTTTGATATTTGCTCTGCCCCAGCAACCCCCCTCTCCTCGTCCCCTCTCCTCTCCTCCTCCCCTCCCCTCTTCCCCTCTCCTCTCCACTCCCTTGGGACCGAGAATCCTGGGGTGCGCTGCGCCAGAGTTTTAAAACCGTGTAGTGTGTGCTGCATAAAATAATCGGATAGAATAATCGGGCCCGATTATCCTGTAGTGTGTGGTGCTAGTGTAAGGCCATCTTAAGGTGTGTGTGTAATGTGTATATAGGGTTTAAGTGGTTAACATGGAAGTCGTGCCCCCTTTTTGAAACCAGTCCCTTGACTTTAAGTGCTCTCGGGAGGTTCCCTCGTCAGGAAGTGCCCCTCCAGCTGAATCAAGTTCCCTTGATTAGGGTGCTGGGTATAAAAAACAGTTTGGAAATGCACTTGCCCTCCTTGTGCAGAAACAGGAAACAGACACCATTCGTTGCCATGGTTACCATCACACCATTGTGTTACCTGTTATTTTGTTTGTACAGTTATATTGCATTGCACCGTGTATATGTTTGTGTGACATGTGGATTTCATTAATATGGACATTTAAAAGGAATTACAGCGTGACTGTCAAAAAGGACATTTCATATACATCCATGGTGTTTATAAATCATTGTGTTCAAGGTGTTTTGTTTGTGGTTTCATTTATAGTTTTTCACGATGGGGTAAATAAAGAGCCCTTGTGAACATCAGTTGGAGCATTGTCTATTCTGCATCAGATGAAGATTGTTTAGTTTATATATCAATTATTTGTGGTGGTACATCGAGTCTAGATCGGCACAGACTCGCTCTTGAGGGCCTTATAAGCCACTTCCACTCAAGGCTGCTTGGTTTCGGACGGCACTTAATATGGCGCAGCCTCGCGTGACTGTGCATATCGAGGGCAAGTGTGTGGCGAGGAGGCGGTTTCAAAAAGGGCTGTGGTGTTGCAGCCTATGTTTTTACTCTGCCTCTGAAACTAACAATATTGTGCATCGATACTGTCCCTCTAGGCTCCCAGTAGCCTGCTGGATGCCCTGGAGCAACACTTGGCCTCTTTAGAGGGAAAGAAAGTCAAAGACTCCACAGCGGCCAGCAGGTAGGATTCCTTCTGCCTGTCTCCCAATTCCAGGAACAGAAGCACATGTTTGCATAGGCACCACAATGACTATTGACTGTGAGCCTTAGTAGTTTGTAGAAGGGAAGATGCTTCTATAAAGAATCTGCACATATGCTCAAAACTTTGCAGGTTCCAACCTTTCACCATGTGTTCTTAACTTATTTTTTCCAGTTTATGTCAATTTTGACTGGTGCTATTATTTAACGTGTTGCAATGTAAGAAGATGCTTACTGTAGGTCAAGCTCACTTAGTTTTAAACAGGTTCTGCACATGCTATCCTTTTAGCATAACCTTTGACTTTACTACCTGTACTGTTAACAAACTTGTTAACCAACCAATAGATCAATCAATCAAAATCCACTCCATGCAGAGGAAGGCAAATATGTTGGGTTCATAAGTTGCCTCAACTGGGTATAGTAGCAAAGTCCAGTTGTAAACTGCATACTTTTTTTATAACTCTGCTGTGCTATTACTGGTCTCGCTGGTGTATAAAATGTGTTTTCTCAATACCCCCGAATGACCCCTTTTTGTTGTTGTTTTATTTCTGCTTTCCCTGTCTGTTGATTCAGGGCTAGCACTCTCTCCAACGCTGTCTCCTCTCTGGCCAACACCGGCATATCTTTCACCAGAGTGGACGAGAGGGAAAAACAGGCCGCCTTAGATGAGGAGCAGCTTCGCCTAAAATCACTGAAAGTGCGTCTTCCCTTCAATTGCCTACACTGCAAAATCCGGAGTGTTAAGTTCACTTTGAGGGAAGTCTGGATTTTACAGTGGAAATTCCTTAAGACTGAGTGCACCTCAGACTGGCTAGACTGCGTCCAGCAGCACATGTAGTACCACTTACCTTGAATGACATTTTTGTGCTGCTGTTTGCAGAAGCATGTGGGAGGGAGGGGGTTAGTCGGTGTTGAAGTCTGTTGAGGAAGTTGTGGCCACAGTCCTGTCCCTTGTGTTTCCTGTTATTTTGTCATTTAGGCTTTGTTGGTCTGTACTCTTGAATAGTTCTAGAGGTGTGTAATAACCTATAGTAGCCACCTACATTTTGTCATGTCATGGAAGGTTAAACACAGCTGGGGGTTTTGACATTAATCGTTCCGTTTCATAGCCCAGACGGTTAACTCAACAGTCTGGACACTTCGGCTGCCAAGCCAGCCGGACGGCGTGCCGCGGGTTCGACTCCCGAGCCTGACTGCCTTTGCCGCGTGTCACTCCCCATCTCTCTCCCCCTTTCCTGTCTGTCTATTGTTCACTATTAACACTTTGACGGCGGCTAATTGTTTAAATCCAGGGTTCCACCACGCTTAATACGCTAAACCCGCTATTTGTTTAATGCGTTTAATTCGCCGTTTTAAAATAATTAAAAATAAATAGCGGATTTGTCCCGGACCTGGTGACGAGGCCGTTGCGTTATGATGACGAAACCTTCTGGGAGCTAGGGCTTCTGGGAAATTGAACCCAATGCATGTGAACAGGCCGTTTGTTTAGACTACAACATGCTGTGCATGGTGGTTTCGTTTCGCATTGTCATGGCCGCTGGTTCTTCTGATCATAACAACCCATCGGACTATTTTTCGCCGGATTTTTGTGGTTGAAAGCTGCAAATACTTCAGCGTATGCTCTAAAGGTAATAAAACAATCTCGGCAGCGTAGAACATTGGATTAAATAGCGAGGAACGCGGGTTTGGATTAAATAGCGAGGAACGCTGGTTATGCAGTAATACTGTTAACACCCTGAGCGGCATAAACGGAGGTCTCCGTCCTATCAAATAGTAACGCTCGACGCTCAGGACGGAGATTAATAAAAGGACGTAACTTTATTGATATCAAAACCGAGTGCATCGCTCCACAGGTGCGCCGGTTGGGCAACATTCGATAATTTCCGGTTGCGACGTCATCCAAAATGTTTCCCCCCCATTTTAGTGGATGAGACCGAAAATCTTAAAACGTGAATAACTCTTGATCTAAATCAATCCATCCAATTCTAATCAAAGATTATGTTTTTGACAGCCCGTCGCGGTCCCGTCGCTAGTCACATTAGAGGGGTGGCTAGTGAATTATGGTGTGTGTGAGCTTTAATCATCCATCATATTCAAGTGCTTTTGGAGAGAAATGAGAGACTCCATGCAGTCACTTTCAGTAGTAGAAGCCTGCAGAGGGGAGCTGTGTGTGTCTGTGACTGTGCCCAGGTGTTGGTCATTAATTGATGCTCATTAATACATCAAGAAAGGCAATCATGTCAAATAGGTCTTCATCTATCCTAAGATGCCATCAAAGAAACCTTTTTCTTTTTTACATTTTAACTCAAGCTAGGTTCTAAACAAGAAATCATGTTTACAGTTAATTAAAATTAAGTAATTTTGCTACTTTTGTAGTTAAATACAAATTGTGAAAAGCTCGGGCGGGAAGATAAATCGTAAAAAGAAAATTCGGTCATTTGTCTGGAAAATAACTTTGTGTTAAATATTGTGAAAGATCGTATCGTGAACCTCATCGTGATACGTATCGTGAGTTGAGTGTATCGTTACATGCTTATGCAATACTACGCTGATTGATAACTTACTGTCTGTGTGGCCCTAATGCATAGTAATTCTGGGCTCCTCCTTGAAGTTTGAGAACCGTTGCTTTAGGATATATTTTCCATGCGTGCACGTCGCATAGGTTAACTCACTCCCTTCCCCACGACGGGTCTCCCCTTCCACCCTAGGACCAGCGTGTCAAGGAGCTCCAGAAAACCCCTGGCACCACGGACACCTCGCCTGTATCCTCGCTAGGGGGGACCGTCACCTCTGCTCCAGCCATTGACCTTTTCTCCACCCCCAGCTCCACCACCAGGTGAGAGAGAGCACTCCAGACTTCCCATGTTTTGGTAGAAAAGTTTCCAAATTATGTTTATAGTCGTATCCGGGGAATCTCTGTGCATGTTGTGGAGTCTGTCCCATTCATTCCAGGAATTTCTGTGTGTTTCTCACAAATATGGAGCTGACTGACGTCGGGTACAGGCTTTTGATCCGAAACCTCAATCCCTAACCTAACCATAACCGCAAGCACGGGAGCAGCGCATGTCGGACCATCGCATTTTCGCATTGCATCGCATGTCCCCGTGCTTCGGACCTTTGGTGTGTCGGATCTGCGTGTGCACCCCCTGACGTCATAGTATTGAAATCATAGATTGGCCTCCTCATACTCTCACCATAGAGCTATATTAAATTATTATTAAATGCATTATGGAAACGGCATGACTAATGTGGATGTCAATGTGGCCAGCCTGTGATGTCTGTGATTCATTCCAAATTGGGCAAGATTGCAGCCTGATCAGAGCCCCATTTGCCTAAAATGTAAGTTAAATTAAACATGCCTAGTGCCTACTGGCAGCATGCAAACAAAGGTTTGGCGCTGATTGGCCCAGCAGTTTGTGAGATCAGTCGTGGACGTGCACGCGTCGCGCACACAGAGTCACAGACCCTCTCACAGGTTGCCTCTTGCAGAGCCACGTGGTGGAGAACCAAACGCAATCATTGACTCAGCTGGTGATGGATTGCCTTGCAATACTTTGAACAAAACGTTGCTCATCATTGAAATTAATGTCAATATACATTATATATATATTCGGCGGTAAAATATATTTTTTCCATCCAATCGAGCATTAAAACACCGTGTTCTGAAACGGCCAGCGAGTGAAGGATTAACTGCAAAACGGAGCCGGTGGCATTCACCGGCCGAGTGGAATAGTAAGAGAGTGGCGACACGCTTTGATCTAGTTCCAAACATTGGAACTATCCCATTGAGATGGAATGAGCACTTCCACATTCCATTGTTACAGTGGGAGTCAACGCTAGTGTCGGCAAGAGCTACTGTAGTGTGACTGTCAAACTGGATCATATTGGTCAGAGTGAGGAGGGACTCCTGCTATACTTTACTGTACCGGACGACTTGACGAGACGTCTCCAATCTAACTTGTTGAACAAACTACAGTAATAAACTCACCAATAGTAAAAGTATGTACACACTGTAGTTGTACCCACTGAGCGTATGAGCCTATGAGGCATGCTTTTTCCAAAGAAAAAAAATCTGTCTTGAATGCTGCCAGTGCCACTGCCGCCCACCGCACCTACACGAGTGACTGTGACGGCAAAACCCATGTACAGTAGACTTAACTTGTATATGAAAACAATCAGCCAGGAATGGATTAGTACTTACGTTGGAGAACTACCAACAAAACAACAGAGCTCACAGCTGCATGTCTGCTGTAGAAAATCAAAAGAAAAGCAAGAAAAAGAAAAAGAAAAACATAAAACATATTAATATTAGCCTCGATTTTTGCTGGCTATGGGAAGAGGGGACTCTGATGAGTGTAATTTCTAGGAGCTCATGGAAGCCCGTCTTTCTCAGGCTGATTTACACCATAGTGACAAGTTGTCCTTTTGCGTGTATTTGTGAAATGGTGTTGGAGGAGACTGTCCACGACTCGTCATTAATGTCTTGGAAAAGCAAGCGGGAGCTGAATAGAATTGTCTTGTGTCTCGACTCGACTCCACTTAAACCGTACATGCTTCAATGACATCTACACCAAATCTTTCCTGAAAATGGCCAATCTACAATCTCTCAATGCATCGCTTTGCACGCTTCTACTGTAGCTCTGCAATTTTTCAACTATTATAACATGCCCAGAATAAGGACGCTAGGTTCGAAGTGATTAAGATCGAGTACGGGAGGAATGCAAATCCTAAATTCTTTCTGAATAGCGATGTCGAAGCTGGGTGTGAAAACTTGGCAGCTTTATACTAACGTTATGACCTCTTATTGCCCTTCTTCTCTTTATCCCTGCCAGCACTTCCAAGGCTGCCAACGACCTGCTGGACCTGCAGCCAGCCTTCCAGCAGCCACTGCCCCTCTCTGCTGGCATACCTGCTGCAAACTCCTGGGGAGGTGAGAGCTCTGCACGTTGGCACCACCTCACACCACGCTGGCACCAACACCTCAGTCCACGCTTGCACTAACACCTCAGTCCACGCTTGCACTAACACCTCAGTCCACGCTGGCACCAACACCTCAGTCCACGCTGGCACTAACACCTCAGTCCACGCTGGCACCACCACTCCACACCGCCATGCTTGCACGAGCACACTGTCGCTGTCTGGTGGAAACCATGTATATGCATTGTCCAAAACCGTGCCCTTTCAGGGGAAGAACCTGCATTCAATGGATTTAATAGAGTTATTTATTCACAAGCTCTTGTTGATAACTTTTCATTTTGTTCAATATTTAAAAAAACCCCAAATGGCAGATCTACAAGCTCACAATTTGTCGCTTTGTAGAGCGGCTATTTTTGCTACTTTTTTGTGACTATGTAGTTTGACGAAGTAATGTATTCATTATGAAACCAAGTAACGATGAGTCATTTTTGTCAGGTGAAACAAATGCCGTCTCCGTTGTGCATCTTTCCTGCTCTCGTGTGCGTATGGGTGTTGGGTAAAATCAGCCCTTCCGTGGTGCGTGTGTCATAGCTTAGGAGGCAGCCAATCATGACTGCGTCGCTACTACGCGATTGGTTGGCAGCGTTTCAGAGTATGGGGTCAGACGCCCTATGGCTTAGGCGGCATGGTGTCATCTCATCTCATTGATGACTAGGGCGCTCCATTGATGACTAGGTCGCTTACATTTCATGAGCTTTCATTAGTCAGGTTTCACCTGACCACAAACAATTGAAATATGGAGATGCAAGGTTTCTGCCAGACAGCACGCGCACGAGCACACACACACTCTCTCTCACTCACACTCTCTCTCTCTGTGTGGGCATGCTCATTGACGCACACACTCTACAGCTCACATTAGTAGTCCAGACATGAACATGCTCCTTCCTCTGGTGTCTGTGTGGGCAGCATTGGTTTGGTTAACATCAATTATCACGTATTATGCATGAACACACTACATCTGAATAAGAGCAGACAATGACGTAAAGAATAGCCCTCTTAGCATTACTCTTATTCATGGTTGAGATTAGAAAATGTACACCTTGAGTCTTTATTCCTTAATCTGCTGAAATGTGGCTGTAAATTATCATGTCCATTTCTGACACGTAAATATTCATTTAATCTGTATGCACCCTTTGTAAATACCGTATAGAAGTTAACAAATACATATTCTTTTGTATTACTCTGTGAATGGTTGTCCTTCCTCTGCACCTCGAAAATGTTTTCCATCCCCAATTTAGTTGTTATTCTAAATGACCTTTCTAAAGAGAGAGAAGGTCCGCAGCCCGTCTTAATGCTCCCAAAATAATTTAATAACGGAGTGGTCAAAAAATAACTACGTTAACAAACCCTGCCTCAAATCCTGCCTGTGTCCAATTGTACTGTACCTCAGCAACAGTTGCTATTTGAAGAAGGTCCTTCAGACTTGAACAAAATGGCAAAACGCCATTTTGAAAGCTGGGTGCTTTTTCACTGTTGTCCCATGTTCACATTTGGATTATTATGAATAGATCCCTCATTGCATTCCCCTTGGTCTGGTGGATATTGCGGAGGTATTAAAAAAAAAATCATAATTGCACTGCTGGTAGCATCGATTGGTCAAGACGCTCAATGCGCTTGTGCTTTTATATCGTTTTATTTCAGCGATCTGCAGGCAAACGTGACAGTTTGGAAGAAAGGTTGTCTGAGGAGGTTAGGAGGTACCAACCAACCTCTATAACCCCTCACCCTCTAAGGGATATAGCATTTAGAGAGGGAAGATGGAAATTCATCAATAGAAAGAGTGCACACTTGGTTGGTTACTGTGAAATCTCTGTGTCAAAGCACGTCAGAGGGTGATGTAAACAAACAGCAGAGATCTTCACTGTTCCAGTAGTGTGTGTATAGTGAGCGCCTCTAATGTTCCGAACCTAGAGCAGAGAGGCAGTGAGTAGAAAACGGTTTTGTCCTTGGAGAAAAACAGTTCAACTTCCGTTTGGAGTATGCTGGTGCTGACAGCTGTAATGTGATCATTTCCCCATGTCATGTGTCCCCAAGCCAATCTGCCTCAAAACCCTTCCTCCAACTCGCTGTGATTGGCAGACGCCTGTAGGGAGCAGTGGGTTTGCTTCACGTTGAAGAGACTTTGCGTACTGTAGTGCTTAGAGCATATGCCTTTCATGCAGAAGGTTGTGGGTTCGAACCCTGCCCGGGGTCGACATCAGCAAGGGCATGAGGTCGCAATGGGTTCCTAACGCCAGATTAAACCGTCTGACACCCCTGCCTGGACTTGTGTAACGGCACCCACTTTGAGATACCCTGGTCTACACTGTATATAATCCATATGGCCCCTCCAATTCACATGGAGTTATCCAAGGTGCTTGGGGGAATCGAACCCCAGTCAACGGTGTGCATGAACTGTACCGCTGCGTCACCCGAAACAGTTTGCGTCTATCAGCTGAAACACTTATCTCCAGTGCTTGCTAATGGTGAGCATTTCACCTCATTCTCATATCAAAGGTGTGTACACAATGATAAGGTTTGCACACTAAGATAATATTGCCGTTTGTCTTTACATGGTAAAGAATGTAAGTAATTCATTCACGTTCAATGCTGTCAAATTATATCCTTTAACTGTTTAGCATATCCATGAATATAAAAAAATCACACTTGCGTGAAGTGAGGGGCGCCTGACCCACATATATGGCAGGGTCACTTTAATTCATTGCAGATTTACTGCCACCTTATACATTACGAGACATGAATGCAGTGTGTTAATGTGTAAACAAAACCAGTCGCAAGATGTATATTGACCCGCACAACGTCATATGACTTTTACTGCTGTAAACAAATGTTAAAAGTCCATAGACTTGGCTGCCATATGATGTAATTTTAATAATATACAGTTTATATGCGTACAGTTGTTGGTAAATGTTAATAACCTTTTTAAACCTTTTTTTTGGGGGGGGGGGGGGGATTAGAAGCACGGAGATGAGCTAAACTTGAATTGTATTTGATATGGTACATGTTACATGTATTTTCATTCTAGCTACGTGCTGAAGGGTGTTTGCGGTCAATGAACTTTTAACTTCTTAACTGTCCTGATAAAACCGAGAAGACCTTTAAACTCTGGACTAGTTTAGTGGTTGTGATAAAGCTGGCTGTCTCTTCCCACAATGTGGGTCAGTGCAAGCAGAACAGCAGACCTCTGTAGGAAGCGGGATTATCAGCCCAAATTCTTCATCTCCCCACTGTGTGTGTGTGTGTGTGTGTGTGTGTGTGTGTGTGTGTGTGTGTGTGTGTGTGATAACCCACTAAGCCCCCTTTCGCTCCCTGCATGTGCTCTTACGTCCGATAACCCATTAAAGCCGGATTTATACTTGGTTGCCCGCCTGTGTTGTGTGCCGAAAATAGCAGAGCTACAAGCTCACAGCGCGCATCGCCGTGTGAGCTTCTAGAGTGGCTGTTTTCGGTGTGCGACACCAATAATGTCACGGCTTTCAGTCCCATTTCTGTGCCTGCATGTGGTCTCGTGTATGGTAACCCACTAAGTCTCATTTCTCTCCCTGCATGCGGTCTCGTGTGGAACTCTGCATGCACTTTTTTATTTTTCATTTTTTTTAATTAACTTTTACTCACCATTTTCTGTGCCATCTCTTTGTGCTTCTTCCTGTCTTCCATCTTCCACCTTTCTGTCTCGTCTTCCTCTACACCTCCCAGATCCTTTCACCTCTGCTGCAGAAGCCATGGAGGAATACATTCCAAACTCAAACCCTTTCCTCACACTACCCGTTGTTGACGCTGTCCACCTGTCCTCGGACGCCCTTAGCATATCCTCTAGGACGCCCAGCCATGAAGCGTTCGGTGGGATTGTGACCTCGTTTTCTTTTTCAGCCTGTGGCTTTGTACCGTTCTATACCCCTGCCTCGTTTCTGCCACGAGTCGCATGACACAATTCATCATTTATTGAGCTTCATTCAACTCTGTAATGATCTGTATTGAAATATGGCTTGGCCCGGTCAATATAGGAAGTCTCTTTAGATCAGTGATTCCCAAACGGGTCGAGACCCAAAAGGGAGATTAGATGTTTGAAAATAGCGGATCTAGAAGCACACAACCCACTGCTTCACGCCGTGTAGCGAGCTTGTAGAGCGGCTATTTTGAATTACTACTTCAGAATTACTTATTAATTATTTATTTTATTTATGGAATTTCTTAGATTTTCATTTTTTAAACATCTAAAAATCTTTTGAAATGTATGTTTTAAATGTAGGAAAAGAAAATGGGATTTTTACTCGAGTCGTGACCCATAAACATTGGTCCGTGACCCCAAATGGGTCCCGACCCAGTGCTTGGGAACCAGTGCTTTAAAATAATTGGATACAGCCAGGTTGGAGATTTATTTCGTTTTACGTACATAATGTTGAGTAAAATGGGGGAAGTAATGGAGACTGCAGTTGTACATTGTTTTTTAGGTTTGTATCCTCTTTGTCATTAAGGGCTTGTTAGCATCTTGTCACCGTTCTCACATTCAGGGCTTGTTAGCATCTTGTCACCATTCTCACATTCAGGGCTTGTTAGCATCTTGTCACCGTTCTCACATTCAGTCAAGTTCTGGCATTCTGCCGCATTCCAAATATTTGTTTAATTACAAGATAAGGCTATGTTCCCACTGTTTATTTGCATAGCTCTTAGCATTCTTTGACTGAGTCTATTCTACTGGCATTCTAGCTTTGTTTATATTTGAAAGGCTGACATGGCTCGTTGTTGTATGAACATATGGACATGTTGCATGGGCCTTGTTCCTTTTATTTATTTTTATCAGCGTTTTTGTTTTTCTCCAGATCATTACAATCCATTTTTTGATTCAAGCTCTTCCCTGGCATCTGACCTCGATACTATTTCAGGTACTGGAATTGGTAAAAAGTGGCTGGTTCATGCTTTCTAGGCTTTTGAGCTGCGTGACTGCATCAATGTGTATTAGCAAAGTGTTATGTGGATGAGTTGGAATATGCGAATGGTGTGTCCGGACGGATTTCAAATTTTGGACCATAAACCATTAACCACTCAAACCCTAGACGTTTCACACACAGTAGCAGATGTACAAGCTCATAACGCATCACATTTTTGTGACAGGTTGTGAGCATGTTGATCGCCTTTTTTCTGCCAAGATATTTGGAATAGAGTGCAAAGAAATAGAGTGCACCAAGTACAGAGGCAAGCAACTCATGTCAAGTACATGAATGTATACTGTAGAGGGTTTAAGTGGTTAAAAAAAACCTGCCTGTAAGCATATGCGTGTGTGCGTGTATAACTGCTTCCCCGTTTGGTTTTTGGCCGTTAGGTGCCGTTTGGCGTCGGCAGCTTGACTTGTGCTTGGTTAGAAGATGTGGTGATGAATGCCAGCTTCCTGGCCCTTTTCTTCTGCAAGTCTCTACCTGTGTTTTTATCTTAACCAGCCTTTCCTCTTGTTGATCTACTATATGTTCCTGACCTTTCTCTACTCCCCCCTTCTGTCTCTCTCTATCTGTCTCTGGTGCTTTGCCTCCCTCCTGTTCTTCCCGTCTGTGCATCAGACTCTTTCTGTGGGCCAGGCCCTTATGCCACCACCCCTCTCTTCCAAAATGAGCCCACTTCTGTAGCTGGTCTATTCAGAGGTACGTACCCTGCCCACTAGGGGCCTACTGTTGATTGTGACACCACATTTTGATTGTGTTTAGTCATAGATTTTTGCTAGGGACCCAGTTGGGAGGTCTGCCTGATACCCTGATTGATATTTGTTGATACCCTGATGATTACCCTGATAATGGCAGTCAGTGTTTCAAGGTTTTTGAAGTGAACTGGGGACTAGGGAATGGTATGTCATGTGTTGTGAAGTGGACTGGGGTACTAGGAAATGCTATGTCATGTGCTGGTATTGACCGTTACATATAACACAATGTTATCTGTGACAGATTGATGTATCTACCTTTACCAGAAAAGCTATTCTGTGTATATATGCTGCAATCTGCTGTCACCCTACACGTATGTTACAAGCAGACACAAAAAGGTGAAAGTGGAGCAAGGAAGTCTGTATGCATTAGGTGTCGGGCTGCATTAAACTTTCATGGCGAAATTGGAATCACCAGACAGAGTAACGAGCTGCAGAGGAATAGTGGCCCAAGGGACAACCGCTTGACCATATACACACAGCAGCCATGTTGCTCCTAATCGTTGATTTGGGTACTCGAGGTGGGGGGAGGAGTACGTTGTACGGGCAAAATGGCTGTGGTGTGAATATGGTCAATATGATAGAAATGTATACCGGTGGTGTCAGCCAGTTGGGCTTAACCCCTTCCAACATGGTGTCCCTATTTTGAGCATGCGGCGATAGGCTACATGAAAATAAAACGTCTACAAGCTCAAAGTGTCATGGAGCGACATTTTTTAAGTGGGTTTCAAGTGGTTAAATATCTGCATTAAAGTCAAAGCCAGTGTTTTTTCACTGCAGAGGTGGTTATTTAATATTGGACTCTAGGCTGGGCCACAACTGCTGAAAGGGTATACGCAGACGTACCGTTCTGTTTACATTCTGCGGTCATGAAAACCGTGCAGTAATTAGTCGAAAAGGTACGGCTTCCGGTGCGAGTACATACAATGGAAGTCTCGGCCTATATTTCGTCTGTAGTGTTTTTCCAGGCTTTGGTTCCCATGAGATGAGATAATGCTGGGGACAAGGTTACGCGGACTTATGGAGCGACAGTTAATCGAATCGATTTATTTGCTTATTAAAAACATAATCAATAATTTAATGAAATTATAGAATAATAATCTAGCTATTTAAGGGAGAAAAAACTGAAAAAGATAAAAAACGAGATCGGCTATTTAAAAAGAAATTGCGCATCACATTTGTGTGTATAAAATAACGCTAACTCTTCCCTCCTGTCTCAGCAGGGTTCACAGCCTCCCCAACCCCCCAGCAGACCACCCAGAACAACAGAGGCCTTAACGTTGACTTTGACTCTGTGTTTGGTCACAATGGTAACAACCTGGTCCTGGACTCCTCTGGTAAGTACCTAGGGTTGTCACCATTACAAAGTTATGTTGACTATTAATTGTCACACAAATAATTGCAATTGACAATTTAAATTGTGTTTTTTGCATTGAACACTAGAACGTCGCAATTTATATTTGCCTTTATAGGCTTCGTAATCACAAATTGCACAGAGCAGATGTGACAAATGACTTAAATATACAAAGAAAACACTGACATGTTTAATAATAATTAAAAAATAAATTTACAAAAATGACAGGCCTTCGCATTTTTCTAATCAAGCACAGTCAGTGCTTTTACCAGCCAAACTATTTCAATGTCATCTTTTTAGTGTCATTCATATATATATATATATATATATATATATATATATATATATATAGCCACTTAATATGGATAATAAGTTAATAATACATTACAGTGGGTGAATTAACAGTGGGAAGAGCACATTGTAAATGGAGGGTTCAAATCAATTAACCACTAAATGGAGTTAAACTGTCCTAGTTTTAAAACTAAAGCGTCCCGTTTCTGATTTGGGTCTGTGAGAAATGGATGTCCAGGAAGTGTTACAATGGAGATTTTATTATGCGTTATCTTATTAACTCATGCTAGCATGGTGAAAATAGACGTGATTATGGAACACTCACACATTATGGCTATGTTGACGAGAACATGATATTTTGTTGAGGCAAAACAAATATTAAATAATCACCAGCCAATGTTTTGGGTCGTTTCTTAAACTTACACGCCAAATGAGAAATATACTCTCATTTGGTGCTTGGCTGGTAGCCTATTACTTGCAGACCTGCACACAAACAGGCTTGCTGTCCTAACCATTCCTTAGTTGGTCTGATGTATTCTGCTGCCACCTATAGGTTTGGGGGACAAATCACATGTTCATTGGGTCTTTGGTGAATAATGAATCTTGGTTTGTGTACAACTGCTGCTGTGTTTCTACCATTAAATGTTTGATTTGGCCATGAATGTTTGGAATGAAGCCATTCCATAACGGTCATTTTCATGACTCAAACAGAATGTAACATTGAATGTGCTGTGAAGTATTGTGGTGAATTGAGTATTTGGTCACTCTTTGAGGCTGTTGACAACTGGCATAATATGAAATACACTTTATACCTTCACTGTTTTCATTTTTCTCATTTAAATTACTCAATCAAAGAGATGCAGTTGTTTAGACCAGTGGTTCTCAAATGGGGGTACAGGCGGTATGTGAGAAAGTAGAAAATGGAAAAACTGGAAACTGTTTAAATGAGCTCTAAGATTAACTTTATTGTTATGTTCTTAAATATATTCTTGAAAAAGTGTATCATTCGTTCATAGCATCGGGTGGATACCTTGTGTCCAAAACGGCTACTTGTCGGGATTCAAATTCAAAAGTAGCAAAAATAGCAGATCTACAAGCTTAAACCACTGCTACTTTTGTAATGCACTTGTAGTATGGCAAAGTAGGGCATTACTTTCCCCAAAAAAGGTCAAATATGGAGATATGAGGTTTCTGCCTGACGGCAACAATATGCTAGATTTTCTCCTTTTTCTAAACAACATGTTTAAGTTGAGTAAAGTGGGTTGGGTACTTTGATCCAGAAATCAGGAAAGGGGGGTACTGAAGCCAAAAAAGTTTGAGAACCACTGGTTTAGACCGTTGTTTGAACCACACATACCCTCGATGTTTGTGTGTGCATCCATTATGTCCATACATGTACAGAACATCTCATGGTGGTTTGCAGACCTGATGGAATAGCACTAGCACACACACAGCCCAAATCTCTTGTGGCCAACTGGCCATTCAAGATTTCACACACACACACACACACACACACACACACACACACACACACACACACACACACACACATATGTGATTACTAATGCAAAGTTCACTTAATCATGTCACCATCATTTTGGAAAGATTTTATTTTCTAAGCGCACTGGTATATCCCTTTACACGCTATATACAGTTTCAGTCCAATTTCATGTTAGGATGTTAGTACTTTATGCTGTTTCAGCTTGCACCAACTACAACACAACACTATGCCTGAAAGTTACTGTTATATTAGGATTTGGTGTGGACATTAACCAGTGTGGATTTGCACTTGCACATCTGCAATTGATGTACTCGAGACAATGTTGGCTTATCCATCTGTATAGTTGCTCACTTGTAACTATTTCAGAGAAGTACTGTGTTGACTTATCATTCTGAATAGTTGTTGACTTGCACATAGTTCAAGGAAGTGCTCAAGGCAGTGTTGACTATAATTAGTCCAAAGGAAGTTCTCTACTTCACATTCATAATAATTTCTGCACTGAGAGTTTTTGGGGATTTTTTGCTTACCATCTCACAATTCTATATTTTTTTTCTTCCTCCTTGTCACGGGGTAAACGCACTCTGGGGCCTTGGCTTTTGCATGGCATATGCATGACTGGGTGAGTTGGTGTGACACACACATTCCTCTTACACAGTCTTGGTATGATTGTTTTTTTGTTTTCTCTCAGTCCCACTTGCTTTGCCTCTCACTTACTGTCCTCTGTTGTTGTTGTTGTTTGTGGTGTTGTGTACATGTTTGTGCGTGTGGTTCTGTATCCTCGTTCTGTCGTCCTCATGTGTTGTCTTCACCTGGTCTGTGGCCCCAAACCTTCCCCTACGTCCTGCCCCCTTTTCTTTAAGACGATATTTTAGGCTGCCTCCTAAAACCAACAGTGGCCAACTCACCCAGTCAGGGCTTGAATCTCAGCTCCCAATATCCCAGCAGCAAGCTGGTGTCTGATGACCTGGACTCTTCACTGGCCAATCTGGTTGGGAGTAAGTACCCATTATCCACTTAACTTATTGACTGCCAGCCCTCCCCGCGCCCTATTCTCCCCTTGCCAGCCTTTTTCATTATAACTTACCTTTTCAAGACATATTGCAATGAAATAATTTGATAATGTGATATGATACATTCTGGTGATTTATTTGTATACTGTTTGTGGATTTATTCCCTTGCTTCCTTTCCCCATTAGATCTGGGAATTGGTAATGGTACGGCGAAAAAGTAAGTATTTTATTTTGAAAATCCCTCAATTCTGGGCCCTACTAGGCTAGCACTGCATGTGACCTTATGGATTCCTTTTTTTCCCAGTGACATGCATTGGAGTCAGCCTGGTGAGAGGAAACTCACAGGTGGAACTAACTGGCAACCCAAGATGGCCCCTTCCACCACGTGGAACCCTGTGTCCATGGTATGGATACTTAGTTTTTTTCACATAAATTCCTTTATTTTTGTCAATCTAATCATCAGAACCATTTGATGGGGCTAATGAGATCTGCAAGCTCTAAAAGTGCATGAGGTGTTGCAAGGTTGTAGATCGGCTATTTAGTGTAGAGCGAAAACGGCTGGGTGGCCTATAGAGGAATCCACGGAGGGGTGCCTTAGGCGCAGCCATTACTGAGGTCACGGTGTTCCATTAAGCGCAGCTTTACACCGCAGCACTGATTAGCTACACCTGGCCTACAGGCTGAGGGCACTGCTCCATGTCTATACAGCCCTTGGGAATCCGGTCAACTAAAGCCTCTTCCAGACATAAACACTGGTAAACTGTCCGGGGAATCGCATCGGGACATGGTGTTGGCCTTTCACCAGTCTCGAGTAGCCAGACAACAATTCCACAATCTCTCCGAATGCTATATAGAGTCTGGGACTAATCCGAGCAAGGAAGCTGCCATTTCCGTTCATGAAAATAGATTTTAAAATATCTTTAAATTTCTGCTAAGCAGCAAGCTATATATGCTTAGATGATTTATATTTATATTAGGATAAATGTGCGCGTCTGTATAAAGACAAAGTGGAGAGGAGGCTTCAATTCCGCTTTATCGCTTGCTCATGATCAGATCTTCCGTGCTCCAGATGGAAGCATTTGAAAATTGCATTTGAAAATTGTGAGGCAACAGTCTGGCCATGGGAGACTAGCCTTTCACATATGTAACATGCAACAGGAGAATGTCCGTTTTCAGATGCGTTCACACATTAACTTCACACATTAAAGCAAATAATATAGTGACATCACAATATCATCCCCTCCCCTAACCCTTCCCCCTTTCAGTTCAGGTGGCAAACTGGTGGGCATGTCCACATAAAAACATAATTTTAACACTTTCTGTACATTTTTTAAAACATTCTTCCTCCTTATTCATTAATAGTACCTGATGATCATGTTTTAGGGTGGACAAAATTCCACTCCATCTTTAAAAAGTTCAGTTCACTACTGTATCTCTCTCCAAACACCCCAAGACGTGGTGAGGCTTCACTCGTTGACAATTGAAGCGTCATCAACACGCCCACTCGCTGAATGTACAGTAAATTCACCAGACAATCACCGGGTGCATTCGGACATAGAGGAGTTTGAGCCAAATCAGACATTACTCGGACATAAGCCCAGTCCGCTCTATAAAATCTGTTTCATGTCCGATCCTACTGATCCGGAATGTTGCGTTCATACATACAGCAGAGTTTGAACTCTGGAAAACTTACATAATACTGTGCATGTCTGAAAGTGGCTCATGTTTAGGGTTTAAGTGGGTAAAGCTGTACAATTTCATAGTTACAAATAAAATGATAAATGAACATGGAGTATTTTACTGGGTAGAGAAATTCTTATTATTGTGCTAGCACAAAACGAGCAGTTGGAATAATCACCTTAAGATAAATGGTTTGGAGATATCAGCCAAACAAAGGTACAGCTGGATAGCCCAAATTTGTTATGCATCTTATATGTTGTCTCTCAATTTAGCAATGTTTGTTTGTTTATTCCAAGTGATTATTTTAATATCTCTGTCTGTTGCATTGTGTAATTGTTCTCTGGGGCCCGCCCCACTTTCAGAGCGGCATGTATTTCCACCAATATGTAAGTTCATCACTACTGTATTACAGTACATATGGTTGGAGCATTTCCTTGCTCTCTGACCAACGCTGGCATGCACTGGTTGATATTAACCGCTTCACGTACATCTGCTCCACATTGTCGAGTCAAGTGAGCACTCCACTTCTATCAGCCGCACTGCGCTTTCCAGGCTGAAACTGAACTGTGGACCACATTAACACAGCAGCCATGCCATGAGAGAGCTGGGACTCTGCCCGCAAAAAAAACGTCCCGACACTCCTCGTGTCAGGACAATCTAACCATATGTGTGTAAATACATAAGCCTTATTCTTTTGGTTGTGTGTAAAAAAAAAATATTGAAAAATATTCAACAACCGATGTAATGCTTAGTCATGTGACGTCAGACTAAGAAAAATCAGGTTTCCATAATTCCAAGTCTAGAATAGATACGTCTCCATGGATCCACGTAAATCTCCTTTCCCCACAGCGAGCTTTCTCCGCTAAAGCCTGATTTATATTTGGTTGTGCTTTGGTGTCACACGCCGAAAATAGCAGACCTACAAGCGGTGTCTGCTTTGATCTACAGTAAAAGCATTGTCTACTTGTAGATTTGCTATTTTCGGCGTGTGACACCGACATACAAGTATAAATTCAGCATGAGACCTCTGTACGAAGCACTACCGAGTAATTTGGTACGAGGCTTGAGGCTTTAGTTTTTCTTGAAGCATCTTTCAATGCTTTCATAGTTGAGTGTTCTTTGCTGGGAACCTCTTTAGTAAAGGCTATATGTAATATAACCCTGTCAAGTCAATTAGGCCCGGCCTAGAGTATTTGACCATGCTGATTGACTGCTCTCTCCTTAACTGTAAAACAACAATGGTCAAAGTTGACAGTTTGATCGCTCCATGAAACCTGCAGAGGGACAATCGCCTAATATAATCAAATAAACTCAATCAATTTTATCACCAAATAAAACTCAATCAGTCAATCAATGAAAACCTCATGCCTCACAAAACTTGTCGGGTTATTTCCGTAAGCAAGCCTAATGCCATGCAGCCACAAGCCTTATCATCATCACCCAGTTATTCATTATCTCAGGAACACTGGGTTTGCTGTCCGTATAACCATCCCCAACCCTGTAAAAAGGGACACATTCTGAAGAAGCGGCTCCTCTGAATGCATGAAACAAACGCAGTCTGTGATGAAAGCTACAATTTGGCACCACCGTCACGTCTGACTTCACCCGTCTCCCTCGCCAATGACTGAATAGTTAATGAAACGTATACTTCCCCAGAGGGATGGGTGTGAGACAAATCTGGGTTTGTTATCACTGCAGGGGCTGTTGGAGCAGCAAGCCCATCTCTAGAAAGAAAGTCTTCGCTCTCATCTCGCCGCTCCACAAGGAGGGCCTGCACCTGTCAGCAACGCCTCCTCTGTCTAGGACTTCTGCACCCCTCACCCCCTCCTCTAAATCTCTCTCCCTCTTTTTACTTTCTCCTGCATCTCTCTCTCTCTCTCTCCCCCTCTGGTGTCTCTTTAATTCTTTCAGCTAGGTTTCTCTTCTTTGGTATCACTATGAAACAATTTGCCATGTTTACTGGCCATTTCAGACTTTGAGCGTACCGAGCACGTTGATCCGTTATCGCACCCTTCCATTTTCAGAGATTTAGCCCACAGTAGTTGAGTACATGAATGCTTTTGTCTGTGGAAGTGTAGAACTAATCGTGTGTTTGTGTGTGTGTGTGTGTGTCCACCCAGGCACCATCTGTCATGGCGTTCCCTGCAACTACACCAACGGGCATGATGGGATATTCAATGGTGAGTTGGCAGGGGGCATCTTTTCAGCATGTATTTTTTTTCTTTGTAGTACAGATTCTCTGAAATAAACATAGTACATCTGATTATGACTTGACATAGTTGTTTAGGTATTAAGCAGAGCATATGTAAGTAAGGTTAGAGGAGCTTATTGTCGGTATCCGCCGAAAACGGGGAAGGATATCCCCATTTCAATGCACTACACCAGTGGGAGATTGAAAGCTGAGGTGGAGCGCAACACCTACCATTGCGAGTTGGTGGTGCCTGGGATCGAACCCATGACATGAGTGCTCTACCAACTGAGCTACCTGGACACAAGTAGAGCATTGCAATGAATGGAATTTAGACCATACACTCCAAAATCCTTTTCAGCATGGAAATCTTTGCACTGTCAATGAGATTCGGTAGTTTCACACAATCTGAGAATATTTTAATGACTGCTCATTTTGTGTTGGTGTGTCCATTAGGCCAATCATTCACTGCACTAGTCATTTCAGAGCTCTGAGATGGGCCTCAATGAGGTTCTATTGTACTATTATGATGGTATAAACCCTCAAGAGAGCAGTGTGGAACAGCACAGGTCAAGTCACCACTTGGGTGATTCCTGCATGCTATTTCAGTAGTTGCTACTCCTAGTGTCAGTTTAATAGGAGCGCTTTGGGGGAAACATCTGACAGACACTGGGGCACCATAACACTGCTTTACAAGGAACAGCTGACTAACGAGGAACATCAGACCGGCTAAAAATATTCTGAGGGCAGTGGGAGACAGGTGTGCCACCTGCAGAGTTGCAAAGTGTATTTATTCTGCAGATTACATGGCCAGGTGCAATTTTTAATTGAGATGAAATCTCAATTAAAATTATTATGGTGATATATATTGAACAAAATGTATGTATTGATCGGCCCAAAAGCATTTACGTGCTACAGTGGTATAATATCCCCAGCATAATATAGTTAGTGTATATGTGCTGTAAAGTTATTCAGTGTTAAACAACCCATATAAACATGTTTTCTACCACAGCACACACATTTATCTCTTAAAAGAAACATTGCAGGTATTGAACATGTTATGTTATGGGTGACCTGTGCAAAGCTCACATAAAACGTCCTATCTAATTATTTTTATTTTGTTTAGTTTATTTATTTAGCACATAGTTATAAACAATAGACAATACATATATACATGTTTCTTTTCCCTTTTTACCTCCTTTATGATAAATTCCTGTTCTGTTCTTTGACTATATACAGTAGAAGTGTCTATTTGTAAGTCTCTAAATGTTTTGATGAATTGAACAAGGTGGACCCTCTTGTAAACAAGTGTAATGCTTAATTGGGTCGTCCACTCACAGTTAGCAGTCTTTGTATTGAGTTTGTGCTTGAAATGTAGTACTGTAATTCTGCAAACTGTTAATAAATATTTCAATCAATCAAACATATCAATGAACCCAAATACTGTGCAAGGAAAGGAAGAAGCCAGCTGGCTTATTTGGAATCCTTTCCTTAATGGGAGAGGTCATTAATTAAACGGATTGAAAGTTCAATAAGAACAATACAAAAGAATACAAGTTGACGGGAGCAGCTGTGCAATAAGGAAATAAAAACACAGAAACTGCACAAAGGAGAATAGACAATACAACAACAAAAACACGAAAGAAAATATAACACATCAAACTAAATCATGTAGACTACGAGGAAGAAATAAGATATTGCTTTAGATGTTTCTTGAATATTGGCAAGGATAATAATTTAAGTGATGCATCTAGACTCTAGATGCATCACTAGATTCTAGATTCTAGAGAGTTCCACAAATGAGGGCTACCCAACAAGGCAAAGAGATGATTTAATGTCAGAAGTGCAACGAAAGAAATTATGAAAAGAGGGAATGTCTTGTTTGCATTTTTTATTTAAACAAACGGGTTTGAAAAACATTTACTTTTCAATAGTTAATAATTAATATTTTATAAAGAGGAGCAGATGGCTCATATCTATTTGAATGTGAAATCATTCTCAGAAACCTTTTTTTGAATGATCAGTAATTTTGTGAGATATGTTGTCTCATTCTGTGCGTGTATAAAAAAAAAACCCAATGCATTTTGATCAAGTTTTATGAGGGCTTGTGACGTTTTTCAACCCAATGAACGCATGCATTGGAAGTGTGGGAAGTCTGAGGTTTGTCTGCCTTTGTTGCTGTCCCTACTGGGGTGGCAGTGGATCAGGGGTAGAGTGGCCGGTAGAGCAGCCGGACGGGAGGCTCCCAGTTCGATCCCGGGCTCCCCCAGAGTTGGTGTCGGAAGTGTCCTTGAGCAAGACTTTTAGCAAAATGTACCCTACTCCCTAGTCCCTATGTACAATTAACCACATTATTCTACTCTACTTCTATTACTGGATTGATACTCACCCTGGATCTACTGTGTTCCTTACTGCTGTACTGCCATTGGCAACTAAATTACCCCCCCAGCAGGATCAATAAAGGTCTATATCCAGAACAGCGTTTCCCAAATGGAATGGATGAAGAATTCCAAAAGATTTCAAACAATTTATTTTTATTTTTTCAGAAATAGCATTTTTTTTAAAAGCATTACAGAAATTGTCAAAACAAAATAAGAAAATCAATAACAACCAAAACAATATCTACAAGAATAAATGAATCACACGCAATGTGAGCTTGTAGATTGGCTATTTTATCTTTTCGGTCATAGTAAATGTCAACGCAGTTCCTCCTCTAAACTCTTGTAGATCTAACTTATTTATTATGTGTTCTCACCCCTCAGCCTCCTCATATGGGCTCAATGATGACCCAACCCACCATGATGTACAACCAGCCTGCCATTAGGCCAGCCAACCCCTTTGGTGCTACCCCTGGTGCCCAGGTAATGGCTTTCTGTCCTCTCCTTCCTCATCATCCGGTTAAGAGTAGGGCTGCAACTATCAGTTACTGTATGTTCTTAGCAATTATTCTATCGATAATGTTTTTGTATAATACAATAATCAAGGAGCTAATCTTTTTTTTATATATATATATTTTTTAAATTGATTACTCAATTAAGCCTTTTTTTATTCTTGTTGCATAACTGTGTCGTGCAACTTTGACATTTCCAAAACTTGATCATTAATAGATTATTTAGTTGAATCTAGATTATAGTTTATTTTTGAGGGGCAATATCCCCTCCTATGTCCAGCTTTTGGTGTATGTAACCCAATTTTTATCTCAAGACAAACATTAAATACCATTGACAATGAATGAATGGACAATTTTGAGGGATAGGGTTACAACATTGCGTAACACAAACGATTGATGACTAAGGTGAGGGCGCAAATTGTGATTGGCTGGAATGAGATGATCAGAGCGCCCCTCACTTCACAGTAACGGGTGTGATTAATTTTTTTATTTTTTTGAATCAATTTGATCAATGAAATATTGCATTTCTAGTTAAGATTAAGTGACTCAGTCAGCCAGTTCAAGTCCAAAGCAAAGAGGTTGACATATGATATGCCAGTCTGATGGTTTCAACAATATGTATTGTGGTCTGACTGGCTGTAGCAGTACTAGTGCTGCCCCCTAGCTTTGGAACAAGGAAACAAACTTATTTTAAAGATGGTCAGCCTCATCCATCAATTATGTTTCAGGATGAAAAGGACTTTAATGTTACTAATGAGTAATGTCGGGCATCATTTTGAGGTTAAAGATACAGAGGAACTGTGGGCCTCGGCTTAAATGGGCATAACTACAGGTAACCAAGTAATCAGGATGTCATGATAATAGAATTAAACTAGAACAAAGTAATGTGTCCAGTGTAGATAAATGATGTGCTTATACTACAGTGTTCTATACTCTGTAGTTCCAAGGCACACCTCATAGAAGTGGCAATTGCTTCCAGTGTCATCTAAGAGTCATGGAACACTGTCCAGCCGCATCAATACCAACTCATAATCTGCATTGCTTTACTTATGGGGGGGGATTGCATGAGTTTTATTTTTTTCCCTCCGCATCTTTAGCACCTTGTTTCTTATCCTCGGCTCTCCATTTGCTGTCCTGTCTGCAGTGGTGGGAAAAGTACAAACATGTTTTACTTAAGTAAAAGTATCAATACTGCAATGTAGAAATACACTTTTTACAAAGTAAAAGTCCGGAATTCAAAATTTACTTGAGTGAAAGTACAGTAAAGTATTGGAAAAAGTACCAAAATTAATCATTGTGCAGAAGTTCAAAATGTATAAAATCTTTCAAAAATAGCCAATCTACAAGCTCGCAATGCGTCCCACCTTGTAGATCTGCTGTTTTCTTGTAGATCTGCTTATACTAGATCTAAAGTTTTCATAATAATTGTAGTGGAGTAAAAGTACAATGTTTTCTTCTGCGATGTACTTTGGCACAGTACTTGAGTAAATGTACTTGGTTACTTTCCACCACTGCCTAGTGCCTGTATGTCGGTCATCCTCTCATCTGTCCTCTCTGAATCAGTTGTCCGCAGCCTCTAGTCTCTCCAGTCACACTCCTCTCAGAGAACCAGGGAAGGACCCCTTTGCACAGCTCTCTCTCCAGAATTTCTTATAGAGCCATCTTTTAGGTACAGCTTGTTCTCTGCGCTTGTTTTGAGTGTTGACGTCCATCAGCAGACAGCATGTCAATGTAGTTTGTTACTCATTAACTGCCGTGAGTTTGCACTGACTGTCATATGATGGCTGATTTAGTTGTGCTAATAACACTGTCCAGCCACACGAGACCATTCCATTTATGTTCTGTAGCTAGCTACACAAAACCCTCTGGTAATTTATCTCCGAGACCTCACTGTACAAATGGAACCAAATGGACTTTTACTGGTCCGTAACTCTAAGAATGTAGAATATTCCATTTGTACACTCGGACAAGCTTTCGTATCTTTTCTCTCGGGTAGGGCCTTGCGGTATTTGCCTTCTTGGGAGCGACCCATGGAATTGTGTTTGGAACACCCATTTTCTTGTGTGTCTGTCTTCAGGCTTGACCAGCATGGTGTGATCTGATGTGACATGACATGATCTGACATCTACTAGCTCATGTGTTTTAAAGGTTATGTTTTAATATAGATTCTTTTGCAGATTGCAATACCTTCCAACTCACAGATGTGTGAAAATGAGTCATGCATTTATCTTTTTCTTATTTTTGTGATGTTTGATGTGGCAGGGTTGTTTTTGTTTTGTTTTTTTGGACAAATGTACCTGTAAAGACTGATATGGGACTAGTGGCCATATTTGTGAGTCAGGATTTGTTCACCCACTTCCAACAACAACCTGACCTTTGTGTTTGTCATTATCTTTCCAGATGCAGTTTATGTAACCTGAAAGCAGGAGTCTTTAGCCTCCTGAAAAGAAATTACCACAAAGTAAAGAAAACAAACGAAAAAAACAAAACGCAAGCAAACATCCAGTTTGCGGTTTCTGAACTCCCCTCTCTCTGAGAACCACGGGAACTCGGCGGAATGAAATGGCCAGACGGGGGAAGGGGCCGAGCCATCTCCGAAAGGCATCAAAGTGGACATTGTGCCCATCCAAGTCACGTCTTCTCTAAGAGAAGAGTGCACGCTGCCATTCAAAGACCATCTGGACAGGGATCACTCTGCCCCTACTGTACCACGGACAAAGAGAGAGACAAAACACCCCAAAGGGAGACATTTTTACTTGTATGTATCTGGAAGAATTTGTCAGGTTGCTGTCCCACATACACACGGCTTGATATATTTTTTCCCCTCCTCTAGGTGAGGGAGAGGGGATGACTTGATTTTGCCGAACATGATTACCTGATTAAACCAGCCTGAAATTAGGACAAAAGGCAAACTCCTGTTTATACCATCATTTGTTTTTCTTTTCTTTTTCTTTTTTTTATGTATTCGTTTGCAGTAGACATTCCTTGTGTATTGTTTGTATTTATTTATGATTACCCGCAGAGAGAATGACATAAAAAAGGAAAGGTAACTAGTGATATTGAACTATCCCCTGTGGGAGGTCTTCAGGTTTATTACATACGTATGATTGATTGTAGAATTGGGTTTTGAGAGTGACTGAGTTAAAAAAGAATAAGTTAATATAAAATGAAATTATATGAAATGTTTTGCTGTTGGGGGCACTAAGTATTCCCATTACTTGCATGATGCCTGGTACAGTTCTTTGTGACACAAATTGTCACATTGAAAATGTATAATGGACATGATGAGATTTGTTGACTCGACGTCAATTCTGTGAGTTAAATTTGGCGAGGGAAGACTGTCACTTCAGCAAAAGTACTACATTTTGTGATTGAGCCAGCATTGCATTGGAAAGGAATCTGCATTTCAGCTATTCTACGCTTTTGGCATGCCATTTACTCATACATTTAACAGTTCTACTGGCTACCCTTTTTACCAACCTGAGTGTTCAGAGTCCCTTTCATGCCTGGGTCATATTTCCAACAGGCAAGCACTGGGGCATTTTTGCACAATGGGGCGGTGAGACATCATAAAGAAGTAGGTGTAAGTGGGGTCAAACCCTATCCATATCAAGCTGGTCGGGGAGCGTCCTTTTGTCAACAGCAGAGAGGTGCGGTTGTGCAGGAGAATGGAGCACTGTTGATCGGTGCTTTGTGTACATAAAAGTGATCCTGTCAACCGGGGCTGTGGATGGGATGCCGGTGTGAAAGATGGCATGAACATGAAAGGGGCTCTCTTTAATCATCAATTGAGCGCATTTTCTGCATTGTCCCTACAGATTATATTTTTGTTTTTTGATTTTCCAATAAAGTGCAAGCTTCCACAATTGTTGTACTGCGTCTTATTCCCTGATACCATTCTAGACCGGTATCAGTATTTTGTTGTCACTGGTCTCCGAATGTATAAACTGTTATACAATCCAGGCTAAAGCTACAATTTTGTAAACCAATGGCTTTTAATCAGAACCTATAGTAGATGTTAAACTCAGAACTTCTTTAACGTTTGGGGGATGACACTTTTCTTTCTTTTTTTTTCCTTCATTGGTGAAGACAACGGGACACGAGTGACATAAATAAACAGAAAATCCATACATTTCTTATAGATACAGATGTATAAATGGAATAAAACTTGACACATTTGGGGTCCCAGGAAGCCCCAACTTCCACAGATGGGTGGTTTGTAGCAGGACTGGTCCAGAGCGCACAGGTGCAGCTCATCCAAACAGAGCGCCTCATAAGCGTTACATCCTGCTTGGCAAGTGATCTGTTCCACGAACAAGTAGGCTCTTTGTTACATTGCCACTTCCCCTTAGTTTGGATGCAATTGGAGAAAGGCACATAAATGTGACTACGTTGACTTACACAATTACTTGACAAGTTAGTCAAAGCTTCCTTCCTTTTCATAGCAGTCTTAAGATGGTGAGCTTCATTTGAATTATCTAAATTTAATACCCATGTCTGCTAGATGGCACATGTAGACCTAGTATGGCACATTGGTTTTGGATTCAAAGGTGAGTGACAGTGACCAACTTTAGTTCAATCTTTGTGGGAAATTGCGTCATTGTTGTTCACGATTCGCTCATTTTACAGGAAACCTGGAATTTGCTAAGTAATGGCTGAATAAAATAAATCATGCTGTGTGCCATTTGTGTCACTGCCTGCTGCAGGAAGGAATGATTGCCATCTAAGGGCAAAGGGAGAAGATGCTAGTCCTCATCCATCAAAGCGTCCAGTTTTATTATCTTTAAATCAAGTTGTATTTATGTAACACATTTGAAAACACAGGAGTTTTGATTGATTGAATACTTATTTAGTCAGAAATGTAAACGGCAAGAAGAGGTGCACATATTAAGGCTAAAAGGATAACACAAAATTGACAAAAACATCCTGGGGACTTGTTTCATTGTGGTATTCAATTCAACATAGCATAATTGCCTATTCAATTGCTTTCCCATTGAGGATGACAAAACAAAAACATGATAGCCATAATAAATCAAGCTCAAGTTTAAATTTGGATTTATTTATGTTTTAAAATCTCCATTAATGGTGTGTGTGTGTGTGTGTGTGTGTGTGTGTGTGTGTGTGTGTCATACATTAGAAATACATCTATTCTGATTACAAAGCTTCAAAACAGGCAGAGCTTGCAAAGGTGGATCAGAACACTGCTTTCATTTCAAAACTATTCAGGAAATAAGTTCATATACTTGCAAAGAAGGGAATGACAGTATATGGACTCATAATTTCTCAAGCTCTTGCACCATCTTGTGGCCTGAAATGGTCCCTACATGAAATGGTCCTTACCTCATGATTCAATGTAATGTAAAAGGCTTTATTGTTTCCCTCGGGAAAACAGATGTGGGGGGAAAATAGCTGACCTGATGTTATGCCACTGAGAGGCTTCTCTTGCATTACTGAGTCATCTGGACCAAGTTCAGCCTGGGTGACGAAGACATTCCTCTGGGTGTGTGCATGGTACAAGGGTCTTCTGTTCATACACTTAATTTGAAAGTCAGAAAATTCAGGGATATGATAATGTGTTATGTGATGATGCCCTTTTAAATTTCTGAGCAGTACATTTTTGGGGAGAAAAAATAAATTGGTCCAGATGTCTGACAGATGTCTGTCACCCGGCCCCTCCCCCGTCCAAGATGCAAATTCAGATGGCCTGGGCCCATATGGACCCAAGCTGCACAATAGCACAAGTAACATTGAAAGAAATGTTTAGAAAGAAGTTAGAACCTAATCCATCCTCAGAGAAGAAAGTTGAGTTAATTGAATATGTTCAGAACTCCATATGTCTCCATCCAATATGAGGTTCTCTTCCAAACGCACAGACACATGGCCAGTGAACATGCCAGAAACTAAATCTTTAATATCTAAGTGAAATTATCCTGCATTGAACTGTGAATATTTTCACCACTTATACTTACTACAACAAAGTGCAAAGCCACATATCTCAAGCCAACTATTTAAAAAAATATATGTTTATTGTTCTTTTTTATATATATATATATATATATATTTTTTTCTCACAAATGTACATGACGTGACAAAACATACACTCCTGACATTTTTCCCAGGAGCGAAAAGGAACAATAATAAAACAGAACAAAAAACAAAACAACAATAAAACAAAAACAAAAAAACGAGACATTTAACAGAAGTCAAGTCAATACATTATGATACATAATAATTAAGCAGATAAATGAGAATGAAAGTATAAGTCCACTCAGGTAAGATATGCATCAGTATCCGTGAGTCCATATAATAAGATAATAAGATCACTACAGTGAGGCATTTCCATTATCATTGTGGAGGAGCATATTCAACACATATCATCAAGCCAACTAGACTAACTGCAGGTTGAAAAGACCCTGAACTCGGTAGAATCTGCACCTGGCTCGCTGATAACAAACTATCCTTACACCTGGGAAAAACTGAATCCATTCTCTTCGGATCAAATAGTAATCTCAGCAAGGCAGATGGCTTCTTGGTTAGAGTGGGTGACAATATTATCACACGAAAAGATGAAATTACCTACCTAGGTTCCATCCTGGAGGCTAATCTTTCCGGTGATAAAATGGCCACCAACGTAATCAAAAAAGTTAATCAAAGAACAAGATTTCTTTACAGGATCTCCTCACTGGTCAACAAAAACACCTTGAAGACCTTAACAGGAGCCCTTGTACAAGGTTGTATTATATAGAAATTTCACGAAATACCTTTCGTTTATGGGTAGGTTTCCTTCAAAACCTAGCTGCAGAACATTATTTTATGTACTCCCAGGACAGAAAATTCTAGAATTTTCGCTGTCCTGGGCTCTAAGGGTGACGTAGGAAGCCACGCCTATCCCGTATAGATACCTGCGTGGCTACGTCAGCCCTCATTCAACTTTTCTTCTGCTAAGCTGCGAGAACGAACTTTAACATTCCAGTGTGTGCAGGGTAATATATCTCGCAAACTCGGCCGAGAGATTAATTCTTTAGGACCGTGAGATCTCTGGCACACTCTCGAAGCAAACAGAAGGATACTTCTCGAGAAAAAAAGCCGAACTTCGACACAAGTGAGTTCTAGGCAACTTGTTGCTACGCTAGCTTGTCGAAAAAACAGCTCGCGCCTCTTTTTCTCTCTCGCTAAAGCTAGCGTTTGTTAGCTTAAAGCTATCGATAGTTAGCTTAGCGCTACTAGGCAGATACGCCTGTGGTCTACTATTACACGCCACGAGGAAGATAAACCTGTGGCTGTTAAGCACTCGGACTCCTCTCTCTACAAGCAACCATGTCGCTGACGAGGGAGACCCAGCCCGGGGAAAGACGCCATCGAGGACAGCCGGTGCCCGCCGACTGTCAAGAAGGCCCCAAACAAAAGACGTGCTCCACCTGGGGATGCGGGAACACGATGTCGGGCAAAGACGGGCATGACGAGTGCATGTATTGTCTCGGCCTCACCCACACCCGTGAGTCCATGGAGGAAATCGGTCCCGTTTGCCTCCATTGTGAGAAAATGGACGACGACGTCCTAAACAACAGGCTCGGACGTGTCCAAAGGTATTATGACAACATGGCGCGAGGCCAAGGGATACCTTCGCACCGCGCCGCTCTTCCCCAGCTCCACGTGCTCGACAACACGTCGCGCAGGCCACCATTGAGTGCCCGCCCAGACATACAGCTAGACGCAGACAGCCTGCCGTTGCACCCAGCTATATGGTGGACCGCATGGACCCTTCCCCAGACCGCGCAATGTCTCCCGGTGGGGAGCATTGGACTACCAGGGAGGAAGGGGAGCTTCGTGATGACGAGCTCCCTTCCTTCCAGGAGCAACTCCAGGACTACCACGTCCTGGACGAGGCCTACGCGGACGAGCGAGATGGCCATGATGACCTCTCCCCCGGGGACTACGTCAGCACCACTCGTCGCCCCTTCGACGACCTGGATGCCATGGACATACAGGAGCACCAGCAAGCCAGGGCTCCTGTCCCCCCGCCTCCTGTACCCCCCATGGATGACTCCAATATTTACGAGATATACAGGAAGGCTAGTGCACGTTGTAACCACACATGGCCTAAGTCAACTGTCAAGGTACTACCATGGGAAGGCAGGACTGATGAGTCCGCCCCCCCCCCTGCACCTAGAAGACAGAAGCTCCCTATGGCACAGGGCTTCGAGGAGGCCATGATGCACGCCTGGGACGAACCCCTCCTGAAGGTGGATTTTCCCAAGGCCAGCGCCAAGGGGCCCAACGACATACCAGATAAACAAACCCTCGCCATAGACTTCATGCCAGCTATGGACAAGGCTATAGCGGCCTACCTGGCCAACCCTGCAGCTCCTAGAGTGGATCACCACGTAAAGGAACCGCAGCTCCTGTCCAGCAGCGTGAGGGAAGCCTCAAAACTGAACAAGTGGCAGTATGCACACATGTCCTTCGTGGCGAAGGCCCTCAATGCAGGAGCACTTCTCCAGGGTTCCATGAAGAGCCTCCTCATTGAGATGGGACAGAAGTCCATTAAAGTCCAGCTAGCGGAACTGCCAGAAGACCTGGCCGAGTTACGCCGCCTGAATCACGAGATGGCCACCCTCCAGAGGGACTCCACTCTCCACAACGCCAAGGCAATGGCATGTTCCATCCTCCAGGAGAGATGGCGTTGGGTCGATCAGACCAGCGCCATCTCCCTGGAGACAAAGAAAGAGTTTGTGGCTGGAAATATCCACCCAGACAGTATGTTTAAGGACGCTCTGGCCAAGATGTCAGAGACCATCCAACAGCTCGAGTCCTCCACCAAGACGATGAAGGCGCTCGAACCGCTGGCCAACCAGGCCGCCCCGGTAGGCCGCCCCAAGGCTAAGAAGGCACCCTGGAAGGCCAAGACCGATGACAAACCCAGGTCCCAGGACCGGAGCGGAGATAGACAGCGACAGCCTGCAGGCCGAGGCAGAGCAGACCGCCGCACCTCTCCGCCGCCCTACAAGGCCAGGAGCGCTCCCAGAGGCCGAGGCCAGGGGAAGCGCAAATGACCTGCCCGGGCCGGGTCATCTTCCCCACCACACTCAGAGTTCAAGGCCAGAGGTGGGGATCACAGATCTCACCTCAGAGCCTGCGCTGAAGCGCTTAAGGGGGCCTGTACACAGTGCTGTGAGCACCGTTGTACAGACCCCGAAAATTGTTATGTGCAATTCACATGTGTATGTTTTTCCACGTTGTTCAATAAAGAAAACAAAAAAACAAAAAACACAAAAAACAATAAAACCAACTCTGAAGGGCATAGGCCCAGTGGGAAAGATAACCCACGCTGTCAAGCTGTCACAGGCCAAAAACTCCACGCCAATTTTTTCCAAACTCAATACCGAAAAAATTCACTAGAGGGAGACATTTCACACAAAGTAAGTCTTCCCCTAGGCAGGCCATGCACCACGCTGACAAGCGCAGGGAACCCTTTGTCACGTCATCTGTCACAATGGCGGATATCCGGGGCTTCCCCGTGGATAATCCGTACAATTCAGACAGGATACAGGCTACAGTTCGCCTCGAAACCGCCCACTTCCAGGAAAATTATTTTCTCAGAAGCGAGCGGGCAAAAGGCCGCCATTCTGCAAGAGGAAATCAATTCATTAATGCAGAAAGGCGCCATCACAGAGGTGGCCCTCGACCAATCAATGAACGGTTTTTACTCCCGCTATTTCTTGGTAAAGAAAAAGGGGGGCGGACTCCGTCCCATTCTAGACCTGAGGGCATTGAATCGTCACTTAAAAAAGCTGCGATTCAAAATGCTTACTCCACCAGTCCTCCTACGCCTAATTCGCGAAGGGGACTGGTTTACGTCAATAGACCTGCAAGACGCATATTTCCACATTCCGATTTACCCGCCGCACAGAAAATTTCTGCGCTTCGGGTTCAGAGGAAAAGTGTACGAGTACACAGTCCTTCCCTTCGGAATGTCACTGAGTCCCAGAGTCTTCATAAAGTGCACCGCGGCAGCTATCGCTCCGCTCCGACAGCAAGGGATCCGTCTCGCTACATACGTAGACGACTGGATCCTACTTGCAGACTCTCCACGAGAAGCACTGTCGCACACACATCGTGTGCTCAGCCACCTCGACTCGCTTGGGTTTATAATAAACCACGAGAAGAGCATGCTTATGCCAACACAGTCAATAGACTTTATAGGCATAACACTGAACTCAATCTCTTACACGGCCCGCCTGAGCCAAGAGAGAATAGACGCAACACTGCAGTGCGTGGCGTCATTCAAAAGGGGACGCTCGATTCCTTTTCATGCATGCCTCCGGATGGCGGGGTTAATGGCCTCTGCGGTCTATTTAATCCGCCTAGCAAGGCTACATATGAGACCTTTCCAACGATGGATAGGCTCTCTACATGTACCAATGCACCGTCGGCACCAGAAGGTAACAGTAACATCACAATGCATACTAGCCCTTCAATGGTGGTCAGACAGGAAAACCCTCTCAGAGGGCGTCCCCATGGGAAAGCCTCTGATCAGGAAAGTCATCACTACAGACGCCAGCATGACAGGCTGGGGAGCCACGATGGAAGGACTCACAGCCAGAGGTTTATGGTTGGGGCCACTACGTGCCCTTCACATAAATTACTTAGAGCTCATGGCAGTCTTCCTCGCCCTGAAACACTTCGAGCAGCGCATCCTGGGTTGCCATGTCCTAGTCAGGACAGACAACACCACGGCCATGTGCTACATCAACAGACAAGGTGGACTCAGGTCCCCTCGTCTTCATCAACTGGCTCAGAAACTGATCCTGTGGTGCAACACACGCGTCCTCTCAATAGTAGCGTGTCACGTCCCAGGTCTTCTGAACACAGGGGCAGACCTGCTGTCCAGAGGACCTCTCCGCTACTCAGACTGGTCACTACACCCTCATGCAGTGGCCCAGGTCTGGAGCAGGTTTGGGAAATCCAAGGTGGATCTCTTTGCCACAGAGGAGAACACGAAGTGTCCCCTCTTCTTCGCAATCAGGGGACCATCAACGTTGGGGCTAGACGCTCTGTCACACCAATGGCCCAAAACCCTTCTCTACGCCTTTCCCCCGCTATCCCTCATCAGCCCCACTCTGGACAGAGTGAGGACTCAGGGTCTGAAGGTGCTCCTAATAGCCCCGTCGTGGGGGGTCTGGAGGTCGGAAATAACCCCTCTCCTCTACGACCAGCCGTGGAGAATTCCCCTTCGAGCGGATCTCCTCTCTCAAGCGAGGGGGGAGATCTTCCACCCTCACCCCCAGGACCTAGACCTATGGGTCTGGCCCGTCAAAGGGTGATGTTGACTGCCGTGGGTCTACCTCCGAACGTAATCGAAACGATTCAGAAAGGCAGAGCCCAGTCAACAAGGGACCGTTACGACACAGCCTGGCGCGTCTTCGAGCATTGGTGCTCACGAAGACCAGACCAAACAGTCCCCTACCAGGCCTCAGTGATCGACGTCCTGTCATTCCTGCAGGAGCTCTTAGACAGCGGTCTAGGCCTCTCCTCAGTCAAGGTCCATTTGGCGGCAATCTCTGCCTGCCACCCAGGCTTTGATAACCAGACGGTGTGGAAGCACCCGCTGGTAAAACAATTCATGAAGGGTGTACGCAGGGAACATAGGACATGCAGATCCCTCGTTCCCTCGTGGGATTTGTCCCTGGTTCTAAAGGCTCTGGCTACAGCACCCTTTGAACCACTACAAACCGTGAGCCTCAAGCTCCTAACCCTGAAGGTGGCTCTCCTGATCGCACTCACGACAGCAAAAAGGGTCAGCGACCTACATGCGCTCTCGATCTCTCCAGACTGCATGAGGTTCGATGAGGGGTCGACCAAGGTCACCCTAAAGGCAAACCCCGCCTTCATTCCCAAAAATGCTCTCTCAGTGTGTGTGCCAGTGAACCTACAGGCTTTCCATCCCCCGCCGTTCTCCTCTGACGAAGACAGCAGGCTTAATTGCCTCTGCCCAGTCAGAGCTTTACGCATATACGCGGATAGACTGGCTCCCTTCAGACAAGGAAGCCAACTCTTTGTGTCCTGGGGTGCCAGGACCAAAGGAAAGCCCGTCACGAAGGTCACTATCTCTAACTGGATAGTGGAAGCCATCCGTCTGGCCTACACTAGCCAAGGCGTGGATTCCCCTCAAGCCCTGAGGGCCCACTCCACAAGAGGTGTGGCAGCTTCCTGGGCACTCTACAAGGGTGTCTCCATTCAGGAAGTCTGCACAGCAGCAAGCTGGTCTACACCCTCGACGTTCGCCACATACTATAACCTAGATGTGGCAGCGCCTTCGCTAGCGCACGCGGCCTTGGGGGCCGCTGCTCAGTAAAGCATCAGGGCAGCATAGCGCTGCCTCCTGCTCTCCACAAGGACTAGGTTCTGGACCCAAAAGGGTCCGAGCCCCTCCCAAAAGGTTTACCTGGGACCCACTGGAAGTTCAGGTCACGGGAGTTCATAAAGTCCCATAAACGAAAGGTATTTCGTGAAATTTCTATATAATACAACGTTAAAGGTTACTTTAGTAACCACGGTTGTATATATAAATTGAACGAAATACCTTTCGTGGAACGCCCTTCTGTTCTCTAAAGCAGAAGAAAAGTTCCGAATGAGGGCTGACGTAGCCACGCAGGTATCTATACGGGATAGGCGTGGCTTCCTACGTCACCCTTAGAGCCCAGGACAGCGAAAATTCTAGAATTTTCTGTCCTGGGAGTACATAAAATAATGTTCTGCAGCTAGGTTTTGAAGGAAACCTACCCATAAACGAAAGGTATTTCGTTCAATTTATATATACAACCGTGGTTACTAAAGTAACCTTTAACGTTTCTTTGACTATGCATGCACCTCTTGGTACCACAGCACCTCAAAGGCCCTCAAAACAAGGCTCCAGACCTCCCAAAACAAACTGGTCAGGCTCCTACTTGGCCTCACCCCCCGAACCCACCTCACCCCTGCCCACTTTGACAGGCTGGAATGGATTAGGGTCGACGACAGAGTACAGCATCTTGCAATGGGTCTGGTCCACAAGATTCGATACACCACCAAGATACCCATGTACCTGTCTAGATACTTCCTTAATGTTAACGAAGTCCACACCCACAACACCAGAGGGAGTGCAACAAACCATGTACAACCCAGATTCGGCACAAACAAGGGACTAAATTCTTTTCGCTCCTATGCCACCAAAATGTGGAACGCCCTACCAACAGTCATTAAGACATGTGAATCCCTTGACTCCTTCAAAACCGCTCTCAAAGGGCACCTACGGACGGCTGCAATTCGAAACTGGCCCCCGTAAAATCTGAATCGCCCCCACCGCCCCCCCCCCCCCCCCCCTTTTCCCCTCACTGTATATGTTTCTTTTCCCTTTTTACCTCCTTTATGATGAATTCATGATCTGTTCTGTTCTTTGACTATATAGAAGTGTCTATTTGTACGTCTCTAAATGTTTTGATGAATTGAACATGGTGGACCCTCTTGTAAACAAGTGTAATGCTTAATTGGGTGCTTAAATGATAAGAGCGCGCCCCTCCTCACGCGCCCCTCCTCACGCGCCCCTCCTCACTTCACACGAGTGTGATTTTTTAAGAATTAAGCGCCGGTAGGCTACATCATATATGGCAGCCAAGTCTATGGACTTTTAATGTTTGTTTAGAGCACTTTAAACAGAGTAGGCCTATACAGCCAATATGGACTCTTTCTTGAATGTTTGTTTAGAAGAGCACTAAACAAACTACCGTAACCCCCCTTTTCCCCTCACTGTATATGTTTCTTTTCCCTTTTTACCTTCTTTATGATGAATTCCTGTACTGTTCTTTGTCTATATAGAAGTGTCTATTTGTACGTCTCTTAATGTTTTGATGAATTGAACATGGTGGACCCTGTTGTAAACAAGTGTAATGCTTAATTAGGTCGTCCACTCACAGTTAACAGCCTTTGTATTGATTTTGTGATTGAAATGTATTGTAATTCTGCAAACTGTTAATACAATTTTCAATCAATCAATCAATCAAACCAAAGTACCAAACTGAAACTACAAAGGTCCATATGCATGGGTTTAATAGAAGAATGCGTTCACACGCTGAACATAAAAGTGGACGCATGTTTGTAGGCCTAGAAGTTCTCCAGACAGTCCATAAACACTGAAAGTGAGCTTGTGGTGACGCGAGGTTAGTATACATGTAGATCGGCACCGCCGTAGGATGAATTATAAATCCCCTGAGACGTCACACGTAGCCTGCTGCTCTAGTCTCGCCCCCTGACTTTAAGAGGACTTGTCTTTTACATACGATACAGATAGTAGCCTGTTCATGTGAACACTTCACTGTCCACGGATCAGGGGGTCCAGGTGAGTCAAGTTTCTCATTAAGATGAATTAAAAGTGTACTGCTGTAGGGCTAGTAGATTAATGTATGTGTCGTTGTAGAGTTTGTGCGTTGGTTTTAATATTTAATGTTGAAAAGTTACACAATTGTAATTGGCAGGCAGTGCAGCGGTACGATTTGGATTCGGTAATTATTAACATATTCAAAAAGAGAAAGGAAAAAAGCAATTTTTTATGTCTAGATTTTTATTTTAGTTTTTAGTTTTTTCATTTTGCAAGCCTATTTTTTCCTGTGGAGTTTTAAGTTTGGCCGATATGAGCTGTCAGGTTCTGTGCTTTCTTTGTTGTCAGTTTATCTAGGGAATGTGTGCGAACTGCGAACTCTTCTTTATGACTTGTTGTTTCACATTGAGTAAACGAATTTTGTAGCACCTGGGCACCAATCTGAGAATCCCATCAGCAAATAACGGGAAAACAGCGACATGAGTGAGTCAACACTGCCTTTAGTCTTGAGAGACTACCTGGGAACAAGCCGTGGCCCGTGACCAACCTTCAGCAGTGAATCATTTTTTATGAACTTTTCACACTGAATCACTGCATGTCTCAGAATTTGAAAACTACCCTGCCTGGTCACGCCCACTTCGCTAATCTAGGCTTACTCTTTTCAACAAATGTTTCAAAGTTAATCAGAACAACAGTGCTTGGCTCGGAGCGTGTTGGACTGCACTGCATGCGGCTCATTTTTTGTTGTGTAGCCTAATTGAGAGCAGTGTGTCTGTCAGTCAGTCAGTCAGTCAGTGTCTAAGCAATCCACAGCGACTTTCATTATTGTTATTTGTTACCCTTTTAGAACTTGCTCAGAAGTCTGTCATCCCAAAAATAATGAATGGAGGATCTGGTTTGGGTGCAGTAATATTAAGGTTAAAGTTATCTCTTTGTCTATTTGTCAACACGAAACAGATTTAAGTACAGTATGTAAAATGATTTACAATTATATATTTTATCCAGTTATATGAAATCGTACATTTCCCGTCAGTCACTCAATGTCCCCATACATGGCTATGAAATCGTTCATTTCCCGTCAGTCTCTCATTATCCCTATACATGGGATGATGGGAATGCCCCCATATAAACCCAGGTCTCGTGACATCATCAGGGATGCGACCTGCTGTCGCAATTAAGCCCATATATGGAGATCCCTCATGTCATCAAATTGGCCAGCAACTCTACATTTGACCTCAAACCCTTAGATCTCCATATATGGATATATGTTAGAACCTGTTCTGACAATCCATATGTTGATCCTTCCCCATCCATCCTTCCTCTTTGATGTCTCCCTTTTGACTGATACAGTACCTGTCCATTCAAACTCTCGGCGGGCCTGCCCCAAAGTTATTAGTGCAGCCGCGCCCGGCAGCCGGTGAAAACTAGAGTTCTCAACAGGCCCGAAAATTAAGGCTCGGCCCTACCTGGGCCCTCATCAAACCCTGTACACTCAAGAGAATGTCCCCGCTACCACCTTTTAGATCTCCATATTGAGCTGACCTGTTCTGACATTCCATATGTTGATCTGCCCTCATCAAACCCTGTACACTCAAGACATGCTCCTTATATGGCCAGTACAGAATTCATTCCATATTGATCTGACCCCCCCCCCCCCCCCCATGCCAAAGCGCCAGTGCTCCCCCAGCAGTCTGCCGTCAACAAAACAACCTCCCCCCAAAGGGCGAGGTCACTTCTCGCCAGTGGTGTCATGGTGATTTTTTTACTGGTACCACGGAACGTCACGCGCACGCACGCACACGCACGCACGTGCACGCGTGTGCATGTGCGCATCGCGGCATGCACACAGAACAGCTGCATAGCCTAAGCCTATTGTTAAATAGTGTATGAGTTTTAGACACACAAACAAAACACAAAAGTAGACTTAAAATGGTCAGACAAACACCTTTACTGCACACTAGCGAAACCAAAAAGTTTGCTTTAGACGAATGAATCTGTAACTGTTCTTTGATGGAGGAGAACACCACACAGCAGCAGTAGCCTACTGGAGCCATAGTCACGGTGTGGTACTGCGTTCTACGAGCATGACACCACTGCTTCTCGCCCTTAGGCATCTTATTGGTTATAGTAATTTAGGGAATAACTTAATTTATTCATTTGCAACTGAGTGTAATTTGGGATAGCAGTTGCTCAGGAAGTAGAGTGGCCTCTTGGGAAAAGGAGGTTCTTGGTTCGATTCCCACCGACCCCCCCCCCCCCCCTGTTAGTTAGTACCACGCAAAGTGTCCTTGTCAAGTTGTCAAGTCACTGAACCCTAGTTCTGTCCCCGGTTGCATGGTTTCCTCCGCCATCGGTGTGTGTAGGTGAAGGTAATGCACACCAAGCTTGTAGACAACAACAGAATAGACGTTAGTATAGAGCCCTGGGGGACTCCTGTCAACTAAGTGGTTAATAATAATCAAGGAAGCTTCACTCAAGGACGTGCAGCAGCAAGAAGTACGGTAATTGTTGTGTGGAATATGGCTTTGTCTTTTTAAAGAATACAGGACTTGCAGCATTCCTTTTTTGAAGACAATGATATGTGCTGTACAGTGTACAGTGTATCTGCATCTCTCAGCAGCTGACATTGCTGTTTCACAAAGATAAAGCACACACTTCCCCATTGGGACGTTGTTATGACATGCACGCATTCCTTAAATAAGCTTATCAAAATGATTCTCGTGACATGCAATGCACCAGCTCTGCAGATACGAACCTGTAGCAAAGACAAACTGGACGGCCTCTTTTTGGCAGTTTGTTTTGGGCATGTGAACTTTTGTCAAGGTATGGACGTGTGTCCTTCAGTCCTTCATTAAACAAACTTTGAATTATCTGGGCCTGCTGAGGCATGCTTTTTCTTACAGTTGTACTTGTAACCTAACAATTTGATACAAGATGGCAAATCAGTGAAAAGTGTTTGATGCCTGTGGTTGACTCACTTGTTTTCACACAGAGAAAGAAGAGTTAATGGTACAAATCTGTCTTCTTAACACTGCACACTCCTTCCTCCAAACCAACACGTTGATGTTGTTGGAACCATATACATCATAACATTGCACAGTGTATCCTTACTCCACTCTTTAACACAGGCGTTTTCAACAGATACCCAGATTCGGCACAAACAGGGGACTAAATTATTTTCACTCCTATGCCACCAAAATGTGGAACGCCCTACCAACAGTCATTAAGACATGCAAATCCCTTGACTCCTTCAAAACCGCTCTGAAAGGGCACCTACGGACGGCTGCATAGCAAGTGTTACAAAAGCACTAATCTTAGCCCATATCCCCACCCAACACAACAGTGGTCCCCAGGTTGATTCTAAGTCAGGGTGGTGGTCCCTTGTTCACAATCAGTTGATGCCACTGCCAACATGAAGTTGTTAAGAGCCTTGAGAGGTCCGTGAAAGTTGTCAACTTTGCATGGCATCTGATAACCTCCTCTTTTACACAGTAAGTTATCAGACATTTGAAGAGATAAGAAAGAAACCACTAAAGATTTTAGTGAGGCTTTTCAGGACTTCCTATGTACAGACTGATATAGGTGGAAGCTTTTGAGCCTGTCTCGTCTCATGCAGTTTGTCACGGATATCTACCCAATGTGGGGACATTGACATTATGCAGAGTGTACACAATGTTTTGTTCAATGGAAATATTAAAGAGCTAGGGCCTAATTGTAATTACTGTGTAAGTGAAATAATTTCCACACCTAACTGACTCTGTTTGTCTTGTTACTTTAAATTGCAGCAAAGATGTCCAGTGAAGAACCAGCATTGCCATAATAAAAAAAAAACGTATCCAGCTGAATCACAGGATCTCGACACCAGCAGAGCTCTCAAAGAGTGGACATGGATATTGGACACTGGGCATTTATCATCAATGGGGTGACCCCCTAGATCTTTTGATACCAGGAAAGAAAGTTGCATTCAACACAATAGTCTGCATTGACCAATTGGCTCGTGCCTGACCTGCCCGCAAGGACCACATTCTGGAGGAGATCTATGAGCTGTGTTGAATGCGTTTATCCACAAGATAACATCTAAAAGCATAGGCGAGGACCCGAGATTGTTTTTGTGTGGCAGTTTGGAATTTAACAGTTGATCGCCATGATCGACCTGAGCTTTCTGACGGACGAGGAGAAGGAAGCCATCAAGGCTGTCCTGAGGCGAGATAACGACCTGAAGCATGCTGAGGAGAAGCGAGTCAAGTCAGTTCAATAATTTAATTTCATTAACCACTTAAACCCTGTACTTAGTTGACCAGGGTCCCCCCGGGGGTCTATATCCTTGGTCCACTCATGTTTTTCCCATGGGTACAAAATCTCGTTGCAAAGACAGCCAAACTCACAACGGGTTGCATAACTTGCATTGCATTTTGTTGTGAGTTATGGGCAGTATTATGCGTGTCTTAAGTACCAGGTCTTATTACTTAACTTAAGACCTGGAGGCGTGGTCAATGCTGTTTGGCCACTCAGAATAGCCAAATGGCATTGATCACGCCTCCAGGTCATAAGTTAAGTAATAAGACCTGGTACTTAAGACACGCATAATACTGCCCTATAGAGTCCAGATGCCCAGAATAGGGATGCTATAGCTAAGGTTCATAGTTAAGAGTTTCCACATCTAAAGTCAAAGGTTAATTTCAATTTACTCCCCAGCAGCACTGGGGCGAACATCTGTTCTGAGTTGTCAGTGGAATGTGCATAGAAGATTAGTCACAATCACATCTTCCAGTTGACTAATTACACACACACATGCCAGTTTAGTACCATCACTGGTTAATATTAATGAATAAGTCATGATAAATGGATGAAAGCATTACTGACGTGAATTAATATTCCTACAACAAAGTATGTTGCACCCTGTGTTTTCTCTCTGCCTCCTCTTCCAATACAGTTTACTCATGAACCACTATGTACTGACCATGTTGACTGTCTATGTCTGCACATAGGAGCCTGTGCCAAAGCACAGTGGCTGACCAAGGTCAGCTCAAATACATGACAGGAGACTGGTTCTACGAGACCAAAGCACAGCGGCACCAGGAGCATATAGATGGCTCAGACATCATCAGAGCCTCCCTGAGACAGACCATCTGTAAGTCTATGCTACAACTCTCTCTCTCTAAATATTATTCACTCAACTCGGATTAAAAAAATATATATATAGCCCTTAATTACTGTTACAGTCTCAAAGGGCTTTACAGACCAAAGTTTGAACGAAGGAAACAAAATGATATCTCACTGTTGTTAGACCCTCAATTGGGTGAGGAGAAACTTCCAAGAAAATTGATGGGATCCTTCCCAGGCAGATGTGCGGAGTAGATGAATATCCAAATGGAAAACAAATAAAAGCACAATACGGTTGAATGTTAAATGTCTCACACACATTCAGGACTGCCCAGTACTGCAACAGTCTTTAGAACACAAATTACTTGCTTGCCAGTTGCCAGGCAGTAATAATCTCTTTATTTGGTAGGTGCGTATTCCATTAGTAGGAGTTATTGGATTTAGTGATAATGACTTTTTAAAAAATCCTACTACTACCACTAATTGCCATAGTTTTTATTCATTGTTTTGCTATTAATGGTGATGTTGCAACCTATGTTAACCTATTCAATTTGTTTTTAATGATGGGTACTTTAAAATACAAATGTTCTGAATCTGCTTCAGTTTGGGGGTTTCATCCATGTCACTACTAGGTTGGAAATGCACGCTGTGATGATAAATAATGGATCATTTTTCTCTTAATTCCTTTGGAACTAAAGAAACAATAAAGGGGAAAATGCACACACATCCAAGTGAACAGGTGCAGGACAAAGCACAGTTCACACATATGAAGATAAGGCTGAACACTAGTAAAAATAGGTTCCACTATTTTGCAATAAATGAGTGGAGCTTACTCTTGCCAGAGTGCGGACCTTATTTACTTTAAGCCTGTAGAAAGTACAGATATTTAAAAACCTGAAAGATAGGATTAACAAAGCCCAACTTTGTTAATTATTTCGTTTTTGTTACTTTTTTGTTACTTTTGTTACTGTTCTAGTGGAGCTATCCCAGATGTGGCCGGCAAGACCCAGCTTTGTCAGCAGTGCCAACCATGATGTATTCGTCCCTCCTGAGCTTTCAGGGCTCATTGATGAGCCACAAGAGCAGCTCAGTGATAAAAGGTAAAACGGTGTGCAAGTCTCCATGTTATTCAGCTCCATGCATGATTTTTATGTCCACAAATTCCAATAATAAGGTCATGAGAATTACACATTTTCCCTTCCTAAATACTGACCTTATCCTATCTTAGCTATAGCTTAGTTAACTATTTGTATTTACTTCTTGCCAGCTGACAGCTGTATATTGCAGTACATACTGTAGGCCTACTGTGTTTACTTTACTTATGGCCAGTTTACAGTACAGGGCAGTAACAAGTTACTAGTAATATATTACTGTAAAATTATTACTTTACCCAGGAACGACCCGAGTAGTGTAAGTTATTACTCTGTCAAAACAGTAATATTATACCATATTACTTTGTAAAAAAAAAAGAAAAGTAGAACATTTCATTTAAAAGGTCAAGAGAGATTGCTGCTTTTATTTTATAGCCTTTTTGGCTGACAAACAATTTGATTCAGTTCTAAAAGAAGCTGACAAACATAATATTGTGTTGTTCTCTATTTTTGCGGGTGGGGGGTAATATGTAATATAATATGTAATATATATATTACTCTTGATTATTTCCAAGTAATATAATGTTATTACTTTTTAAGTAATATGTAATAAGTAACATATTACACTTTTTTGAGTAATATTGCCCAACACTGCAGACGGTACCGTGTGTTTACTTCTTGCCAGATGACAGTACATTTCACTTATTTGTCACAGACCACAAAATGTAATTGACCTCATGAAACTTAATAAGTTGGCTAACTTTGCGGAACAAATCTATAATACATAAATCTCCCCTGACATCTGTTGCAAATTTTCAACCTGATGCAACTGCTATGTCACTGGTTTAAACCCCTTCATAAACACATAGCTCCATGACATTATGCAAAAATCCTGACCTAGGGTTAAACATAAGCTAAAAAGGAAGCTTGTTTCCTTTCCTTTCGTCTGACTGCTATGCTTGGGGATGCCATACTGTACAATGGAGGAATTGTGGATAATGTACATTTTTCAGAGCATATAGTGCACATACACTGCAGTACAACTCACACTTGCAGCATGATGTGCTTTTTTAACACAATGTGCACTCTTCATGTGACTACCGTGCTCTGACTTAAGGTGCGTTACCCGTTCAAATCATATCATATAAATAACGGTAATGGGTCGCACACACCAAGACTGCATTTCAGTAATTTATTCTTGCATTTTGGACAGGAGGCTGGATAGCCGAAACGTTTGTCTCTTGTCCAAAATGCAAGAATAAATTACTGAAATGCAGTCTTGGTGTGTGCGATCCATTGCCGTTATTTATATTAACACAATGTGCACAAACAGTAATGTTTACTAAATAATAAAATCATCAAACTTTTGCATTATAAATTATGATTACTAGGTTCTGTTTCAATGTTATCTTATTCTGTCATGGGATCTTGCAAACTAAATGCTACCAGTGTTATATGTGTTTTATAGAGAGAAGATAAAGCTCAGAAAACATATGATCTCTTTCCGCTCTTTGAGGTCCATCACATGCTGTGCAAGAAAGAGTTGAGCATAACAGCAGATTATGAGTGTGATTGAAAAGGGGGAGGGGCAAGGATCTAACAAACAAGCAAATGGATACATTGCAATAGGCCCCTGAATTCCTTATAATCGTCTTGGAAGGTCAGATCTCACATGCTCATGTTTTCTTCTGTTTCTGAAGAGTGGTCAGACTCGGTCAAACACAAGTGAGGATTGAGGAACTTGTGTAATCCTGCTTTTGGGCTGAAGCCAAGGTTGGCTCGCTCACGTATGCCTTCTCTCTAAAGTAGCTGATACCGTAATTATTTCTAGTGAAACACTGTTAACCAATGATATTTATAATGAACTGATACACTTGCATGCGGGCCCTTTGTCTAAGACAAATTTCTTCCTCGGGAGACAAATAATAAAGAACCTTGTCAAAATATGTCCTTTTATATAATGTCTAAACACACTTGAACATGCACATCTGTAGACCAGGAATCTGTTTAAATGTCTTTTCAAACGGGCATCGATTAAGCCTAGTAATTCATTTTCAATTAGACCTGCAGGTTTAATATTTTTCTGAAGTCGAGGGGTGACGATGCAAGTGTATTGACGTGAGCGCGGTCCCGTGAAATTGTCGCGCGCGTGCTCGGTTCGTGCACACGCCCGCGACTGACCAGACCTAGATTCTGTTTAGCTTTTGTTTACTGCGTTAATCGATGCCCGTCTGAACGGACCTTAATGCATTCTTTATTCATCCTGATAGGAATCAAGACTCGAATCCATTTGAAAACCCAGAGATACTTAAACCAGTATTGCAGTCGCCCACAAAGGTCAGTGGAAACGTAATCATCATGCGCGAACACACACACACACACACACACACACACACACACACACACACACACACACACACACACACACACACACACACACACACACACACACACACACGTACAGTATAAATAAGATTATCAAGAATATTTAGTGTGTACAGTATGTGAATTCAGTATATTGATCTCCCTTTGAAGCCAAGACAGAATCCATTCAACAATGAACACTTTGCAACTCACACCTTGGAGAACCTGCAGGAGGACAGCATATTCGCGGTTGGATCACTGGAGCAAACACAGACACCCAGTGAAGGTGAGTTCTTCAATGGATTAACACATTAGTTCGATAACCTATTTAACCACTTGAATCCTATAAATGTCTTTGGCCGGGGTCCCCCAGGGGTCTGTACCTGGCCCTCTTCACCAAATCTCTATGCTAAAAATAGCCCATGTACAAGCTCATAATGCATTGCAACGCAACGCATCGTGGGCTTGTAGATGTGCTATTTTCACCAATATTTTGCCTATCATGGCATGCCTAGAATAGGGACGCTAGGGTTCATGTGGTTAAACATCATATGGAATATAATCCGTCACTAATAATCATGCAGTCGGCTCATTTCATTTGTCCTGATGTGTAACAAATCATATGTTATGTTACATTTTTAAATGGAACAACGGAGTGTTCGGTGGACAAATGGTCAAAGCCTTGTCTCTGCAAATCAATGTAAGTGTGGCAAGAGTCGTCTCAATGCTGTCTGAGGAAGAATACTACGTATAAACGCGTTGCTTTGGCTGCATGTATGTCTACAGCCTACTCTGTTCCTGGCTTCTGAAGTGCTGTTGGAGCTCTGTTCACTACTTTAATGGCACTAGCACTAATAAGGAGCTTCCTACATCAATATAGGCCTATACTTTTGTAAAATTATAATGTAATGCAGGTGTGTGGGCCAACTGTGCTTCAGGTGTGCCTAAGGTTTCCAGATTGCCAGCAGGCACAGTTGCTGCATGGCAGGGTGCAGAAATTGAATAATATTTTGTAATAAATCAGTTCTATGTAAATGTGTTTTCATGTTTTACCTTGAGGGTTTTTGAAAACAACCTTTCTCTAGGATATTCCTACTTTTACAATTAAATTGTAGTTGGCAAGCAACGCATCCAGTGTTTTAGTTTGTGCCAGAGTTGTACTTACTCACACTTACTCTGAAATAAGCTAATGAGTTGGGACCAATGAGGATATTTTCCCAAGGGTTGCCAAAGTGAAGGGATATTAGAGTACACAAGGCTGCCAGACCGAGTAGGGGATTACACAGAATGCATTCCAAAGCCTTAATCTGTACTGCATGACTTGGAAATGTTTCACAAGGGCTTTGAGTACAATGTTTTGGAGGGAATATTTTTATATGATAAGATGGAAACTGCAGAAAACTTTGCAGTCTCCAGAGTGTAAAGCGAGGTCAGATAGTTACATAATGTTCATATCCTCACTGAATGAACCTGTGCGAGTGTTCACCAACTATGCTCATACAATTAGTTAACCCTATTAATGTGCAAGGCACCAAAATCCTCCAACCCCTTAACAAAGAGGACTAAGCTGCTCTACAAAAACTGAAAATAGTATAGGGAGAGAACCTAATTTCCAAATTACCTGTAATGATACATATAATCTCAAATCAAATTCTCCCCTACATTATCCTATTAAGTGCAAAGTAAGTGGAAGGCTCACTTACTGTAATTAAAACAATATTTTCAACCTTCAAAGAAGAATGCATCACTTCTCGCCGGCTCAATGCTCTATTTCTTACCTATTTTGCACTGTTTGTATGTTTGATTATTTTGTTTTTCAGACCCTTTGTCGTCGCCTGAACACTGCAATTCTGTCGCTACTAACCTAAATCAAGACGACATTAAAGATAGCCTAGACCTAGAGGTACTGAGTGCCTCTGTGCTCATGCCTGAACCCGAACAGAGAACAGTCATTAACAGATCCCAGGATTCTCTGATAGAGGTTGATGGACCGGCAGATGGGCAGATTAACACAGCTGCTCCGAGGGGCATCCTCGAACCCATGTTCAGCCCTAGCTCCACAGAACCCCCCACCTCCCAACTGACCCCTCAGATTCCAGTAACCCTAGACTCTCCCACTGAGACCCCCCCAGCCACAGACAGAGAAGACTTGAGTTGGATAGACGGAAAGAGACAGGTGAGATTCTGCCACGATATTGAGGAGTGGCAGGATGGGATGGAGATGGGAGAGCACGGCTTGCTGGATGTGGATTGTATCACTCCGCCTGAGAAGGGAGACAACGCTGACCCTGTGTCCATGAGTAGTAATATTACAGGCACAAGTAGGCCTTTACTTGAAAAAAGTGAAGTGGATGTAAATGAAGGTGGTCTCAGTTGTGAAAGCGATGCAAACCTCCAATGCCAAGACACTGGCCTACACCAGGTCTCTGGTGGTAAGACTTTTAAGACCAATCACTAGCAAAGAATTAACCAACCAATCCATCAATCACACTAACAGCAACCAATTACTATTATCTAGACCAACTTAATTATGACTCAAACATGAATTAACTTGACACTAAAATATTTGTAAGTGGGTTTGTCAATGTATCACAAATTAGACAATAGGCCTTCGTAAAGTCTTATCACTTTTCACAACTAACCTGCTTGTTTATGCATGTTTAATGCATGGTGAATATCGTTCATTTGTCTTTATTAGTGATTCATTTGGGAGTTTGGGGAAAAACTACTGCAAAAGATGATATGCTTCTGGTTGCATGCAGTTGCTTTGAAAGTTTGTCTCACTGACAGAAGAAGAAATTCTCATTTCTCACAGTTTCACTTCTGTCAGAGCATGTTTGTGAACAGTGATGTTTTGATTCATATGTCACTCAATACACATATGTAGGATTTTCTCATTTTATATATATATATGTGAAATTGAGTGCTTCAACATTCTAATGCTAGGAAGAAAAACAAAGAGAAATAACTTTTTTTTAACACAGTGAAAAACCTACACAGCTAACTTGTATTTAAAGCTACAATTCCAGAACTTAGTTTAATGAATACAATTTTACTTTAAAAATCAGCATGGTGATCCTATGTATGTTTTGTTTCCTTTACAGATGTATGTGAGCCCTGTCGTCCTCATCATGATAGCCCACAAATGTCCAACCCCTTTTTGACTGATAGCCCTCAAATGTCCAACCCCTTTTTGACTGATAGCCCTCAAATGTCCAACCCCTTTTTGACTGATCTGGAGTCAGGTAAGATTGTAGATCAGGAGACAGAAACCGAAGAGGATGGTCACTCTGAGATGAAGGCTGCCGACTGGCCTATTATGGGCTTGCTGTCTATACAGGAAGAATCTGATTGTGACATCGATGAAACCCATGTACTCCAGTCTCTTGCAAATCTCCAAGAGGATGATGTTGATAAACAGGGCGTTAAATGCCCTGAAACATTGGAGGTCATAACACTGCCACTTACTGCACTACAGAACACTCCATTTAAAGAAACCATCACCTCACTAAGTTTAGAACCAGCAGAGATGGAGGATCCAAATAAGTTATTCAATCTGGAAGAGAAGGAAAACGGTGGCCCCAATTTGGCCAGTGAACCAACAAGGCCTGAAAACATCACCACGACGCAGACTGAAGATGTCATCACAACTCAAATGGAACTGAACAATGAGGGTACAATTACAGTTCAGTCTTATGAAGACAGATTTGAAAGTAGCCTCTTGTTTGATTTACCTAAAGAAGATGGTACATATAGAGCCAGTCCAATCCTCATCTGTGAAGAAACGGATGACTCTTTAACTGGTTCAATGACCGATTCCCAGAGTCCACGGCCAATGGGAAACATCACTGTTCCATTATCTACCTCTTTGAGCTCAAACAACCAGGATAGCCCAGTTCCCGTTCCAGAGCCAATGGAAAACATCACTTTTCCATTAACTAGTTCTCTTTGCTCAAACATCCAGGATAGCCCAGTTCCCTTGCCCAGGAAGTCCAGTCCACAAGAAAACCAGCCTATCCAGATCAGTGACATCAAGTCTGCCTGGGAGAAAGAATATACAGAATCCAGCATAGTTGTTCAAAAAGTTGAGGAAACCCCAAGCAGTCCAACACATTTAAGTTCAAGTTCAGACAACTCTATAGACCTTGTTGAAAATGTAGATGCCTCTCATTCTGATCTCAAAACACCTGCAAGTGGCAAAGAGAAGTGTGAAGAAAATGCACAAGATAGTTCATACAGTGCCACGTCTAACATTGAGTCAAACACAAAATATATTACTCTGAAGGACGACTCTGTCATTCAGAGTTCAGACAAATCACAACTAAAACAAGAGGACATTACTGGAGATGAAGAGACATATTGTCAGCAATCCCGACACAAGGCTGAAACAGAATCAGTTCTGCTTCAGCAAAGACCTCTCAGTCCAAACAGATCCCAAAGCTCAAAGTCAAAAGACGATGAAATCAGGAGAAGTCCCTCTAAGACGTGCCATCCCAAGGCCTTACCCAGAGAATCCTCAAATCCCATGGGACCCAGACTGGAAGGATCTCCATTGAAAACCTTTCCAATAGACATCACCCAATTGGATTGGATCACCCCACCAACTGATGACTTGGAGGCACAATCCCAGAGGCCAACGCCAGCAGCCAGACAGATAAAAAGTCCCTCACATGAAGCAAAACATTCAGGGTTGATAGATATTAAACCTACAACAGAAATCATCCCTCATCCGCCAGCATCACAACCTGAAGTTTGTCACCCTACGAATGTAGATATCCAACAAAGTTCAACTGAGTTACAACCCAACGAAACATCTCAATCTATTAATGGCAGACAGCCACTTGCCACAAAATATGATGTACAGGAAGTATTGCTGCCATCAGGGAAATCAGCATCTCTACCCCGACTTGCTAGATCGTTTGCTCCCCAAGGCTATCAGCATTATCTAGGGGCACCTGAGAAAGCCCATCGCCCACCTTTTCAACAAGGGAAAGCTGTTGGAGATGGTGAAGGAGCCCATCAGGAGATTACCAGTAAGCAGAGTGATTCTGTGATCAGTTCTTGGATTGTGTATTTGTCTTGGGCTGGTCTCACCTAAATTGCTACCCTATAATTTAACTGCTACTAATATTCTAAGCCTTCTAAGGCAAATAATGAGATTCATATTACTGGGATATGGAGAGTTTGATTCACTCATATTCACTGTGGGGCTTCAGTACCAATTAACAGTTAGTACAACACTACTGTAGGTCGTTAGATTTGCATCTCATACCAATCATATGATTTTGAATTCCTAAATATCTCTTGCAGGAGAGAACTTCCCCAGGGAAAGGAAGAGACTCAGGACAAGATTGCTTATGCTTCATTTTTTTTATTGCACGCCGCGTTTCGCCGTCTGACTTCGTCAGGTGCTTGCACCTGTATGCAAGCACCTGACGAAGCCAGACGGCGAAACGCGTCGTGCAATAAAAAAATGAAGCATAAGTAATCTTGTCCTGAGTCTCTGGAGTGTGCGGTCCCTTCCTTTCCATATATATATATATGTGTATATATATGTTATATAGCTGCAAATCATTCCAGCAAGTATCTTATTATTAATCATCGTAATTCCACTGCATATATTCTGCATAAAGTAATCCCAGATTAGCCGATCCCAGTAACCCCAATTTTGATGTGTATGTATTTATTTATTAGACTAATTTATTAAGCATTAGCCAGTAAAACAGTAAGAAGTTTCCAGTCTCATCGTAAAAGTAAGTAATAGTAATTCATTTAATTTAATTCGGTATGAATCTAGTGTGTGATGCATTTTCCAGGACTAATTTTGTTCCGTTTGTGTCAGGTTCAAGGCTAATGTCTTCATCCAAAAGTCTGGAGACACTTACCTCACATCTAACAAGTAAAACAGCATTTTACGTCTTAAATCTTTTAAAATTAATTTGATTTGTGATACAAATAAGAAGACACAGTATCTGTGATTTTTCTCCTTAGAATATGTTCTTATGACTTTAACTTTACGTTTAACTTTAACCTTTTCCCAGGAGAGGAAAGAAGTACAAATGACCCAAGAGGGTCACTGCCACCATCAGTTTCCTCCCGGTCAGACCCAGATCAAATTAAAAGAATGAGTGCTTCAGTGCCAGTCTTTCAACAGGAAGAGGTAAATCGCAGCCCAAATTTTACCCGTTGGCTATCTTTGCTAATAAAGTACCAATACACTGACCATAGACCTTGGACTATTAGAAGTTCTCACTGAGTTTTCTAACTTCTGTATACTGTATGTGCTTTCTCACTTCTTAGATGGACAGTGGAGACACTTTGGAGAACAAAGTGGGCATGAGGAGCTCCATATCTAATTTAAGCCTGTCCTCTGGCCTGGCCTCCATGTCCTCTGTACGTCCACACAACATTATTTTGGTCTAATATCTTCTTGGATTAATTTAGCTAAAACCGTATGTTAAAAGTACTATCAGATGCATCTTTTAAAACAGTTTGGCACAAGGGTTGCCTTCTTTTGTCAGTGGTTCTCAAAACCTTTTAATTTCTTGGAGCCCAAAACTGTGGTCCATTTGGAAGTCCTGAGGGTCCCTGGACCCCACTTTGGGAATGACTGATCTAGATGTTTAAACCTAAGCTGTTCCATTTTACATCATGTATATTTTATTTGAAAGAAATGCTGATTTACAACACCTTTTAACCGCTTAGACCCTATAAACTTAGTCGATATGTTTTTCATGTTGTTTTTTAGTAGACCCCCAGGGGGTCTATACGTTCTCCTCCTTTTCCCCCCCTATACACCAAATCTCTTCGCCAAAAATAGCTTATCTTCAAGCTACATGTTTGATTTGTAGATCTGCTAATTTTGTAAACAACAACAGCAGAGAAACAAAACAAACACTCCTTTTGAATTGAATTGAATTGAATTGAAACAAAAACAAAACATCAACAGCAGCATAATAATTGTTTAGTACATTTGACTGGGTCAGAAACTGGAGAGATGGTTAAAATATGACTCATGGAGTCATGGAGCACTGATCACCATCTAACAGTCATGGACAAATGCACGGGATAAATTGCCTTGGGCATCCCAGTAAAAAACAACTGAGATACACTATTGTGAATTGTAATCTCTTAATGCAAGAAAATGAATTTGCATTCATAGGAGTCAAGCATACTGAATGCAATTTGGTTTAAATTCCTGAGTTACCTACTTACCAGCCACATGCCTTTCAGACAATTGGCACTCTTCTTTCTTTCACAAAACATAATGGCTGATATCGAACAAACTAGAATGCTTTCATGATTTGAAATTTGGTGTAATCAACTACTGTACTTACTATACCATTCTTGATGACATGATTTAATGGAATGTTGTACCTGTTGTGATGATTCCTAAGGTGAGTGGCAGCATGTCAAGCCTTTTCCCTGGAGACTATGGTGACATTGAAATCCAGGGATCCATCCAGTTTGCTGTGAATTTTGTCCAGAAGCTTTCCGAGTTCCACATCTTTGTGGACCACTGCAAGGACCTGGCTGTAGCTGAACCCAAAAAGAACCGCTCTGATCCGTAGGTCTTCTCTAGAGGTGATATGGTTGAAATGGTATATGCTGAGAAAAGTCTGCAAGTAATTGTTGCCGTAGTTAGACTATGGGAGAGTGAGGGAAAGTAGCAGCCTATCACCACATGACCTGAGGCCGATTCTACAAATGTTTTCTAAATCCAAAGTTTTCTGAAAAACCTATGTTGCTATAATATTTTCACGTCAAGGATCCCAAAAATTATACGTATTTGGCTGCCGACCCCCATCTCAAAATATGTTGTTCCAGGGACCCCAGAATTTTCAAAAATAGCAGATCTACAAGTGTGTGAGCTTGTCTATTATTTTTTTAATCTAAAATGAATGGGTTAATAGTTTTATAGCAGGCATATTAATACTACCTCATTCTCCATCAGAATAAGGTTCAATACTGTTACTGTATTGTAAAACACTTTATTTTGAAAGATAATAAAATCTGCACTTTCAGTCGTAGTAAGAGTCTTGTTTAATAATGTTGAGGATCCGCAGCAGCAGTCAAACCAGACAAACGCGTTTCGGCGCACAGGCCTTCGTCAGTGTCAGAATTAAAAAGAATTTAATTTTGTGATTGAGAGTGCAGATTTTATTCTCTTTCTATATGTTCTCTTTGAATCTGCACCCAGCACACGCCTGAACCTTTAAAAGACTGTCTGAGTTGAGCGAGCCTTTTCCCTTGAAACACTGTATTTTGCTCATTTAGATTGCTTGTGCTGGTACACCTGATTTCAACAAACATCAATTAGTAGTTTAGTGTTATTATTATTATATTGTTCTCTATTGTAGGTATGTGAAATGTTACCTTCTTCCTGATAAAACCAAGACGGGGAAGAAAAAAACCAGTGTTAAAAAGAAAACCCAGAATCCCGCTTACAAGGAAGTCCTCACGGTAAGAATTACAAATGCAATACTTCTTCATTGCATGTTTTTGCATACTCACTTATAGTCTTATTTGTTCATTTGCTTTTTACAGTTCAAAGCCACAATGGAAGTGTTAAAAACTCAAAAATTGAACATCTCGGTGTGGCACGATTACACTTTACGACGGAACAGCTTCCTGGGCGAGGTGGAACTGGATATGTCAGAATGGGACTTCAGCAACACACAGATAAATGAATATGCTTTAAAACCAAGGGTAAAGTCTCAGTAATTCCTTATTGTCACTGCAACCACTCGTTCTAAATAAGGATTTTGACTAGTATTTTGCTATGAATAAGTTATAATAGCTTCTGTATGTTTTGAGTGGTGCAAACCACTCCAACAACCAGCTTTGTCTGTACCCGTGTACCTGTGTATGTACCCGTGTACCTGTACGTGGCCCCAAAAAAATGAGCATGGTTACTATGGTCACTGACATTAGGTCAGACCTCAGCTGATCAGGCTATATAAGACCTTGCACCACTCAGTTCACACAGGTGTGATTTTTTGTTATATAATGGCTGTAGCCTGATGCTTAAATACATAGCATTAACCATTTTATTTAATTTATGTGATCTCTCAGCCCTTTATACCTGCTGTATTCACTTGTTTGTTACCTATTTGTGTTTATGCCTTGAACTGAAGTAGGTCTGGCAGAAAGCTCACAAATTATTACATTATTTTTGCACATATTTGAGTGTGCCGTGTATAGTCAATGTAATGCTGTGTTAATTGTTGTGGAGACATTGTTCACTTCCTTTACGCTGATTCATTTAGTCCTGATTTATACTATAAATCACCCTTTAGTTCACTGCACAAACCTCAGCGGCATCGCCTTCACACTCTGTGGATAAGAAAGGAGAGATGAGAGTAGCTCTGCGATTCCTGCCACAGATCTCCCACAGTAAGCTGATAACTCAAGAGTCATATCTCACTTATGTTATTTTTTTCCCTATATCTGCTCACTGTGATCTGACTGCATCAACAGGTAAAAGGACAGCTCAGTCTGGTGAAGTGCAGATCTGGGTGAAGGAATGCAAGAACCTCCCACCGGTCAGAGGAGTGATTATCGACCCATTTGTTAAATGGTAGGATTTACTTGTTGATTGTTGTATAGTTTAAGTTAAACTTAAACAAGAATGGCTCACAACTCTTGTGCTTAAGTGCTCCACACAAAGATTGTATTTGAAACAATGTTTAGATCCTTTCCGGATCTTCATAAGGTTAAAAAGAGACAGAAGGTGACTATCACATGTAGACACAAATTGGTCATTGGCCTCACCTAGTGGCTGGGGGTGGACCCAAAGTTGAAATGAGAACTAGATATATCATTTTCATAGTCTACTCTATCCCAAGACATTTCTAAAAACGGTTTTAATATCGACTACAAGAAATCAAAAAGCAAAGTGAATCATGCATTATTCATTTTGGAAAGAAATGTTATATGTTTTGGCCCATTGGATGGGTTACAATATCTCAATTGTGTCTGCTAGGGAGTAGGAGAGAATTACCCATATAGTTATATAATAAAAATCACACCTGAAGTGAAGTGAGGGGCGCTCTTATCATTGTACATTATCATACATCATCTCATTCCGGCCAATCAGAATTTGCGTCCTCACCTTCATCACACTATGGCATAAAATTTGACATAATTGACTGGCGTAAAATTTACACTATGACGTAAAACTCTCCATTCATTGTGAAAGGGAATTTAATGTTTGTGTAGGACAAAATTTGTGGACACTAAAAGCTGGACATAGGCCTCCAAAACTATGAGAACGGACAATTAAGTTGCTCACTCAGCGAAGTACCCTCTTCTTCCGCATTTGACCATTCTGACTATTTGATCATAGCACTAGGCCTAGGGTTTCACATGATGGAAGGCTGAAGCATGCATGCACAGTAACATTTTAAATGTGGACATCTTGCAATACCAGATACGGCAGCTTCAATAATCCTCTTCAGTTCTGGGGGCTTGGAATTACACCATGTGGGGGCACGGTGGCACAGTCGGTAGTGCTGTTGCCTCACAGCTAGAAGGTCCTGGGTTCGATTCCCGCCGTGGGCGCTGGGGGCGTGCCCTCTCCCCCGCGTCATCTGTGCCCATACCCGAGGCGGGGTTGGAGAAAGGCAGTGGTGTCGTGCTCGTAGAACGCAGTACCACGCTGTGGGACCAGTCATTTTTTGACATGCAAGTGCAGGGACAGAACGGTGATGTGTGTGCACACTAGAACGCGTCCCCCTAGATTCAAGAGAAGACGCACCTAATCAGCCTCGTGTCACCAAACTTTCCAAGACGCACAAAGTACCCAGTCGTCTAGGTTTACTGGCACCCTCCCATCCCCCCATCCTCACGCTGTGTCAAGTACTGTGCCGAATCAAATGGCTACTATACTTTGCATAACAACAGGACAGCTTTAACTGTTTACCTGAGCGCACGTAAGCATGCACACTACACATTACAGCAGTAGGCTATGGCTCCAGTAGGCTACTGCTGCTGTGCTGTGTGGTGTTCTGCACATAAGATCAAGAATGCCTCTTCCAGAACAGATTAATTCGTCCAAAGCAAACTTTTTTGTTTCGTTATAGTGTGTAGTAAAGATGTTTGTCTGACTATTTTAAGTCTACATTTGTGTTTGTGTCTTAAACTCTAATACACTATTTAACAATAGGCAGGCTATATCAGCCGTTCTGTGTTCTGTGATGCGCACATGCACGCACCACGCGTGCACATGGCGTCATTAAAACGCTGTGGTACCAGTAAAAAAAACACCATGACACCACTGGAGAAAGGGCCTTTCTGTGTGGAGTGTGCATGTTCTTCCCGTGTCCCCTATGGTAGGTACCCTCACAAAAAACATGCAGTAATCCTGGTCTCTAAACTACCTCCCCTGGCCAGCCGGGGCACCTGAGAAAGGAACTGGTCGGAATAACGTGTTCCTTCCACACGCTACGTCCGGCCGGGGGAAACTACCCTGTCAGGTGAAAAGAAGCAGCTTGGACTCCTCGTGCCTAGAAGGAAGCATGAGGCCAGTCCGCTGCCCCCCAGGTTTCAGAGGAAGTGTAGCGCCCAGGATTACATTAGATAATTGACACTGGGTAAAAAAATGGGTTGCAAAATCATGGGATTTAAAAAAAAAAAAGGAATTACACCATGTTTCATAGAGGGAATTCACCTATCGTGTGCATTTACTCATGATGAGTGTATGTACACTGAAACTATACATGATCTTGTGTAGTTGAACTGTGGGGATGATTTTAGGGGGGTTATTTCATTGCATCTAATTCACTCATGATATGCTTCAATTTCAAAACTTGTAACAGTAACAATAACTTCTCCACCACAGCGCTGTGCTTCCTGACAGAAGCAGGAAAGGCAGACAGAAGACCAGAGTGGTGAAGAGGACTTCCAACCCCATGTTCAATCACACCATGGTGTATGATGGCTTCCGACCAGAGGACCTGAAAGAGGCCTGCATTGAGATCACTGTGTGGGACCATGACCGACTGAACAACCACTATATCGGAGGCCTTAGACTCGGTCTGGGAACAGGTACGATTCTATAACTTTCTTAAAATCAAAAACAAAATGCCTTTGTGAAAAGGTTAAATGCTAATAGATAATAATCATTGCTATGGAGTGTGTCTTCAGTAACAGGGGTCTCCCCATCTCTCCAGCTCTTTAGTAAATATAAAATACATTTTCAGGTGGCCAATTTTAGCCAATAAGGAGAGAATACCCATTAATCAGTCAATCAATTATTTAGTTTTGTGTTCCAGTTCCAAATTTGACTGGTCATTTCTTTGTGTCATCACTTCCACTTTCACTTGTTTATCTTTATCCTGTATGAGTTCTCTCTCCTGATTGAATAAAACTCGTATCCTAACTGGAAAATGGCTTTCCTGTTTATGAAGGGGCTGGAGTGACAGGGAGACCCTTTCTACTGAACAAACATGGCAATGACTACTATCAGAATATAACACTTATTTTATGAAAAGAAAATCACTTACTGCACCTCACCACTGAGTATTTTACTGTGTGTATGCATCTTTTGTTAGTGTATGCTTGCTTCTTCCTTACATAGAAGAGAAAATTCTCACAAGCACTCTGCAGTTTACAAAGTGCAAGGCTCACGGAAGATTCACAGTAAGAAAGAAATAGCCAGCACTCCAAAGTCCTTCTGGTACTTTTCATAGAGCACGGACAAATACAGCAGATCGACACGGTTGCATTTTCGGCGTCAAGCCTTCGTCGGCGTGTGTTCTTCTTTACATAGCCTACTTAAGTTCCTCTGAAACCATCCCAAGGGTAATGTCCCCCTTCAATCTATCTATGCAGGTAAAAGTTATGGGGCTGATGTTATGTGGATGGATTCAACGACAGATGAAGCCAACCTGTGGGAGAGGATGATGCAGTCTCACAGTGAATGGGTAGAGGATGTTTTACCCCTGAGAATGTTGGTGATGGCAAAAAGCAAGTGAAAATAAGATGGTAGTGGTAATGGCAAAAAGCAAGTGAAAATAAGATGGTAGTAGTAATGCAAATGAAATGGCACAGGTGGATAACTGTAAGAAACATAAACTGTACAAACATGGATGGATATGCATGTGCATGTGTACTGTAGGCTATGTAATTGACTACATTAGCATCTCCAAGATAATGTATTATGAGATGAGATGAGATATACTTTATTGTCCCACGAGGGGAAATTTGTCTTGGGCAAAAGTGCAGTAGTACATAACGCTTTTTAAAACGGACAGACAATACACAATAGACAATATACAATAGCAGCAATGTACTGTACAAGTACAGTATCACAAGAGAAAATGCAATCAGAGGAGGTATATAAATACAAGTACTAGAGTATTCACAGTTTATAGTATCACAGGTACAGTATGAGTGCAATAAATAACTGATGAAGGTCGATAAGTCCGTTCCCCACTTACGATATATGAGACACAAATCTAAGCTATCAAAGATATTTATAAGTTAATTCAATCCACAATAAATTCATTGTTAATCTTGTATATAGGCCTAATGTTATGTCATTTAATTACTTTAAAGCTACAATCCAAACGTTTTATTTATATTGTATCACTCTCTTGACAGAGAGAGGTAGTTAGTTGCAATGAGATTTCTGAATTACAATAAAAGATGGCGGCACATCTATTGTCTGATCTGCTGTCTGCTTCAAATAACTTTATTGCCATTGTCAACCAGTACCGGCGTACCGCCAAGGTATACATTTCTCATTGGAAGAATACACCAGATGTACTACTTATATTGCTTTAACATACTGGTACTCATACATACAAATTTGCTTAAATATTTTCATTCAAATAAGTTCTGGTTTGTAGCTTTAACAAACAATGTTTCCAATAAACAAAACACGGTATAATTAATACCTCTGTGATGTATTACATACATTTATACATAATGGACTAGCTTACATTTTGTTAATTTGGAATTAGGATTTCTATTTTCTGTCACATGTCACAATGTCTTCTGTATGGTCTGTTCAGTAAAAAATAGACATGATATTGTAATACATTTAAGCCCCATATTTTGAAGCATTTCCAAAACGGAGCTGTTGCGCGCTTAACTATGATATAATTAATTTTCACAACATTGGAGTGGCTATATTTGCTGTGTCAACTGTCAACTTCCAATATATGTCCTTTGTATGCTCTTCTTCGTGATTGGTAATCACACATTTGAAATATTGCTTGTTGAAAGAGGTGGTGGATACAGACGCATTATTGTGCTAAATTTAATTTAGTTTGTCTGTTTCATTGATAAGGAGCAGTGCCAAGGGGATTACTGACACAAATAAAGAATACAATTTTGACCACAGTGAGAATGTCAGTTACTAAGGAGTTTAATTTATGAAATAAATAAATAAACAACACAGAAACATTATTGTGCTGCAATGTTTTATTGAGTTGCTGTTTCATTCATGAGGAGCAGTACTGAGAGGAATACAGAAACACTAAAGAAGGAATACTATTCTCACTATGACCAGTGAGAATGTCAGCAATTTCATTCATTAAATAAACAATACAATTGACAATGCATATTAATGTTATTATTAGTATTATTTAATATAAAGGTTAGAGTCAAGAGTTCTGGTACTGTACCCTTTATGATCTCTCTTGATCAAAAATACTATCGCTAAATCATACATTATGATCTAAGAGATGATCTCATCTCAGACTGAAAAAGACCGAAAATAGCTTTTACATCTCATGTCATATTGATTACATTAATCTTGCACAGTATGATCTCAGTCTGAAGAAGAAACATCGGTTTTGGGGAACAAACCAAGGTGAGTAGAAACATAATGGGTTTTGGGAGAACCAAGGTGAGAAGTATGGGAAGTGAACTCATTTCAACTTCAGATAATTTAAAATGAACATTGTCAACCAGTAAACATGAGCACTGCAAAAACAAATTGAGTTATTAAATAAAGAGTTAAAATGGCATCAGTTTAACTTTATTTTTTGTATTTAATTTTTTACAAAACATTTTGCACAAATCTCTTATGGGATTCCCAAAATATTTTCTGATGGGGGTCAGTCACTGCCAAATAACCCCCAAATCAATTTGGGGGTCCTTGACATGAACACATTTTGAGAACCACCCATAGATACAACTTCGATGATGAGAGGGCCACTATATTTCACACTCACTCCAGAGGGCCACAATGCATATAGTAAAAAAATAGCCGAGCTCAAACCACGACGCGTTTTGAGCTCATAGATCTGCTATTTTTAGCTATTTCTGAATTGGAATCCTGAAAATTAACATTCTTATTTAATTTCAAATACATTTATATGCTCACTCTTATGTTAACTTTATAAACTTAAGGGAGCATTCAGTGTTTCGGGTGAGTTGGAAAACCCCCCGGTCCGCCCCGGTAACAAGATGTGCACATGCACGCACTACAGTGGGGGGGGGGGGGGGGACGTGACAGGCAAACAGCACACACCAAGGCCCGCCCCCGCTCGATCATGATTGGCGGAAGGCCCCGCTCTATCCTGATTGGATGAAGGCTGGGCCACCTACCCAAAAATGAAACCTAAGAATTTTTTACCCCCAGGGGATAACTGGGGACAGGGAGGAACTCCTTATATGGTCAGCACACTATAGTAGGGAGGATTATCACAAAACAAAAAAAGAAGTGATATTTTAATTAAGTTAAATCACTGAATATACCTTTAAATGCAAATAAATTGGACATAAAAGATTAGTACTAGTCATTAAGATACTAATCTCTCAAGAACAGATTCTGTGCATGTACTAATCTGTCAGGGCTATGCAAGGCCATTCAGAATGTGTATACACTGTTGATAGTGGGAATGAAAACACAGGCACACCACAGGAAGTGGAGGGCTGAGGCCGGGCCAAACGGGCCAACATCTTGTTATACACATTCTAGGGCCTGCCCCAAGAGGCAAATTCAAAGGAAACAAACAGCAGAGGGTGCTGTTTTTTCCGATATTAACCTGCAGGCCACAGTAAGTGAAGGTGGGGGCCACATGTGGCCGCCAGTAGTCCATTTGGAATTGTAACAGCTGAAATCAATAATATATCTGTATTCCGATATTAACCTGCGGCCGCATTAACTTAAGTGAATGTGGAAGTATGAGATAGGAGATATATATAAACAAAATAATAATCTTCTCCCTGTGATGTGGCCCCGGCCCTTAGTGGTTGTGGCCCTAAGCGACCGGCCGCTTATTGCTTATGCCTTGAACCGGCCCTGGAATCAGTGGCCAGACTGTAAAATCCATTTGCACACTCATATAAGGGTCCATTTGGACCGCTGGCGCTGGTGGTCCCCGGCCCGACGCTGAGCACCGGTGAAATAAACCACGTGTTCGGTCCTCACCAAGACCTCAACTCTAACCTCTCACAAATCTCCATTGGTCAATCAACATGTCCCTGATGCGGCAGGGAAGCCGCGGCTTCCGATTGGCGCCGGGGTTGTGTCAATCAAGGCGGGACGAGAGAGAGAGCGATGAAGCCCAATTAATCAGCAGACCTACAAGCTCACAAGGCGACGCCTCGCGACGCGTTGTGAGCTTGTAGGTCTGCTGTTTAATCGACGCCGTGAAGCTTCTGGTTTAAAGCGGCTTTGCAGCCTGGCCCTGGTGGCGTTGCTAAGGTAAGTTCAAACTGCTGGCTGCTGATGCTGCTGTCACTTCTCTTCTCATGGCTACTGGCTGGCTGGCTGGATGGCTGCTACTCACAAAAAAAATGTGGCGCTGTGGTGGTGATGATGCTCCTGCTGCGGCCAGGCGGATACTAGCGCCGTTTCTATCAGAGGAGGAACAAAAAGACTATCTTAAATAAAAATAGATGGAGGCGTTTGAGAGCCATGCGTTTTCACCCACACTTGGCAGGAGGCAGGTATTTTCCTACAGCAGGCGTCGTTCTCGGAAAGCATCATTCCATTTCCATCTGCTACTACCGCGATTTAGCATCATAATAGCCTACAGCTGCTAATATAACCATGTTTTTTTTCCTTTTCCCTTGCGCACCAAAGTAACGTCAACTAATAATAGCAAAGATGGATATTTTGTTCCATGGATTGTCATTACCTGCCTCGTAGAGAAATAAGTCAAAGCACCACCAATACAGAAACTCATCTGAGAGACGGCTGGGTTAGCAGCTGTATATTCTGCTCACAAACGGCGTCTAAAAACACACGAAAGGACTTTTTTTTAGGATGTTGACACTGACAGGCAAGCTGTTCTGTTTGAGTGTTTCTGGCCACCTTTGATTTCGAGGGGGTTCGAATCCCGCACCACCAGAGTGCAGCCTAGTCCCTCCACTATAGTGACTGTGTGTAATCAACTTCACGTGGAGTTTTACACTCCTGGCACTGTGTGCCCGACTAATTAATCCCCCAGATATCAACATCCATGGAGAGGATCAACGACCCAACAGGGCTGCAGCCACCACCGGCATCATAACTCTACCTGCCATCAACACACACACACACACACACACACACACACACACACACACACTGACACACATTCATGTGCGGTTACGCACGGAGCAGCGAGCCATCTGCAACCTACTTCTGTAGCTGCTATCCTACAACATTATGAGTATGACGACTTTAATCATAGGCTACGTCACCCACCGCCACCGGGTTATAACAGCTTCCATCAATTCGTTCATTTGTCTGTGAAAAAAGCCTTGCTTTCGTCAAGATGTGGTGGTGGAATTCTGGCCAGACAACAACAACACATGGTGGAAACGGCTGAACTGAACCACGCACGCAGCAGTGCCAGTAATGCGTACTACAGTCCTGTGCACTGCACATTGTCCAGTTGTGTCACTGTCCACAGCGAAAGTTCTGATCGCTCCCCTGAACTGTCAGCTAACGAGCACGGACCCTTATCTCTGTTGTGCTGTGCTGTAGAACTTGTTTTTTTTCTTCTCTTTTTTGCTTTTAATGATCAGTCACGCGATGCACTTTTTTTTAACATGCATTGAAGAGCTGGACTGGAAGCCTTAATCCCAATCAATTGTGGGTGCACACTGCACATGTCAGTCAATCATGCCAGTTAGAAAGAAAGGTGAGTTTATTTATGCTGTATTAGCTACAGGCAATAGGCTAATGCATGCCCATTATTAACAGACCATATAGCTACATTATTGTTGTTGTTGTTGTTGTTGTTTTTTACCTAGGCCTATTGAATTTGAATTGAACATCTACAGTAGATTAAGCATGTATTAAATGTGGCTGTGCAACCAAGGTCTGCATTACGTTTTGCAAGCAATATTAATACAGTGATATAGGATGTCTCTCCAAAAGTTTTAAAAGTCTGAAGAATTAAACTAAATGTGAGTACATTTCAAAATAAAAAATAATATTTTATCCCAATGGCCCTGGAAGGTCCATGATGTTAACCTGAACTAGTGTCACACTGTAGCAGCAAGTGACTCCATTAATTGCTCCATTCAGAAAATGGCTGAGGTGTCACCTTTGTGTTGCGTTTTAGTGGGAGGGTTAGTATTACTATGAATACATAATCTGATAACTATTACTACAACAAATTATGCCTGGACATAAAAAACATCAAAAGAGAAAGTCCAGTCTCCCTGACCCAGATAGTAGTACTCGTACTGTACTAGCTGTACTACTCGTACTGTACAGTACAATTCTGTACTGTACCATACTGTACTGTACTACTCGTACCGTACTGTGCTGTACTATTCGTACTGTACGTACTGTAACATTGTACCGTACTGTACTGTACTGTACTACTCATACTGTACTGTACAGGTGCTGTACTCTACTGTACTGTACGAACTTTGCTGCTGCAGTGGTCAATGCCTGTACTGTACTGTACTGTACTGTACTGTACTGTACTGTACTAGGATTGCTGCTGCAGTGGTCAATGGGTGTACTGTACTGTACTGTACTAAGATTGCTGCTGCAGTGGTCAATGGGTGTGTGTGTGTGTCTGTGTGTTGCCGTACTGAAGCGGACATACATACCTGGAGACATACATGGAGAAATACATAGGGATGCACATTGCTGTGCATTGGAGCGGTTAGGCACCGCTATTCAAAAACATGTCACCCCCAAAAAAGGGGGAGGAAGTAGACAGCGGAGGTATTGCACATACAGTGTTATGCTGACTGTACATGGTGGAAGTACAGTAAGGCTACAGAAAGAAGATCATAATAGCCAGAATACTGAGGAAGATTTGTGGAAAATGTGGAATTATTTGGAGCATGCATGTGCAAGGAGACCCCGGTCTAACGCTCCTTCGAACTCCATAGTAGCTGTTGTCAATTATGGTAATTTTAAGATATTTAGGTTATATACAATACTTATTGTATTGGTTTTGACAAAAGCAGCCTCTACGTCTGCACTGTGCACCAGCCTTCGTCCTTGTATTGAGTAAACGGTTTGTTTTCCTTCTTTCTGCCAGATTTTGAGCTCGTGCTGTTGTGACAGGGAATTTCTTACCTCTGACATAATCACCTAAAGTAGTGGCACTGCCGAATTGACGCACCACATTAATCCCGCTTTAATGTCTGTTGAGAACTCTAAAAATAACTTGCAAGCTTTATTTGCTACTTTGTCACTAATGTATTCTTGTACTGACTGAGTCTGAACTGAATTCCACAAAAGCCACATCAGCTGCGGAATTATGTAACAGATAATTAAAGCATCAGTTATAGAGATATGCAGAAATGTTCAAGTCATCCAGAAAGGCAGAGGCTAAATGTGTTGTAATCTACCATCCCCTTGTAGACACAGCGCGGGCCCTGGGCCTTCTGGAGGAGTACTGCTCAAAACTAAAGAAGCCTGAGGAGCAACAGCTAAAAACTGCCATTCAGGGAGTGATGGTGATCTTCAAAAGTAACCTGTTTGAAGCACTTATTGGTAAGTCAACAGTGCTGCTAATTAGTGATGGGAGATGCAAACACATCTGTATCGGCTGATTCTAGTTGTTTTTTGATTAATCGGCATCTGTCCAATTAATCAATCGGACCGATTGGTCCTATTGTCTTTACAGATAAACAAGCCCAAAGTAACAGCTAGAACAGATCTACAAGCTCACAATATTAACACAATGTATGCCACACCGCAAAATCCCAGGTTTAAGCAATAAACACTCTTTTGCCAATCCGGGAAATCTCGGGTTTCATTAATGTCCAGAATTAAGGGTCTTGCAAACGTGAAGCGAGGAACGCAGGCGTTGTTGCCTGGATCAACACAGGTCTCCTCCAGGTCTGTTGAAGAGGGGCGCAACAACGCAAGCCTAAAAAAAGTATATATTAATAGAGACGGCACCCAATATCTCCTCCCATCCACTTGCATTAAGTTGCTCAAAAGCGCATGAGGCGATGTCACTCCTCCTTCCGGGTAGGAACAGAGTGCATTCTGGGATTGATTGGGCCAAACACATGAACGCGCTGGCCGTTGACTATCATTGCACGCGTTCAGCGCTCACGTGTCATCATGAATGTGCGCAATGATAGTCAACGGACCAGCGCGTTCATGTGTTTGGCCCAGTGCTGCAATTCCAAATTCGGCCACTATGTCCATTTCGTCCAAGGGTTTCCTCCGGGTGCCGTCTCTATACTCTAAGGTTTTATTGCTCCCCTTTTGCAAGGCCCTTAAATTGTATTTTATTTACCGACCTCATCACACAACCACTTCCGGTTCAACAAGGCTCAAAGAAGCTGACTAATAGAGAGTCTTCTATTGCATTTTACTGGCACTGGCTCTGTATGGAGCCATCTGGTGGCTGGCATATATTCGGTTAAATATAAGGTATTAAAGTTAAATCTGACTTGCCTAAGCCTGCAGTGCAGATACCCTGTTACATGTATTTTTCAGAATGTACAAAATTATTATCATTTTAAAAGTTCAGAATCGGTAATATCGGTTAACGGCCATAACGGCAATTAATTATATCCGATATCGATATCGTCCCAAATGTCTCATCGGCACACGCACATCCCTACTGCTAATACCAATCTTATGCCACACATGTTTATGTTTTGAACTGAGCTCTGGGCATTACAAAAGATCACGTTTAAAGATGGCGTGCCACGATTTTTTCCAACCCTAAAAATTATCATCAGGTATTATTATAATATAAGGAGGAAGAACTTTTTCCAAAAAGTGTACAGTATTTGTTAAAATCATGCTTTTATGTGGACACGCCCACCAGTTCATTAAGTATGCCTGGTTTGCCTGGTGGGTGGTGATGGGTGGTGATCCACCTGAACTGAAGCCGCACCCACAGCTGTAGTTGTATGATAAAGGGGGAGGGGTTAGGGGAGGGGCTGATAGTGTGATGTCACTATATCACTGTTTATTTCATTGGCCCGTTTGACTGTCAAGGGTTCAGCCTCCAGGAAGAAACCCTAAATACAAAGTTAATACACCATTGCACATAAAAACGAGAGAGATAGTACTACACTAGATGGAGGCATACCTTTAGGTTTATCTTTTTAAGATATATTTTGTATGGCTTTTTTGCCTTTATTTGATAGGGTACAGTAATGTGACAGGAAAGGGGAAGAGAGATGGGGGGAATACATTTGGCATTAGGCCGACGGGCTCGGGACTCGAACCTGCGGCACGCCATCAGGCTGGATTACAGGTCTAGGTGCCTGAACTGCTCAGCCGCGGCCCAGGCCGGGTTTATCTTTTTAAGGTGTTTTATTGCATCTGGTATCAGATGTAGAGTGTTTTGAGTGGATGGGAGAGCCTCTATGTGTTATGTCTTTGTTGATGTAGTCAGGTTGATTGTTATGTTTGACATGTTTGATCTTTTGCTGATGTATTGCTGTGTCTGTGTTGTGCCCGAGGACCCCCTCAAAAACGATGATGCATCTCAAGGGGCTTATCCTCAAAATACATTTCAAATAGATAAACCAGATCTTCATATATGGAGCGTCTCACGAGGCGTGATGGACTGACGGCCATACAGTATACTGTATATGGTGGCGTGACGTGGCACAAGGTGTGACGGACTGACTGCCATATATGGTGGCGTGACGGATCGACGGACGGACGGATCGACGACCTACGCTCGCAATAGTCCTGGTTCTCAGAGTAGCATGAGTGGCTCAAGGGCAGTTCACACAGGGAATGATAACCAAATAATATTTGTCATTAAAATCATTTTCTAAAACGGGTATTCCCAATACTTGATTCTGATTGGCTGGTTTCTGATTAGACCCTGTTGTAAATCTCCCGATAATCCACACCTTTAATCAAACCCAGCTGCGTTACATTGATTCCGTATTGCTGGAGTCTGCCGGAGTCTGTTGGACTCATAGTAAACAAGGAAGTGTGGCTCGCTCTGGTGGGCGCAAAGTGTAACTACGTTTAGGAATCGTTTCATGACTTAAAATTGCAATCTGCTGGTAACCGTTTTAGAAAAGCAATAAACCACGCGAGGTCCGATCTTACCATGTATTTTATAATGGCTGAGAGGGTCGGAGACACTCCGCTTCGCGTCGTGTTTCACTACGCCTCTCAGCCATTATAAAATACCCAGTAACCTCACCCCTCTTGTGGTTTATTGCTTAAATAACTCCCTCAAGTGGATGACCTCAACAAGTTCACACCTCAACTATAACAACAATGGTAGTTAAAACAGTTAAGACAGTGAGATCACTTTCAGAGCGATTTGATGAACGATAGAAACACGGACGCCACGTTCAATATGGCACTCCGGTTCAAGTCACGTTTAACCCATTTATACACTCATTGTTCATCAGTGTGGATGCTCAAATCATTCTTGTTATAGTTATCTTTATAGTTATCATTCTTGGTGTGGATAGCCCTTGACTATGGAAAAGCCCCTTGCATGACCTCAGCAGAAGCTTGAATTAGCTTGAATTACAGAAGCTTGAATTACACCAGCCCTGGGTGACTGGCATTAATGACACATGCCTCCTCCAGATATATTGGCCTGACTATGCATCATTCGTCATTCAAAACAAGCTCACCTCTTCTCGCTTTTCCAGCAAGAAGGGTGATTCATTGTGAGACACACACTCATGCTACTCAGAGAACCTGGGTTATGCTAGAGTTCTCTTCGTAGACGTAACATTCATTTTGTATCTCACTATGGGAATATACTAATTCCCATATTGCTAGACAAGCTTGCTCCAAAAGACAACTGTCCCATGTGGCTCTTCTTAACAAAGGAGCTTATTCCTAAAAGCCTGCAATGAGGACCAAATATGTCACCACAATGTTTCAATGCCAAGTGAACTGCCTGTAGCTCCAGGCAATTTATATGGGTCGATTGTAAATGAGGTCCTCATACCCCAGCGCACAAGAGAGGCTTCCCTGGCTAGGACAAGGCCCATTGTCATGCCTTGTATTGAAAAAATAAAACAGTTTTCTCCACTGGTGTAATGCTACAGAGCACTCTGACTCAACAATGTCCGTCATGGCACGGGTCCAATTCCTGGGAAGCCACCCAGTGTTGGACTTCTTTATTTGCACGGTTCCCAAAATAACAATCACTACGACCAATGCCATCAGGGCCAGATATCTCTCTCATTGTTTAAGCGTAATGATGTTGCCACTGTGTAAAACAATGCTAGGTTTGCCCGCTATGCGGGCGGGGGGAGGAGGATTAAAGTCAGCCCTCTGACAGTATTAAATGTTCTGCCAGTGTCAATCCACTCTTTTTCCACATTTATTTGAAGCTTATCAAATGTGACCGTTTCTGACCGAGACTAAGTCATTTATTTTTTCCCGTTTTTTTCATGTCATGAAAGCAGGGAATCGTAGCTTCAAATTGACATATTGTTTGTTCAGTTTGACCCACCAATTTGGAGATATGGCTTAATGTCTTGCAGAAAACAGCGAGTTGAGAAAACCGGCTTAAAAGGTTCACTTCTGTGGACTCTAACATTACACCTAGCTATATGTTCAAGCATTTATTTCATATTTACATGTCTATTTCAGCTCTGACATTTATTTCAGACATGCTCTAGTATGTGAAGAATCTGCCTAAAAAAGTTTTTCTCCTCTCCTGAACAGTTAGTCTTGCCACCATGACTGTCTCTGTATCAAAAAGAGTCACAAATGCTCTATAAGCTTCCCGAAAGGAAGGCACTGCTATTAACCAGTCGCTGTACATGGCTAATCACAGTCGTGTGCATGCGAAAGTTGAGAACAGGTTGCGTTGGTTTTATTACCACCAAATCACCAGCAAGTTTGTCACCCCAGAGAGAAGTAGTCTTTCTGGTGGTTTCAGTGGGGGGGGGGGGGGGGGGGGGGGGGCAACAGTATGCTGGCGCCTCCTTGTGACTGAAGAACACATATCATTCTTATTCTTACATTTTTATCCCACAATTTTTGTAACCCATTTTTTTCACCCAGTGTCAATTGTTTAATGTAATCCTGGGCGCTACACTCACTGCCAACCTGGGGAGAGCAACGGACTGACCTCATGCTTCCTTCAATTCATGAGGAGTCCAAGCTGCTTCTTTTCACCAGACAGGGGGGTTTCCCCGGTTGGAATTGCGTGGAAGGAACACGTTATTCCAACCAGTTCCTTTCCCCTCCATCAGGCGCCCCGGCTGGCCAGGGGGAGGCAGTTTAGAAACCAGGATTACTGCATGTTTTTTGTGAGGGTGCCTACCCTAGAGGACATGGGGAGAACATGAAAACTCCACACAGAAAGGCCTTTTTGCCAACTTCACCTAGGGTATGGGGACTGATGACGCGGAGGAGAGAACGCGCCCACAGCGTCCCCAGCAGGAATCGAACCCAGGACCTTCTAGCTGTGAGGCGACAGTGCTACACAGACTGCACCACCATGCCCCCAACCCATGTCATTCTTTTCCGCGCATGTAGAGTGCGTTTTCAAACTTTCGAATGGTGTATGTTCACTTTATTATCCCTGAAAGACAGTGACTCGTGGCTCTTTCTGCGGTGTTAAGGGAGAAAGAAGATTTCTCCAACTTTTTTATGTTTTCCAACTTTTCTAGTTTCTCAACAGTGCTGTGTTGTGCTGTTCTGGGAAGAAAAAATATATATATTTTTTTAAAATAACTTAAGCTCATAAAAACTATGCTTAAACTTAACCTTAACCCTAAAGTTTACCGGTTATATGATTATTTGATTTGGGTCTAAAAGGATAGGTCTTCATAAAACAGTGGCTGATGTTGCAGTTTTAGTCAAAATGGATCATTATGCATATGCACATTGTCAATTATCCGGTGCAATACCTTAATTTAGATTTTGAATGCATAAGAGTATTTAGTTCTTGAAATGTAAAACAGGGTAAACTAGAAAAAGTGCTCCATGGAGCACAGGTCTCCACCAGGTCAGGAGCGTTTGTGATGTTTGGACAAAATGTGTAGGAGTAATTGTTAATTGTTCAATGTAGTGGAAATGTGCGTGCAAAGTTTCACAGTTCATGATTTGAGACTTGTTCAAAACAGATGACACCTGAAAACTTTAGATGTCAATCTTAGCCAACCACGATATAAAAAATCACACCCGTGTGAACTGAGTGGTGCAGTGACGTCACACACTATCCATAGCAACCATGCTCACCTGTACGTGGCCCCACGTACAGGTACACACATACATAGACACATAGATACAGACAAAGCTGGTTATTGGAGTGGTTTGCACCACTCAAAAATCACACTGATCCGTCTTGATCACATGACTAGGGTATGAAGATCATGTGTACCGCTTTGCGTGATATTTGGATAAAATAAGAAAAACGAATATAAAGAAATGTGTTTCGCATAAGTCAGCCTCCTGGTGGCGCTATAAATGGCAGATTTGAAAAATGCAGGGCAGACATTTTTCCTTGGCCTTTAGGGAGTGTGCATACGCAGATCGGTGCAGTTATAGGTAATGACCCGACTGGGCCTCTTATAGCGCCACCATGAGGCTGATTTGAAATATGTTAAGTGGCATTTCTTCCTCAGCCTCGTGGGAATGTGCGTGCACAGTTTCACCGCAATCGGACGCTTCTTTCATGATTTACATAATTTTGGGCCAGTCGTGCAAACTATATGTCAATCGGGATGAAAAATCAAAGAGTGTGTTGATCATAATTATGAGTAATGACTATAAGATAATGTTTACAGATTTGTGTTAAATTCGGATAAAATCGGAGGAGTTATATAAGAATTGGCGTGTGTTTGCACAGTTTTCCTTTGCCCTGGTGTAAAACATACTCTCTCTCCAAATATTGAAATCGGCCTTGAAAACGACCACTACTAAACACTATAATAAAGTGTAAACTAGACCAGTTCAAAGGTGGTAAACTGGTGCAATCTGATGATAACTACCCAGTGTAGTGTTTTCGCCAAGTTCTTTGCAGGCATTAAGAAATTATGGTCAGTCATCAGTGCAGAGACTGTATTGCATGTTTGTACTCTGAGACTGTCTGAGAATGTCTCGCGACCCCCTGCCCCGCCCCCTCAATACAAATTGACTGCTACAATAACCTTAATAATTAAAGAAAATAAAGAAAATGTACATCATAAATAAATACTGAAACCAGATATAATCATTTAGGAAATGTATGCATGTACTGTGTACTATGTAAACTATGTAAATTTCCATTTTCCAGCCATTCAGTTGCAAAAAAACGTTTTCCTTTTCTTTTCTTTTCTTTTTTTAAATAATCTGGGGACCCCCCCAAATAATTTGGCGACCCCCGGGTTGAGAACCCCTGGCATATGAAACTTGATAAGATACAGATAGCATACCATATTTAGCAGATTGTCTCGTCTCAGTCTGTTGACTGCTGAGAGATTTGAGACTAGCTTGGAAGTTGTCCATACTGTAGGTTTTTCTTTTTTAAGTTCCTATGGGATGCCTCCAAGTGGAGTGATGCTGCAGCTTTGATGGCTTCATAGATATGTTTGACAGCCCTATCATCAGTGTTGCGTCAATTTATTATTTTTGTTTTTGTTAGTGTTTATACATTATCTTATATCTTATACATTATCTTTCCTGGACCCTGTGTTGGCAGAACTAAAAACCAAGGCAAAAGATATACAATTAATAATAGACGTGTTATTATGTAAAAAGTTAAAACGAATTGTTTTTACATAATGGCACATCTGTAAAACTGAGTTTTAAGAAGTAATTGTAAAGGTGATAAAAGTTTACGTTTAGAGCCCCAGTGGCATATACTTGATTAGATTTCTAGATTTCAAAACGGTATCATCACCTGCTAGAGATCCAAATGATCAAATGCTTTCTTATATACTTTTGGAATATCTTCTGGAAGCTAATGTTTTCCAGTGGATTTGATCTAGGTGCTATATCTGATAATTGATTAGAATATTTTCCAAGCTATTTTGTTAATTCCCAGTTTGGATTTTAATGGGGGGAAAAAAGAAGAGAAAAGAAAACGTTTTCTGCATGCTAAACATTGTTTCTGCTTTCATAATTGGGTTATTTTTTTTTAATAATATTTATTTTATTTGGAAAAAGCAGTAGAATAACAGCATTTCGATGTATACATAGGACACAAGTGCATTTCCCAGGATTTTCTTTTTTCACCCCTCTTCCCTCCCTCCCCCCTCCAAGTGACTCCATCTCCAGTGTCTCTGTAACATCCTTGCTTTCTTCAGGACTACATATGGCATCAGGTCAACACTTAACAGGGGCAAAGGGCAATATCGCTTCAGAGTGTACATTTCAGAAGGAGAAAAATAAGAAAGAGTGGGCAGACAAAAAAAAGACAAAGACAAAAAAAACAACAACAACCAAGAAACGAAAGTATTTACAACATTGCATAATTGGGTTCTATAGTGATAAGGAGCAGTGGTGGATGATTACTGATGGCTTGCATTACTTGTTATGTACAACACCAGGAGGGCCAAATAGTGATTCCCCAGAGATTAGAGTAATTTTTATGGATGGATGCTTGATTTTCATTAATGAATGCTTGGCTGTATGATCGGTCCCTAGTCGTGTGCAAGCATTGGTCTAGCACACAATTTTGATGACTGAGTTAACATATTCAGAGATGTCTGGCCAGTTCGTCTTGCTATCGTAGAAAACAATGAAGTCCAGCGATGAAATCAAACACAGTTGCAACTCTGCGATGGAACAAATGCCTCCTGAAATAGATAAATACTGAAATGATGAATACTGAAATAGTAATCATCTTATAAAGCATTAGGTGCTTTCTAATCTGGGCAGTGGTGTGTGTGCCCCAGCTAAAACCCATCAATGTGGAGTGGATTCTGGTTTGGATTAACCTAACCTCGGATCGCAGGGTTGTTTTCTCAGAAAGAGAGCCTGGGGAATTTTAAAGCAAAAACTATATAGAATGTGGCTGGGCTATTATTGACATTATGGGCAGGAGGGGGAGCCGGGAGGGTCTCTCCCTGGTGCGCACATAAGTAGGCCTTATTACATAATCGCATAATCACAATTATTTGAGATGATCACAATTATCTTTGCATCATCGTCATAATTGTTTCCGTGATGAAAAATGTTTTCAAATATTTAAAGAAATAATTGGAAATATCACTTATACAAGCTCTACCACTTGTAAATCGGCTAGTCCCACTATTTATGTATTTATTGGAAAGTATAAAGTTCATAAATAAGTTAGTCGTTTCTTTAAGTTGTTTGTCATATCTGCCCTCAATTTGTATGACAATTAATAGTCAAGTAAAATGTAATTATGGTGACAGGCCTACACAAGTACACATAAGTAGTGCCAGTGTAAAACACTTTTCAAAACGTCTCTAAAAAGAGAATACCAGCGGAATACGGAACAGTCCTTTAAGGCACTTTATTATTTAATGCATAATTGTCATGGTATGCTACTATGCTGCAGAGCAGACAGCACAACGTACATGTTCTGCGTGTAGCCTTCATCAGCGTTGTATGCTGCAGACAACAGAAGTGTCACATTTATAATGTCCGTAGCCGTAGGTGAGACACCTTCCCCTGTCTGTGTCGATACAAATAACATCCAACCAACTAGTACCCAAAAGTGCAATCACAATACACATTCATCAACAGAAAATGTCATAATCTATTATTAAAGAAAGCAATAAGGTACACCCGCACACTGTGTATCTGCTCGGCACAAGAGTATTGTCTTATTTAATGAAGCACTACTAGGGACGACTAGGGACCGAAACGTTGCTTCATTAAATAAGACAATACTCTTGTGCCGAGCAGATACACAGTGTGCGGGTGTACCTTATTGCTTTCTTTGATGTCCACTGGCCTACGCACCTGTGCATACGCCTGATTGCTAGGTGTGCGATAGTTTTCTCCTACAGTTGATCTATTATTACAAATGTAAAGTTAAGGAGCACACACGGCTAAGGAACCCAAAGTCAATAGCTACGTCATGCCAAGCCCGCCCTCCTAACCACTGCACCTCCGTCCGAGCCACTGCACTCACACGGCAGTGTCGTCACGGACTTACCCTCCGCGTCGTTCCAACGCTATCTCCTCATGTCGCGCCGGCCGCCGAGCCACAACACCACCCGCGGACCAATGCTCATTGCACTGCCAGTCTGCCGCCAAAGTCAGCTCCCTTCCACACTCACACCGGCAATGCATTTCTTTACTACACTCACTATCGCCAAAAGCACCCACACCCACGCACGCACAGTCGCACACACTCCATCGTCCCCGGGTTGCATGTTGGGAGGGACACATATTAATGTATGGACACTGTTTCCTGTGCCGTCATGTTCTCACACGTCCCTCCGTTCATCTCGACACGTCTACATAGTATAATATCAACCTACCTGCTACACATGCCATGGCGCCTGAAACAGATATCCACATGTGGATGCATAACATCCCAAATTGCGTGTTTCCCTTGGCTTTCGATTGCTTGCACGTACGCCAACAGAAGTGTGTCGGTTGGTCGGGTCGGGTACGGGCAGAAATTGAGAACTCAACATGAACTAGTAAATGTTTGGGACTGTGAATGTAGTTCAAAATTCCAAATTGTTACCCATAAAGAAATAATAATAAAAAATAATAAATTCACATTCATAGTTCCTGCTACAGTAAGTAGGAATAGTCGGAGCTAAGAACGTGAAATTTGAGCCACAGTATAGCTCTTGTGATGTGTTTATTTTACTTTATTGTGGCATGAGAACGCATTGTAGGCAACCAATGTACAATATCTACATACACACAGTATACTTTGGTGCTCTAAACAATGCACTTCATTAGCTTTTGCTGATGGACAATCGCTACATTTGGAAAAGACAAAAAAGGAGGGGAAAGGGGGGAAAAAGGTCCCTGATGATTTAGCTAAAGTTCCCCTTTAAGTTGGCAAGCTCCATGACCTGGCCCTTTTAGTAGACATTTCTTGCAATTACACCATATCAAAGATTACCAAGTGCTTTTGGTAAGCTTTAAGGGTTACATGTGTACTTAGTGGATTACAGGTCTTTTCAAAAGCTTTTGTCATACATGTAGATCATCTGTTGGTGCAATCACTAAGGCCACATAAAATAGTTTTCAGCCATTTCCATCTGACAAGAAGAGTTATACTTGGTTGTTGGTTGTGCAAAAACATAATAAAAAAAATAAAAAATAAATAAGACTAATGACAAGATTCATATAATTATTATATATGTTAGGATTTTAACTTGTGGAGGTGAAACGTAATATTACAGTGACAATCACCCCCACAAACACTTAAGCCAAATGAGGATATTTGGCTTAAGTATATTATTCCAGTGTCCAAACATAACGTAGTTGTCCAGATGTGACGGGTCTGCAGCAATCATCGTTGCACAATAAATACTTCCTAACTAGTGACTCCTACACATAATTGCCTTAGGCGTTCAAAATAAATGTGTTTGTCCATCTGTTAAACGGAGCAGGACAGGTACGTACAGACTGTGCCTTTCTAGTGAGAAATGTGTTGCTGTAGAAACAAGAGAACTGTTCACCATGTCTAGTGCTCGAGCCACTGAAGACAATACAAACAAGAGAACTGTTCACCATGTCTAGTGGTAGAAACAAGAGAACTGTTCACCATGTCTAGTGGTAGAAACAAGAGAACTGTTCACCATGTCTAGTGGTAGAAACAAGAGAACTGTTCACCATGTCTAGTGGTAGAAACAAGAGAACTGTTCACCATGTCTAGTGGTAGAAACAAGAGAACTGTTCACCATGTCTAGTGGTAGAAACAAGAGAACTGTCCACCATGTCTAGTGCTGTAGAAACAAGAGAACTGTTCACCATGTCTAGTGCTCGAGCCACTGCTGTAGAAACAAGAGAACTGTTCACCATGTCTAGTGCTCGAGCCACTGCTGTAGAAACAAGAGAACTGTTCACCATGTCTAGTGCTCGAGCCACTGAAGACAATACAAATATCTCCCCATTATATAATTGTATACTTTAGACCAGTGGTTCCCAAACATTTTAGCTCGAGACCCAAAAGAGCAATTAGACGTTTGCCAGGCTTGGACCCAAACTAGTGAAAATAGCAGGGACCCAAATGAGTGAAAATAGCAGATCTACAAGCTCACAACACATCGCAATTCAACCTGTTGTGAGCTTGTAGATCTGCCATTTTCACTTCTTATTTGCTTTTTTTGGGGGGGGGGGGGGAATTCTTCTGGAATTCTTCTGAGAAACATTTAAATGAGTTATTAACTTGTGAAATCTTTTGAATAATAATATTAATAATTAGAAACAAAACAAAATGAAGGGGTATTTACTCGCGACCCATAACAATTGGTGTGTAGGCCATTAATGTGCTTCATATGAGACTGATGTTTTCGAATCTTGGACACATCATGGGTAGTAGTGTGTGCGTCCATACTGTGGGTACGCTCTGGGGTCCAGTAGAGGGAGCTATGAGACATAGTTTACATTCAATCACTAATCTGTTTGCCTTCTGCCAAGATGCTGGTGGGGTGACAAGGCTTTGCTCCTTTACTCATTTAAGCTCAATGATCAAATTCAGGCGGATGACATGAAGACAACAATTGTATTGGTTTCACTGCTAGCATTTGGGGAATGTCATTCCATTCCCTAAATGATGATTTTGCCATTTGTATTTATTTATGTAGCTATATATTAATTGATGGAGGGCAGTAGTGAAATCATGCGCCTGTTTTTAGTTTCAAAAGTTTGTCGGGCGGTTCTCAAGAGGCGTGAACTACAGACACAGCCGGACAGAATTCTCCCATTTATAGTAGGATTAAAGCTGCAATCCGCTATTTTTACCAATCTGTATGGCAGACCAGGTATACTCTACCTGGTAGAGTATGTTTTAAAGCAGCTATAACATGCATTTTAAAACTGTTTTTAATATTTAATACCGTATTGTCTATGTCCCTCAAACTTATTTCTAATGGTTTGAGCCAGTCCATGTCATTTCTTTTTCACTGAAGACTGAAGAGGGTGAGGAATTATACAAAGTAGGGTGATACTGATGACATCACGCGTACAACCAAATCAAATTGAGCTGTTCCTGAGAGCAATTTCCATAAAAGCCCTATATGATGAGAAAGCCTGATTGTTCAAACTTGCGTATTTGTGGGGATAGAAAATTCATAGGGGAGCCTAAAAAACGTAGGTCCTTTAATATGAAAAATGGCACACCTACAGTGTTGGAAGTAGTCTCCCTACTCTTCCTTTGAGATGTAGACCCTGGTGTCAGGTAGGACACCAGCCCTGCCTGAAGTTCATAAGCCCAATATCTTCCGTATCCAAGTCCAGATTTCCTATTGCTTGAGCGGTATATATTTATATTTGATTTCCTGCTTTACTAGCTTTAGCAGACCCAGGTTTAAATCTCAGGTGTTACAGCATGTGCAATGCTCTCTGCTCTCTGCTCTGCTCTCTGTCACTGTCAGGGGAGGATATAAAACACTCACATCTACACCGCGCCGCCGATCCCATTGATATTATGGAGATCTCTGTAACTTTCACTCCTTGTCCCTTTTATGCCCAATATATAGAGATATGCCCTATTGTAAGTTCTTGTAGTTTTAACACTCAGAAATGTTAGGATTATTAAACCAGTAATGGAAACAGAAGTCAGTGCTTTACTTCCACACAGAGCAACACAAGCAGTTTACATGTAAGCCTGAATTATACTTAGTTCTGTGCTAACGTGTCGCGCTGCAACACGTTGTGAGCTATAGATCTTCTATTTTCGGAGTGTGCCACCTTAACATATAACTCAGGCTCTATGCCTCCTGCCTTGCTCAGGTCAGTAGGGCACCCACATACTTGGTTGACCCTGCTAGAACAAATTATACCTTTCTTCATTACCAGGCCAGGGTAGAAGTCTTGTAATGAGAAACTGTGTGTTGTACATTTCCTATCCCCTTCATGCTTGGGGCAGTGTGTGGGCTTAACATTAACATAAAACAGTGGGATATGAATAATCAATTACTGCATCCTACCCTAAGGCTGATCCATCATCACTACACCTCATTTTGTCTCTACTCTGTGTTTGCATTTGACAGGTTTACAGTAGGTATATATTTATTCAGAATATTATTCTGTGCTGGATTAATTTGCATAGCCAGGATTAAAATAGGGTGCATTTTGCATCCCAAACGCAGTTTATAGTTAAGGGACGCAATAAAACAACGACCTCTGTATCCACGGGATGCACTACTGTACTACTGTACTGTTTTTTATTCTAGTTTATTTTGCTAGCTTTAGTTATAATAATATAATAACCACATTATAACCATATAAAATGAAATGGGAGTTAAATGCTGCAATTTATAAAAATTGCAAAATATGACTCCTAACGTTGTTGAAGTGGGACTCATAAAATGTCCCTGGGACTCATCTAAAAGACCATCCCTGCATCCCGGGACTCATTACATTGAAAACCTATTTACATCTGGAATCTAGGTAAACATTGTATGTAAGTTGGGTACACAAAGGAAATGAATGCTTTCAGAAAAAAATAATATAAATAATGTATTTAAAGATGTTGGCATGGGGGGTCAGATCAACATATGGAATGAATTCTGTACTGGCCATGTATGATATGATATGATATAGTACTTTATTGTCAGGTCACACTGAAATTTGTCTTGCGACTCAGCAGCCAAGTATGCAGAACACATATACACACATTTGACATAACACAAAGAACAAGAAAATTGACATACATAGACATGAAGACAAGATCAATATCCACCGCCTAGATTACCCCGTGGCTACTACAACTCCTGATTAAGTATCCATATATGGAGCGTGTCTTGAGTGTACAGGGTTTGATGAGGTCAGATCAACATATGGAATGTCAGAACAGGTCAGCTCCATATATGGAGATCATTATTTTTTGCACTGATGGAGATTGTTCTATCAGCCAGTAGTATCATTCTTCACGGTTGCAGAATGTTCCCTGTCTGGTGTTAGAAAATTGTCCATGATGCAGGTTTTACAGAGCGAGGGAGGTGCCAAGGCACCTAAAATAATAAGTGCGCTGTGACATGCTGTGAGCTTGTAGATATTCTATTTTAGGTGTGCGACATGAGTATAAATCAGGCGTTAAGAGTCTAGCTGGATTTTGACATGACTTATGTAATGACCTTTTCATTTAAAAAGATTTCGGTATTCAGACAGCCAGCAATGGGTAGAACGCTTCCAAAAAAAAGTAGTCTCCGTGACACATCTAGGGGCCGCAATCTGCATTCAAAGATTTTCCTAGAAGCTTTGTCATTGGTCGATTTGCCTGTCTGCTTCCTGATTGGTCAGGTCATTGCGACCGGGTTTTTTATCGACCAATGACAAAGCTTCTAGGAACATCTTTGAATGCAGATTGCGGCCCCTAGATGTGTCACAGAAATTACTTTTTTGGGGGGGGGGGGGGGCTGTCTGAATACCAAAAAAATAAAAAGGTCATTAAAATGTTGACATATTATTGCTTATAGCAGCTTTAAACTTGACATCTTTTAATAAACCAGGGGTTCTGTGCTGTTTGCTCATATCCTTGTTTGTCTCTACAAAGTGCTGTCTGGCATTCTAGCAATTTAAAATATCCAAAATGTTCCTATTAGGATTAGGTTAAATAAAGTCAGCTGCCCTATAAGGATATTTTACCCATGTGTAAAGCTAGACCGGTGCCCGGCTGTAGAGCACCGGAGTCGGTAACGATGGAAGTTGGAGATCCATGCCCCAGCCGGCTATGCAATACCCATTTACAATTTAGGCATTTAACAGACGCTCTTAATCCAGAGCGACTTACATTAAGCAATAACAAAAAAGCATGGCATACATCACATACATAAAAAGTAGTTATCATGAAACATAGGTAAGCTAAGAGCATAACAGTGGAGTATCTATATAATGAAACTATATATATAAACTATGCATACTACTATATTATACTATACATGTACTATAAAGTGCTATGACTACATGAAATGCAATTCTAGTGCTGTCTACGTAACATGCTATAAAATGTATAAAATGCTATCTAAGTCTACATAAAGCCGGGAGCCAATGGAGGGAGCGGAGAAGGGGCGAGACGTGTGAGAATTTTGGCTGGTTGAAGACCAAGCGAGCTGCGGCATTTTGGATCAGTTGGAGAGGCTTAAGTGCACATGCCGGTAGGCCAGTAAGGAGGGAGATACAATAGTCAAGTTTTGAGAAGACTGTTGTCTGGATTAGGAGCTGGGCTGACTCCTGGGTGAGGAACGGTCTAATTCGTTGTATGTTATAGAGTGTAAACCTACAGGATCGAGTGGCAGTTGTGATGTGTGTTTTGAACGAGAGCTGACTGTCCAGGACAACACCAAGGTTCCTGGCTGTCGGGACAGACGTTACCAGGGCGTTGTCTACGGAGATAGTTAGCTCCCGCATAGGGCAGGACTTAGCTGGGAAGAAGAGAAGCTCAGTCTTGTCTGGATTCAGCTTGAGGTGGTTGGAAGACATCCACTGTGAGATGTCAGCCAGACATGCAGTGATGCGCTCTTCCACCTGGGTGGCAGAGCGGGGGAAGGATAGAAACAGTTGTGTGTCATCGGCATAGCAGTGATAGGATATATTGTGAGCAGAGATGATAGTGCCAAGGGATTTAGTGTATAGTGAGAAAAGGAGGGGACCAAGTACAGATCCCTGTGGGACCCCAGTTTGGAGGGTACGGGGGGATGATAGCAAACCTTTCCAAGAAACCTGTTAGATCCGGTCCGAGAGGTAGGAGGAGAACCACTTCAGCGCTGTCCCGCCGATGCCTAGATCAGCTAGGGTGTCTAGGAGCAGCTGGTGGTTCACTGTGTCAAATGCTGCCGATAGGTCTAGAAGCAGAGGCGATTCTTCCTAAACGCAGACTACGCAGGCTGCGTAGGGCCCCCGCCGCCCCCGAATTCACAAAAGGCCCCCGCTCGCCCTGCGCAAAGTCGGCAAAAGCGTGCTACGTTATTTGCGTACCGACGTTACGCAAGGAACGGTGAGCACAGGGCGGGCGGAGCCGTGGGGGCTTTTTACGTTATTTGCGCAGTGAGTGTAACGCTGCTCAATGGTGAAATCTTCCGCCAACAGCGTACCTTAGTGATCAGAATCAAGGACAGGCCTATCGTAGTAGACATTTCCACCACGCCGAAACGCCCCCCTTTCAAAGTGTTATTTTGCTTCGGTGTCGTTTCGGACGGACGGGAGAGTAGCATATAAAAGACAACAACAACAACAACAACACAGATCTCACGGAACTCATCTTCAATCATGAAGCGTCTTTATCCTTCAGGAAATGATAAAAAGTTAAAGAAAAAGCGTAAGGATGAACTGCGGAAGGAGCAATCAGGTAAATAAACATGTCAACTTGCAGACTGACTTGCAGTGTCCTGTTCTGTGAATGTCGCGGGTTGTTGTTGTGTTTACAGGCTGAGCCACGCTGGTGGCTAGGCTAGTACTGCTGCTGCTTGCTGCAGTTTGTAATCAATAATCATCTCTTTTATCATGACATGGTTGGGAGTGAGTGGTGACTCGCTGTAGTCTCACTCTGTGACTAGCTGTGAAGTCTGATTTGTGCTCTTATTAAACGCATCAAATTCGTAGTTTTGTTGTTGTTGCTCAGTATTGAAATATAAATAATTTAAATTGCAAAGGAATAATTAAGAATTTGAATAAGTGTGTGTGTGTGTGTGTGTGTGGGGGGGGGGGGGGGGGTGTGTGTGTGTGTGTGTGTGTGTATATATATATATACAATTTAGTTTTATATATAATTTTATCCTTGTGTTTGTATCTATAATTTCCAGGGGCTATGCTTAAGTTTGTGACTAAAGCCACAACACAGCCTCCCCACTGTTTATACCAGTCAGTCTGTCATACCATCCCTCCCCACTGGGGGCGCTGTTTATACCAGTCTCTCTCTGTCATACCATCCCTCCCCACTGGGGGCGCTGTTTATACCAGTCAGTCTGTCATACCATCCCTCCCCACTGGGGGCGCTGTTTATACCATCCCTCTACACTGGGGGTGCTGTTTATACCATCCCTCCCCACTGGGGACGCTGTTTATACCAGTCTCTCTGTCATAGCATCCCTCTCCACTGGGGGCACTGTTTATACCAGTCAGTCTGTCATACCATCCCTCCCCACTGGGGGCGCTGTTTATACCAGTCAGTCGGTCATACCATCCCTCCCCACTGGGGGCGCTGTTTATACCATCCCTCTACACTGGGGGTGCTGTTTATATCATCCCTCCCCACTGGGGACGCTGTTTATACCAGTCTCTCTGTCATAGCATCCCTCTCCACTGGGGGCACTGTTTATACCAGTCAGTCTGTCATACCATCCCTCCCCACTGGGGGCGCTGTTTATACCAGTCAGTCTGTCATACCATCCCTCCCCACTGGGGGTGCTGTTTATACCATCCCTCTACACTGGGGGTGCTGTTTATACCATCCCTCCCCACTGGGGATGCTGTTTATACCAGTCTCTCTGTCATAGCATCCCTCTCCACTAGGGGCACTGTTTATACCAGTCAGTCTGTCATACCATCCCTCCCCACTGGGGGCGCTGTTTATACCATCCCTCTACACTGGGGGTGCTGTTTATACCATCCCTCCCCACTGGGGACGCTGTTTATACCAGTCTCTCTGTCATAGCATCCCTCTCCACTGGGGGCACTGTTTATACCAGTCAGTCTGTCATACCATCCCTCCCCACTGGGGGCACTGTTTATACCAGTCTGTCATACCATCCCTCCCCACTGGGGGCGCTGTTTATACCAGTCTGTCATACCATCCCTCCCCACTGGGGGCGCTGTTTATACCAGTCTGTCACACCATCCCTCTACACCGGGGGCGCTGTTTATACCAGTCAGTCTGTCATACACAGACAGACACACAGACAGACACACAGACAGACACAATAAATGTGTATACCTTATTCTGCTCTGTTTGTCTACTTAAAACTGTTTTAAACTGTTTCAAAACCCCCCATTTTTTCATGGGGGGCCCCCTTGCTACAATCATGCTTAGGGCCCCTTGGAGGCCAGAATCGGCACTGTCTAGAAGAATCAGGACGGCAGAGTGGGAAGCAGCCTGGGCAGCATGTAGTGCTTCTGTTGTACCCGTTGTACCCGTGTCAGAGTACCCGTTCCACCCATCTGTCTGTCTGTCTTTGTCCCTTTTATGCCCATAAATGGAGATTTATGTATCCGTCTCTCTGTGGCCCTTTATTATTATGGAGTTCTGTGTCAGGCATGCCCAAATATGGAGTGTTGTGAAGTCAGACCAGGCCAGCTCCATATATGGAGCATGGGCAGGGGCCCTGTCCAGAGCCCGGGCAAAGGCATTTTGTCTCGGTTCTGGTCTCTGGACAACCGTGGGTCCGACCGACTCGACATCGGGCACAATGATGAATTGAAAACGGTGGACCCTCTTGTAAACAAGTGTAATGCTTTAAGGTGTCGTCCATTCACAGTTAACAGTTTTTGTATTGAGTTGTGCTTGAAATGTACTGTAATTCTGCAAACTGTTAATACATACTTCAATCAATCAATCAATCAATCAATCAAACTGCACTCCCTGTGGGGTGTGGGGGTGTGAAACCCGTGTGTCGAATTTGAAGTCGGTGGGGCGAACGGTTCTCGGGTTACGTGCATTACAGACGTACACACGTACAGACAGACATAGACGTGGTGCATTTATACTGTAGATAGATAGATCTAAGCAATGTTAGATGACTGATGACGAGTAGGCCTATAAACTATGTTAGTACATGACGAGTGGAACCAACCTATGAAAAAAGTAGATTAAAGTGGGACTGCAATGGCTTTTTGAGGCATTTTATTTTTGAGAGGCGCTAGTCCCTCCTATACACAGGTTTAATGTTTGTCTTTAGTTCAATGTTTGTTTTGTAAACGCCATTGACAATGAAGGGAAAAAGGACGTCATAATGTAACTCATTAGGTCATAATGTCTCTTTATTGTTAAAGGCGTTTGTGTTGGCACCGTTTGTTCTACATAACCATTACATCACCTAATCAACATGAGTTAGACTTTAATATATTAGCGCCCCTCACTTCACACAGGTGTGATTTTTAAGTTTCAGTCTGAAATGGAAGCCTATATGTTTCTGAACCAATCAGAGCGGCCCATCCCTTAAGGCTATGGGACGTTGCACCTGCGCGTGTGGCGAGACGGCCAAGATTAAAAAGGTAGTTCTGTAATCAAAATCAGCTGTGTTTGGAGGAACGTGCAGCTATGGGAATCAAAAGGGTGAATGAAATCAATATTCATTTATATTCGTTTTTTTTAATATATATATTTTATCCCACAACCCATTTTTTCACCCAGTGTCAATTATCTAATGTAATCCTGGGCACTACACTTCCTCTGCCAACCTGGGGGGGGCAGCGGACTGACCTCATGCTTCCTTCTATGCATGAGGAGTTCTTTTCACCTGACGGGGGAATTTCCCCGGCCGGATGTAGCGTGTGGAAGGAACACGTTATTCCGACCAGTTCCTTTCCGCCCCGGCTGGCCAGGGGGAGGTAGTTTAGAGACCAGGATGTATATTAATTTATATTCATAAGAGTAGTGGTACATCATTCATCACACAGCTTTTCTTTCGCTTACAGGAAGTAATTAAAATTGGCTTTATGGACCCCCCGCAAAAAAAAGTATTGAAAAGTATTGAAATCCAATTCAAGTGAAATGTGTGTATAGTTATTGTATTTAGTTGTATTATGGTTAAACCATTGAGAGCTTCTGCCTGCCTGCCTGCCTCTCTTTTTAGGGTCCTGGGTACCCCAAAATGAAAACAAATTAGCCCAAATTTTGTTTTCGGCACCCCTCAACTTTGCTCCAGCTCGGGGGCCCTCAGCAAGGTAAATCCGGCTCTGCCGGCACCGTTAACCCGGTCGGTGCCAAATTTGGCACGCACACTCTGCCCCAAATTTTCCACAACAGCCTGTTATAGCGCCACCAGGAGGCCGACTTTTGAAAAACACATTTCTTAATATTACTCCTCCAGATTCTGTCCAAAAAAATTGCAAATCGTTACACACTATCTCTATAGTCAATTGTTCAAGACGGATCTGTCCGATATTTCATATTCCATCCTAATTTGCTAACATTGGCTTTCAAAGTTTGCAGGATTGGCCTGCAAACAGGTTTCGAACAAAAAGCCTTGAATCATGAACGCAGCGTGCAATTTACATAACATCTTTCACAGACTTTTCTACTAGGCTGAGGAATATATCCCACCCTTTTCACATTGGCCTGTTATAGCGCCACCAACAGGTGGATTTTTGCAAAACGCATTTTTGGAACAAAACACCTCAAATCATCCAATTGCCATCCAAGGCGTAAGAAGAAATGGCACCCCTTTTCACATTGGCCTATTATAGCGCCACCAGGAGGCCACAACCTGCCCTGTGCCCCGAGGGGCACTTTATCTAGTTTCTCTTCAGACATCTGTTTAGATCTAGGGGGCACGGTGGCACAGTTGGTAGTGCTGTCGCCTCACAGCTAGAAGGTCCTGGGTTCGATTTCCGCTCGGGGCGCTGTGGGTGCTGGCGGCGTGTTTCCTCTTCCACGTCATCAGTGCCCATACCCGAGGCAGGGTTGGCGAAAGGGCCTTTCTGTGTGGAGTTTGCATGTTCTCCCCGTGTCCCCTAGGGTAGGTACCCTCACAAAAAACATGCAGTAATCCTGGTCTCTAAACTGCCTCCCCCTGGCCAGCTGGGGCGCCTGATAGAGGGGAAAGGAACTGGTTGGAATAACGTGTTCCTTCCACGCGCTACGTCCAACCAGGGAAACTCCCCCCTGTCAGGTGTAAAGGAGCAACTTGGACACTCAGGCATGAAGGAAGCATGAGTTCAAGTCCGTTGCTCTCCCCATGTCCCCCATATGGGGACTAGGTTGGCGGAGGGTGTGTAGAGCCCAGGATCACATTAGATAATTGACACAGGGGTGAAAAATGTGTTACAAAATCGTGGGATAAAAATTATATATATATATTAAAAAAAAAAGAGACATCTGTTTAGATCTGCATCCGATTTCTCCTAAATGATCCAGTCAAAGTAACGTTCAGAACCAACATCAACTACTAAACCTAAGTGGTTTCAATTTGGAAATAGATTAGTGTGTCCTGTGAATGAGGGGACATTTGGAATATATATTCAACCAAATATCACCGATTGCAGCTGCAGGACATGTCAGATAATCTTTTCTTACCGTTTACCAGTTCAAGAACTGCTGCATCTCTTGTTTGCAGGAAGATCATGTAACATGGGAAAGTCAACTTTGTGCTTGTTGCCATAGAAATGCCACACAGCAAATTGTTGGATGTCTTGGTGAAGCCCAGGGCATGTTAAATATGAACTATTCTGCTACAAATTGACCTTTGTATTATTTTTGCACACTTTGCTTCATGTGTGATTTTCTTCCGTTTAGCTGAAGGTGCGTACCCATCAGTGTTGCCAAGTTTGCTTACTATAAGCGACTTTGGGCTTGTTTTCCCTGTGAAGTCGCTTATAAATATATCTTGCTACTGAAATGATGGATTATTTATATGGAGAATGGGTGAGAAGGACAGTTTGCCTTGTATCCTCGCTGTTACGTGTGTATTGGACAAGGACGGGTTGGGCAGGGACTTAGCGAAGGGCTAATTGTCGTCTGCCCTCACTTTTTATCCTTAATATGTACTTTGCTCAGCCAATCAAATCATCGCTATGGGGTGAGCAGCCTATCAAATCATCGCTAGAATTCACATGCACAGACAGCTGAGCATAGGAGGGGCTAGCGCCCCTCAAAAATAATATCGATTATTACACACTGCTCCTGTACAAGATTGGCCTCTTCTACCCTCACTATTCTTAAAGGTTTCATGGCATTCATTTTCAATTATTTTATTTATTTTTTTGTTTTTTTATGACCTCAATTACACCCACACAACTTGAACAACATTCAGTGGATTTGCTGTGGTCTAGGGTTTTCTCTGTGTGTTCTGAAGCTTTTTGAGCTACAATGAAAACAGGAAAAATCCCTCAACAGTGACATCTGCTGGCAAATTGTTATGGATTTGTGGACTCTTACATCGCAGTCCACAGGAAAATCTGAGCACTAGTTTGAGCCAGAAAATCCCAGACCACAGAAAATCTACTGAATGTTAAAAGTTCAGGTGTTTTGGGTGCAATTGAGCTCAGCAAACCTAAAATAAAAATTACAAAAAACATTTTTCTTTATGTCACGATCCGTTTAACTTGCTTCCTGAGTCATGCTGTGGCTGTGCAATTGAGGTACAGTGGATGTGTGTGCGCTGAGTCTAGACCCAATGGTGTGTGAAATAAAGATCTCACCAGTCCATTGTGTGCAAAATGGGGATATCTTCTACCATTACATAATTCCACATTTCCAATACCCTCCAACCCCATATGGATACTTATGGTCTGCAGCTGTTTAAAATAAAAAAATATCCTTTCATTCATTTTCTGAAATTTATGTAAAGAGATCGCAGTGGTTGCGTGTTTACTGTAGCTTTTACACACTAATTGATTGACTGAATTCAAGTTAACCACTTAAAGGGGCATTCCACTCATTTTCAACATTTTACTATGTCATTAATATACCTTAGAGCTGCCCCCATTCTGTGTTTCCTAGAACTAGAGGTCTGAAAAAAAATCATTAACATGGTGAAACACATCTTGATGATGTCATCAAGATGTGTTTCACCATGTTAATGATTTTTTTCATAATTACAGTTCTAGGAAACACAGAATGGGGGGACTTTTTTATTATTTCCACACAACAGCTCTAAGGTATATTAATGACATAGTAAAATGTTGAAAATGGGTGGTTTTCCCCTTTAAACCCTATACAAGACGGCAGTCCCCCAGCAGTCTATATTAGAGATGCTCCGATCGATCGGTGGCCGATTATAATCGGCCGATCGGATCGGCCGTGCAAAATTCAACGATCTGCAAATCCGATCAAAAAAGCTAAAAGCTGCGCCGTTTACATCCAAAATAATGTGTCGCCGACTTCATACTTGTAAAAAATGTCCATAATATGCTCCACAGTCCACACAGATGACATCCCAACTTCTATCTTTCCATTGGCTTTTTTTGTTTCAGTTTCACCTCGCTAAAAACATACATTCCAATGAGTTTAAAAACTCTACCGCAGCAGCAACAGTCAGCAGCTGTAGTGTGGAATGTAGAGCATTGCAGGTTGCCAGGTTGCGAGTTCCAAGCAACTGTCTGTATGAAAATGACCGCGGGTTGCCAGGTATTTTTTTATATATAAAAAATTAAATAAAAATTATAATATATTAAAAAGAAGAAAAAATAATCGGTGATCAAAAACGTGATCGGAGCATCTCTAGCCGTTACATCTCAGTCATCTTTGTATTGCCAGTTATGTTGCCCACCCTTATAGAATCGTGTCTGAGTTCCAGGTTTTGATTATGCTTGAAATCTGAGTCAAATGCAAGTGTAGACCGTGCATGTTTTCCCATTTCATCACAACTGATCAGTGTAGGTGCTTTAATTCCTTAAGGGAAGTGCAAGGGGGTGATTTATTGCTAATAACCGGTACCTTATGTGTGTGGAGAGAGAAGGACGGATTAGTGGGCACCGCAAGGCTAATTTATATTATACTTTGTTGCACAACCGTCATTGGCTTTCTTCAAGCCAATGAAGCCATGCGGCCGTGCACCGAAGTATAAATTAGCCCTTAGTCACCGTGGAGGAGGGCTATCTATGGAGGGGGATGCAGTCGGAATAATCACTCCCCAGAGAAGAGGCAGGGTACAGGCATGATGATCACTGCAAGCCCCAGCCCACTCCACCCACTCGTTACGTAAGCACGGAGAAAGCAGCCCTGCATAGTGACTGTGTGTGTGTGTGTGTGTGTGTGTGTGTGTGTGTGTGTGTGTGTGTGTGTGTGTGTGTGTGTGTGTGTGTGTGTGTGTGTGTGTGTGTGTGTGTGTGTGTGTGTGTGTGTGTGTGTGTGTGTGTGTGTGTGTGAGAATTAATTGTGTAAGTGGGTGTTTTTGCTTGTTAGAGGAAGCTACTGTATGGTGGGAAGCAACTAGGTGCATTCACTGTACTGTGTGTAAGTACGGTTTTGAGGTACTTTACTTGAGTATTTACTTTTTTTCACTCCAATACATTGTACCTTTTAATAATCCACTGCAGTCATTTGACAGATTTAGTTACTAGTTACTTTGTAGATTTAGATTACAAAAAAACATAAACCAATTAAGCCTTATTTTATGCTTTGGCTATTCAAAAATAGGCGATCTACATGTATTATTAATGTCCGAATGCTATATAGAGTCTGGAAATACACCTCTCGAAATCCAAGCTTATTTTTTACTTCCATTTCTGCTAAGCAGCAAGCTATATATGAATATAAATTTGCACGACTGTAAAGACGAAACGGAAGTGGGGGAGGCTTCACTTCAGCTTTATATTTTACTCATGATCAGAGCTTCCGTGCTCCAGACTGTATGACGGAAGCATTTGAAAATTGCGAGAGGCAACGGTCTGGCAACGCGAGACTATAGGCCTGTTATAAAAGTAAAACAGATTTTAATAATAAAAATCACACCCGTGTGAACTGAGTGGTGTAAGGTCTTATATAGACTGATCAGCTGTGGTCTGACGTAATGTCTGACGTAATGAAATCACACCCGTGTGAACTGGGTGACCATAGCAACCGTGCTCATTTTTTGAGCACAGACAGACAGACTAACAAAGCCAGTTGTAGGAGTGGTTTACACCACTCAAAAAATACATATATATTATATAGCCTATATAAATATTCTTTTACTTTTATACTGTAAGTATATTTTGATGTCAATACTTTTGCGATATTTTTACTCTGGTGATTGTTTGAATACACGCCTTTTACTTACTAGTATTATTTATATTGTGGTATTGCTACTTTTACTTAAGTAAACATAATAATGGGAGTACTTCTTCCAACACAGAGAATGTTGGAGCGTTTGTCTCAGAGGATGCAAATATCCTCACATCCACTGCAGGGTTGCCGTGGAAACCTGGGGCAGGGAAGCATGCAATCAGCTAATGTCGTATTATTGGATAAAAAATAAAAGAGAAATAATGGAAACTGAAACAATAGTTGATAAACGGAAGTTACAGTAAAATGTATTTTTACTATGTATTTAGTTAAAAGCCTAATGTATATGTATGACCGCGTCGCTCAAGGACCTATTTTTCCAACTGGAAAACCTGAGGCAGTGCATTGCATCATGATGTGTCAGGTTATTTTTGTTTTAACCAAACTATGACATCTGTGTGAGACACAACAGGCTTTGTAACTGATCACTACCATTTAGATTTACAATGTAGACGTTTAGCAGACGCTCTTATTACACAGACTTACAAAGTGCAAGAAGATCGTAGTAAATGGAATGAATTAAATTAATCATGCTCGAGTAGAGAGCAAGTGCAAAGAAAACGATTAACAACACTTGCTGTGCCCATTTTGTTGATCAGTAATCGTGTTGTGAACTTGTTACAGTACACGTGCGGGACAGGGGAAAATACAGAGGAGATTGTAATTTTTTGGTCATTGTATGTCATGATAAGGCTTATGGATTAACGGATAATGCTTGTGGATTAACAGATACTTTCACTGTTAATACTGACTAAATGATGTTTAACCTTTAGTTAATATTTTAGCCAGTTTATAGTTTGCTATGTACATTGCACAGATTCATACATCAGTGCAACCTCCATACATTACAATACATGCACCACATACACAACACAAATCTTGCCACCACCATGACTTATTTTGCTACTGTCAAGTGTGAGCATTTTATATTTAAGTATAGTACCTAATGCAGTCTGGCCAGCTCATTTTAAATGCCAATTACACCCAACATTTTATATTAAAAAGTTCCAAGTCAACCTGTAACTAGCTAGATTATTGCTCTGTTAACACGTGCATGATTGTCCCCACACCCACCAATTTTCCTCACCAGGTCTGCTTAAATAATTCATCACTTCCCTATGACAAAAATTAATTGCATGAAGATAAGAGTTTAAACATAAGCTGGCAGTTTAGATTAAACATCTCCTTTGTCTCTGTGCTTCCTTTCTTGTTCTTCTGTTTGGTGGAGGCAGGCTCATTCTTTCTTGCGTAGGAGCGCATACAAAGTGAAAGTGATGTTGAAGCAACACAGCCAGTGTTGCTGTGTCCTGTGCATTGAAATGAATGTATAGAACGGACCTTTCCATTCATAGCAACTCTGGGATTTTGTGTCAAACACAGAAGAGGAAGTAATCAATTCATGGAGGACTCTGTGATGTTTGTTCCATTATGAAGATACATATGTTTATAGCGATTTGTTCTCAACCTTTTTGAGGTCTGAACCATTAGCGTATTTTCAAGCCACGCACCCCACCTCCCCACAACAATAATATTATGTACTGCTGGCTGGGCTGTAAATTCAGACTCATCAAAGTTCTGTCAACTACTAGAGCAAAAATTAGGATTGAAGGAGCTGCATTGGAGTCAGAAAACCTGAAGGTAACATAATTGAACATTCAGTACAGTTGCATTGCATCATGGCTACTTGATGTGTTCACATAAACACACCCATGTGTCTAACTCTGCTTAACTGACCTTGTTTAGAGTTTTCCTGGCCTGCCCTAGGTCTACCTCTTGAATCCAATGAGGGGGTCCCAAGATTTCCAACACAAATTATGTTAAGCGTAAGAACATAACTTAACATGTTGAGCTCAGGGGGGCTTTCACATGCATGCCAAGTGTATTAAATACCATGCCAGCTGCCACCCCTAAAGCTGCACAGCAGTGCCACGCAACATACAGTAGAGAGCCAAGTACCATGAGCATATAAGAAAGCATAAATCAGTACAAAGGTCTTAATTGGTAAATGGTCTGCATTTCTGTAGTGGCTTTTGTCCAAACCTCTTAACAGTCACCCATTCATACACAGATGGCAGAGGCAACCAGGCCAGGACACCAACCTAGTCATCGGGAACAGTATGGGGTTCAGTGTCTTACTCAAGGACACTTTGACACCAAACCAGGACATGAACCGGGAACCGTCCAGCTCTATAATAGCTTACTGAGCCACTGCCGGTCTTCATGCACTATATGGCCTTTATTCCTTTTAGTGTGAAGTTTTACACTGGCCCATATCAAAATTAATACATATCGCCATGAATACAGCCTGCGCCTGGTGTGCAAAACCCCTAGATATCTAGTCTGTGAATGGCAGCTTAACTGGTTCATCTGTAGAGGGAAAAAGTGGAATCTCGCTTCTATTGAGAGTGGTGAGTCGTGGTAGATTGCTGGCAGCGTTAAGCACATTAGCCAAGGCAGGGGCTGAATTAGAAATCAGCTGTGGAGTGTACGGCCATTGTCTCTATTGGAGGGAACTGGCGGTCTGTGTATGTCTGGGGATTATAGGCTTGCTGCTAGCCTGCCATGGGGCATCTGGTGCACAGGCAGCTCACTGTTTCACAGGACTCTAGCAACACTGCAACATGACCAGTGAAACCAGGGCATCTTTACCATACTGTAAGTTCCTATACTGACTCACTTCTTGGACCAATTGTTATATTGTGCACTTGTGGAACAGTGGTTGATGTTATGGTATTCAAGATCTGATGTGTAGTCACTGAAAATGGCGGTGACATAGATTTTAATATAAACTGGGTGAGAAGTTAATAATATAGTTTGTTAATGTGAGATTTATTTTCAACAGTTTATAGTTTGGTTTATATTATAACTAGCGTGCTGATAACATGGGCATTGTAAGCAAGTATTGAATTATAATTATCAATTGAATGTCAACCTACCAAAATGCTGGGACATTATTATGACAATAAACCATCATGCAGTACTTGTTTGTACTGCATGATGCAGCCTTTGTAACACAAATGTACATGAATAAAACTAGTTAAAAAGTTTGTTTTTTAGTTTTTAGTTTTTTACTTTAGTCCTTGTAAAGAGACATCAATGATCGTGGTGCTACAGAGTGAATGCTAAATAGCTTGTTGTTATTAACACCTATTTAAATGTAAATGTCCTTTCTCCTTGGAGACAGGACTCGGGACTGCCATGGCAGAACACTTATAATGGGGTTGGTTTCTTTGGCAGATCTTGGTATCCTTTCTATAGATGTGGGCGCTTTTTAATAACTCTGGTGTGTCTCTGGTGTCTGCTGTCAATGTTGAGTTACACAATGACGAGGCTTAATGGTAAACATTGTGATGACGTATAAACAGATGTTGGCTCTATAGCACATGAGCAGATTCTATTTCTAATGCAGTGGGGCTTTTATGCTGCAGTGACTCATGCTTTGATTCTGTGTGATCATGGTACCAGGTAAAATGTTTGCAGTTTTTCCAAAAGAGTCACTGATGTAGTGTGACCTCTTAGTTTATGTTCGGTGTAAAGCATGCATTTTCATTCAGGTTTCACTATTTGATCCGTGCTGCAAGAGAGAGATATTCTTGTTCGATGTATTCATTTGACATAATGGTACATCATTTGCATTTTTGACACATCCTCGGGATGACTTTTCCTAAACAGATGCTCAGCATCAGATGTTTGTCTTTAAAAGTCATAATTGTCCCCTGGGAATTATCATGGGGAACTTGTTGATTTTCTTGAAAACCAACCAGATTTCATACACACACACAATGCTGTGGTATCAGTAGTGAAAACAACAGAGCACATCCTGCAATGATGAGTCAACAGATAATTACTGTAATTAAAAAGTAGGATAAAAATAGGCCTTTCTGTTTTACCTCCTTACTTCTACTTACTACTACTTAAAACATTCTATATATTTTTTTTTGTGAGATTGTATGACGCGTAAAAGTGTTTTTGTGAATGAATCTTGTTGGTTGTCAAAAAATTCCACCCGTGGTGTGAAGTGAGGGGCGCTCTTATCATCGTACATCATCCATTCATTGTCAATGGGAATTTAATCTTTGTGTAGGACAAAAATAGCTGATTTGCTCATCTACAAATGACGTAAATTCTCCATTCATTGTCAATGGGAATTGAATCTTTGTGTACAACAAAAATTGCCAATTTGCTCGTCCACAATCCACATTGCGCCTTATTCAGGGTGTAGTGCTACACCCCATGTATTGGCTCAATGTAAACATGAAGCTGTATATAAACATAGACCAAGTGAAATTACTTGGTCTGTTTGATTTATTGTCTTTCCTGTAACTGTGGTGCAAATTGTAACCGGGCGCAGATCTTGCCCTAACAGCCGAATTGTCTTCCAGGGACTTTTGTCCCTCTTCAGCACTAGTACCTTCAGTAGTATAGAGTACTCCTACTTTCTCCAGACTTTGCCTGTGTGGCTGCCATTGTCCCTTTCTGCATCCCCAGAGATACAATTAGGCTTTCACTGGGTCTCTTCTGTCTATTAAATTGGAGTAGGTACTGGGCGGTGTAGGTACAGGTCACGTCTCCTGTGTCACCCCCAGTAGCAAGACATTTGGTTTCCTAAGGTTAACTCTGTTAGGCTGCAATCCTACTGTATGCTGCTCAGCGGGCCATACCTTCCATCTTTCATTTTGCATGGTATCGTCGTAGCATCTCAGTTCATAGGTTTATTATCCCACAAATCATACTGGACAAGAACACAAGAGTGGGAAACAATTAGTAAACAACACTGTTGTTGGAATAATACATTATCTTTGTCTATAATATCAATGATGGAGCCATTCTTTTAGCATTTTCCCAAATCGCATCCCCAATATAGTCATTGTCAATTCTGTATGTGCACTGCAGCGCTGTGGTCCCGGTCACTACCAACTGTAGTGACTGTAGATGACCACATGCTTCCTCTGATACTTGCCACTGTCACCAGCCACGTCTTTTCACCCAACATGGAAAGGTTTCCTTAGACTCTAAGGAGCCATAGAGCTGCCATTGAGCCCCATTATACATTTCTCAAATTTGAAAGCACTATATTTCTAAAACTATGAAACATTTCAAAGATTTATTTTCAGGCAAACCGTAAGATGAACCTAAAAAGGTTTGAATGGGGTTTCTATAGTGTAAGTATGTAGGACTAGTAGCATGCCAAAGTTTGTGCTATTGCCATTGAGAATGCATTGGGCGTTTAAGTTAAATAACTCCGAAACTACAAATCATTTCAAAGTAAAAAGTTCCAGCATGTGTCTCCACAGTAAGCTGAATTATAAAAAGTGTGAATGGAGTTTCTAGGTGAAAGTGCTTTTTTGACGTGCCAATATCTGCCATTGAGCCCCATTGTGAATTTCTCAAATTTTAAAGCACTATATTTCTAAAACTATGAAACATTTCAAAGATTTCTTTTCAGGCAAACATGTCCACCGTAAGATGAACCTAAAAAGGTTTGAATGGGGTTTCTATAGTGTAAGTATGTAGGACTAGTAGCATGCCAAAGTTTGTGCTATTGCCATTGAGAATGCATTGGGCGTTTAAGTTAAATAACTCCGAAACTACAAATCATTTCAAAGTAAAAAGTTCCAGCATGTGTCTCCACAGTAAGCTGAATTATAAAAAGTGTGAATGGAGTTTCTAGGTGAAAGTGCTTTTTTGACGTGCCAATATCTGCCATTGAGCCCCATTGTGAATTTCTCAAATTTTAAAGCACTATATTTCTAAAACTATGAAACATTTCAAAGATTTCTTTTCAGGCAAACATGTCCACCGTAAGATGAACCTAAAAAGGTTTGAATGGGGTTTCTATAGTGTAAGTATGTAGGACTAGTAGCATGCCAAAGTTTGTGCTATTGCCATTGAGAATGCATTGGGCGTTTAAGTTAAATAACTCAGAAACTACAAATCATTTCAAAGTAAAAAGTTCCAGCATGTGTCTCCACAGTAAGCTGAATTATAAAAAGTGTGAATGGAGTTTCTAGGTGAAAGTGCTTTTTTGACGTGCCAATATCTGCCATTGAGCCCCATTGTGAATTTCTCAAATTTTAAAGCACTATATTTCTAAAACTATAAAACATTTCAAAGATTTCTTTTCAGGCAAACATGTCCACCTTAAGCTGAACCTAAATAGGTTTGAATGGGGTTTCTAGGTGTAAGTATAGGACTAGTAGCATGGCAAAGTTTGTGCTATTGCCATTGAGAATGCATTGGGCGTTTAAGTTAAATACGGGGGGGACATATTTTGACAGCAGAAACTGCCTGTCATAATTTCTCCCCCCTCCCTATTCCAAAGCTCCCCCAGGTACATTATATATTTAAACTATTTTCAGCAATGGTACACTTATTTTTTTAGTGGGTAGATCTTGTTGAGCTGGTCATTTTGAAAGTAGATCTCACATAAATGTTTTTTTTTTTTTTTTAGGGAAAGGGCCCCCCCCCACACACACACATAAGGGCATGTGGGGGGGATTTGATGTGGGGGGCCAATAAGGGCTTATGTGGGGGGCAAATAAGGGCTTATATGGGGGGCCAATAAGGGCTTGTGTGGGGGGGCAATAAGGGCTTGTGGTGGGGGGCCAATAAGGGCTTGTGTGGGGGGCCAATAAGTGCCATTGGCCCTTCAAGACAAACATTTGACAAGTAATGATAATTCCACTATCATAATGAATTATCTTTTAATCTGCCATCAGTCAGTTTTAGTTTCAGACTAATGAGAACATATTGCTTATTTTACTGTCCAATGAGATGAAATGGCACAAGGGACGGACTCCACAAAAAGACCACCCCAAAAATCGGCGCACGCTGCGCGCGCGCACATGTGCCCTTTTCTGGAGTTTGAGCCCCTGCCCCCTCAGTGCTCTCTGCACGGCCCTGGGTGTAAGTATAGGACTAGTAGCATGCCAAAGTTTGTGCTATTGCCATTGAGAATGCATTGGGTGTTTAAGTTAAATACGGGGGGGGAGACATATTTTGACAGCAGAAACTGCCTGTCATAATTTTTTCCCCCTCCCTATTCCAAAGCCCCCCCAGGTACATTATATATTTAAACTATTTTCAGCAATTGTACACTTATTTTTTCAGTGGGTAGATCTTGTTGAGCTGGTCATTTTGAAAGTAGATCTCACGTCATAAATGTGTGGGCACCCCTGCCTTAGAGAGTAAAGGCCTATTCATAGTCTGGATTTTCGGTGGTGAGGTGACCACCGGAGCTGAAATAACGTTGAGCGGTGGTGAGTAAAAACAGAGAGAAGGGCTGGAGCGGTGGCGATGGTTTGCTCTTCACCGCGGCTCGTGACGTCATGTTGTAGTTCGGTGGTCACCTAACCACCGAAAATCCAGACTATGTATGAGCCTTAACACGCACAGGTTTATGCTATCTCCCCAAGATCCCCTCCCCGCTGAATAGCAACTCAACTCTCCACCAGCTTCCAACTGGCAAACATTGAAAGTTTTTCCTCGCAACCATATTGACATCATAAAGTGTTGCACACGGGGGTCATCAGCATGCAGGCTTGTGACGGAATCTTGTTTTGCCACGGACATACAAAATGAGTCAATATTATTATTATTATTATGGTCAATATTAGTCCCATAAATACTAAATGTATAGTCCAGTAGACACGATGAAGAACACTGTGTTCTTATAGCTGTGTTAAAGAGAGGAGAGTGGTTTGACCTCAACCCTTTGTACTTTATTTTATTAAGATAGTGGAAAGCTAAGAGGGAAGGCATAGATGGAGCAATTTGTAACAAAAAGCAGTTTTAAAAGTCAAGTGTATTTTTGTCTCCACCAGCCGAACGCATGGGGAGAGTATGTTTTGCACTCCGTCCGTGTGTGTGTGTGTGTGTGTGTGTGTCTGTGTGTCCGTCTGTCTGCGGACAGCTAATCTCCGGTCGATGCCAAACTGTGCACACACACTCCCTAGACACCAATGACGAACCTCTGCCCCAAATCTTCCACCATGAAGCCGGACACATTTCTTATATTGCTCGTACACATTTTATCCATACATCACGCAAATCGGTATACACTATCTTTATAGTCATGTGATCAACACAGACCTGTCCGCTTCCCCATATTCCATCCCCATTGGCTAAGATTGCAAAAGTTTGCAGGATTGGTCAATTTTGAACAAAATGCTTCAAATCTGGAACACAGCGGGCGATTTCCGTGCAATTCTGCACACATATTCCCACTTGGCAGAGGAAGAAATGCCACTTGAATTCAGCCTCATGGTGGTGCTATAACAGGCCTATTCATGTTTTCACCGGTTATAACTGCACCGATCTGTGTACAACATATTGTATGCACATTACTAAATATTATGATTTCACTGTGGGCGGCTGTGGCTCAGTAGATAGAGCAGGTCGTCCAATGATCCCTGGGTCGGCGGTTCGAATCCCGGCTCTTCCTGTCCACATGTCGAAGTGTCCTTGGGAAGACACTGAACCCTACATTGCCTCCATTGAGTTTGGTACCTCCGTTTGGTACCTGGTTTAACAAGGTTTAGATACAGTGTCTTTATTAGAGTGTTAATATCAATGGGCAGTGTTAATGTGAATGGGCAATTTGGAAACCAAGCTCTCATCATGTTACATGTAACTATGGTATGTTATGGTAAATCAGGTCATTCATGTGCATGAATGGTTCAAGGCTGTGGCGTTTCTGGGTGTAGTGACATTCCCCTTAGGATCTGCCGTGGACCGGTGGTAACATATCTTGCTCATGTGTTGCCACAGTGAGCCCTGTGATTGGCTACTTACTGTCAAGTCAAACGCTTTGTGTTTGTTTACGTAAGAAATAAAAAATGTGATAACTGTTGGTGGATGGTGTTTTCCCAGATATCCAGGAATTTTATGAGGTGACACTGCTCAACACTAAGAAGAGCTGTGAGCAGAAGCTGGAGGAGGTCAACCACATGGCCAACAAGTGGGAGAAGAGTGTTTCCTTGCCCAGCCCTGAGCTGGCACAATCTGCCTGTCCCCCTGAGGAGGTGAGTCTACTGGCGTGCATGCCCTTGTCAACCACACCATCAATGACAACCAGTCAGGCACGAGCTCAAAGAGGCTCTTAATCTGAACAGATCTCCTCTGGCATCCTACCTCATTTTTGTGGTGCTTCGGGTGCTCGGTTGGCGCAGGGGGAAGATCTTGTTCACATCACAGAGATTCAGGGTTTGAATCCTCCGCTGCAACCTGTGGCTTGGCAAGGTGTCTATATACTGGCACAATTGGCCATGGTGCAGTCTGTCGCTGCACCGGTTACTCCTGCAGGTTAGGCAGGGTGCCTGTCAGCAGGGGATACTTAACTGTGGAGTAAGGTGTTCCCCTGCTCACGAAGTGTGTGGGGAATTCCGGAATTGCCATAACAACTAAATTGGGAGAAAAAAGGTGGAAATAATTGTCTACTCTAAATGAGAAAAAAAAATCAAAATCAAAATAATTGTGGTGCTTCAAAGCATTTGCTTCGTTGGGGAGATTATGATGTGAGAAACGTTACTTTAATTGGCTCCCCTAACGAAATGTAAGCAAACCACCTCATAATTGGAAGGGTTTTTTCATGGTGAGGTTGCCTGTGATTCATTGCTGATGCAAAGTATGTTTAGTCGTCATGCCAATGAATTCCTCCCTGCTGTTGCGTCCTACTGACTCACCTTCCAGTGAGGAGTCCCCACCAGGAGGACGTAGAGCCTTTGCCCTACTCCTCCCGCCCAACACTTCCTGCTGACAGGCGCCGCCACATCCCGTAGGAATACGTGTAATGATATCACCATCCCTGCCTGGTTTTCCTCCCCAAACACGGGCGAATTGTGTTCGTATAGACGCTGGACAAAGCTGGATGCACACGGTGGATTCGAACCCACAACCTCTGCTGTGGAGGGTAGCTACTTTACCACTGCACCACCCAAGCACTGACTGTAGCCCTTTCAAATATTGCAGATATATTCATGATTATTCATTAAAACTGAAGGCGGAAGAAGATACCTTTTAGGCTAAAATAAGTTGTGTTGCAATTTGTGTGAGGTGAAGCTACACAAAAACACTGAATATTTTCAGGTGATAATACACTAATGAAAACACATTTATGAATATTACATAACGTCATTAAAGGCTGATAGCTGAGACTAAGCTAACACTTTGGAAGGGTTATCATGTTGAAATATATCTAGAAAATGTCACAATACCAAACTAGAATTCGGCACCTTGAGTGATACCACTTAGTGCCTGCCTGGGCTCATGGATTACGGAAGCCTGATACATGCTGTACTATACCCTGAATATACACACCGATCTACCAGAGAGTACCAGAAGTCAGCATTGGTCATGGTTCCTTAAACACACCTATTAACTTGGAACATCTTACTTTTTACACAATTCATGCTGCACTGTCACTGAAATGCTGTTGTAAAATTGACAATGAACATAATACAATGGAAGCTATCTGGACGGTAAAAGAAAAAGACACCCACTCTTATTCTAAAGTTGTTCACTTGGCAGACAGAAAGAGAAGGGGGGAACAGAGCAGATAAAGGAGGTGATGCATGTGTGCCTGTCAGTGTGGGGACATTCTAATTAAAGGGAATGAATAGAGCGTGCTGCTGAAGAGGTGAGGGCCATGAAACACTGAAATATCAAGAAAGATGAATCCAAAAGAAGCTGCTATTCCAAGAAAACATGCCTACTGAAGATCATGTGACTTTATATGCACTTTTTAATTGGGACTGTTTAACCCACTTTGCTCTGGTAGAAGATATGAGTGAGTACGGTATAATAATAATGTCCAATATAACTGTTGAAACTGTACTCTCGGCTAGATAGAAATAGTAATACAATTTAAAAAAAGCTCAAAACATTACATTAAAGGAAAAGGTAGTCTGGTGTTTGTTTGTTTTTTACGGTAGATACCGGTATATGGCCTATATATATATATATTGGTGTAATGTCATCATGTCAATGAAACACACACACACACACACACACACACACACACACACACACACACACACACACACACATGCGTATATATAATAGTGAGCAATAACCAGGGGTGCACACTATTATTTTGGGCTAGTACTCAAAGGAGCACCTGCCCATATAGTTTGGTGCGCACAGCGGGGGGGGGGGGTTACAGACGTTCGCATCCTGCCACAACGTTATGCTGCTTTCAGATGCAACAGATATAAAGCTACACTAGTACACCTAGTCACAGACAGTGTCGTCGTTAAGCAGCAGTAAGGTCCCACTGGCAGCACCTGTCCGTTTATCTCTAGCACAACCACAAACGTCCAACACATATACAATGAATTACTCGCCTAATGCTGCCTGCAGGTTCCATGTTTAATTCCAGCGTGTGTAACCTACATTGTTTAAGTGAGTTTAAGTTTTCATATTGTAAATATGGTCGCTAACGTGGTTTAGCGACTAGCACTTTGACAGCTCATCCATCGTAGCTTGTTTACAAGTGAAACGGACTTCCTGTGCAGAAACTGCCTCATCAAAATAAGAGCCACTTGTAATGATTAGTCAACACTAGTTTTATTTCTAAGTCTACTTACAGGACGTTAACATCTAATTTGAGTTCCTTTTGAATGCCTGTCAGCATTCTCTAAATCCCTGTCTCTCAGCTGGTGCGCAAATGCGCCTCCATGCCTATGATCTACCGCGCACCAAACGTTTTGACGACGCATGCCAGTGCGGTGCACCGCTTGTGTGCACCCCTGGCAATAACCTTTAAAGGTCAGGTCTTTGGAAAAGTTGAATTTAGCTTTTGTGGTGATCTTACAGTGTCGAGAATTTCTGAGAAGTAAACATTTAATATCCCTTATAAAAGTATATTTTGGGCTCCATCGTACGCCATTCTTTATCCATAAGTAATAAACATTTTCCGTGAATTATGCATAGGAGCTTCCACTGTGCGTAAACGTTATGTTGCGGCCACACAACCCACTATTCATTTTGCCGACACCTGTATTTGCGGGTGGAGGTGTGTCTGCAGGCGTGTCGATGCGCTTTCCCTATATTTGCTATCTTATGCACACAGGTTTAGGACAACGGAAAGTGCCTTTTCAAACCACGCGTAATGCCAATCCGTTTGATAAAAGAATGCGCTCCTCAGATGGTGTGACCTGAGTTGGAGCTGCCTCGGCTTGATGTATGATGCTCGATGGGTGTCATTTCCAATGTGATTTCGCCATAGTTCAGTGCAAGTCTATTTAATTAATCGGATTTCCCGAACTTCCGTTTTCGCTTGATACCGTTTCATAGAGAGGCAGTATACTTGCGACCAAATGAAAGACCGAAATTTACAGATTGAGCGAGCTGTGAGTCAATGAAATGACATGTGTTTTGGTGCATTTCTGTGCGGTGGAGAGAAAAGAAAAATAAACAACACGGGAGGGGGGGGGGGGGGGGGGCAGCATAACTTAGCTGTGTTGGTCGTGGAGTGGATGGCAGAATAGTGAGATACTGGACACAAAACAACCCTCTGTATCTAAAATAAATGTATTCCAGGCAGCGCTGTTGCTCTTCCATAAGGCAAGATCCAGGGCATAATGGTTTATGGATAATAGATCTCTTAAAGGGAATGGAACCTGGCACACTGATTGGATTAAGTTGCGTAACGCCCAAACCACACCTATGCATAATGTAATGCAACTTGAGCCTTACTCAAGTTAAAATCACTCATAATTTTGTCTGATTTCTTGTCTTGCCTCATTTTTGTATATTATGTTTGAACATCCACTACAGTTTCTGCATTCACAACAGTTTCCTGACTCTCCTCATTCAGAATTTAAATGTTCATGGGTTGGGACCGTGCGTGCATGCATTCTTCCTGCGGCTTAACCTGCATGATATGTGACCTGATGCTGAAATGGACAGCGGTTGTCTCTGATGCTTCATCTTCAAATGCATGTGCATTGTTCTTGACAACCTGGTGTATGTTGAATTGTCTATGACAGTTCCACACAGAACTTGGCAATAGGCTACTTCTGTGAAACAGAGCAGCTCTGAGAGAGAGAAACAGTGAGCTTACTTCTGTAAAGAGCAGCTTCTTATAATTAAACATGTAGGCTACATAGCAGACACTCTCAAGGGTGGAGTAAGCGCCATGAACCTTTGTCAACCAACAACAAAGTGGTTGAGAAATTAGAATATCAAGTAGCATACGTGGCATCTATTGGAATAGCATACACACCACCTGTTTAAGTAAACAACATATTAGCATACTAACAGAACACTTTTCTATTAACATTGTTATTGAGAAGAAGTGCAGACACAGATAATAGATGCAGTAAAACGGTAAAACAAACAAACAGCATAAAGATTCATCCTGTGTCCCCACAATTCTTAGTTCTCTTTATCAGAGGGAGAGAGTGAAGAAGCTACCGTTGCATGTGTGACTGCTGACAACCTCATTAGCGTGTTGTCTTCTAAAATCCATCCTATTTACGCCTACAAGCTTCAGAAATATATTTCTCACACAAATTGGGCAATGCCACAGCATTTACAGACAATGAAATCCGAGGCTCATTAAGATTTGCCAAAAACTCAGACAAGCCAAAACTGAAACCCTTTTGACTTTGTGCAACATCATGCATCATCATTGTGTCTTTCATCTGTGCTAGGCACAGACCAGTTCAACCAGTTCATTATGTGTTTTGTATCTGAATTAATACAAGTTGTTCTCGTCAGATAAGCAGCAGAGGATTGAATTCCATGTCTAAGTAATGTAACATTAAAGTTTACCCAGATTTGTATATGTAACAGACAGTTACTTTATCAGTGAAACATGAGTCTGTATTTTTCATCTATTGAAGTATCATACTTACCTTCTGGCTAACACTAAACAACATTAGCATGTATGTACTTATCTATTGCATTACTGTTGTTTATTACGGATCATTAGTCATTATTTAAGACTATTGTTCCTGGGGTCCACAAAAAAGACAAGACAAGAAATTATGAATTATTAAGAAATCCAGTATGAGACAATATATTATACAAAATAAAACAAAGGAAAGAAAAATAATAAAGACGAAATAAAACGAGGAAAAGAGAAAGACAAATCAAACTGAGTCAACCTAATTTCTTTACTGATAATGGCTTATTTTAGTTTATTTTTTAACTTGGATTTAATGCAATTAGATATGGGGGAGCCTATTCCAATATTCTTATCAACAAATCCTATCAGAGGGAAAGAGTAAAGGAAACAGCACCCACAGTACATATGCATATGACTGCTGACAACCTCATTAGCTTTTTGTCTTCTAAACCTTTCTGTCTATGTCTAGTACTGTATGTCTACAATTGCTTTGGAAGCATTCCTCATTAAATTGGGCAACGCTACAGTATTAACAGATTTTGTAAGCCAAGACTCAATTGGCAACCCCCCCCCAAAAAGTCAATTTTATTTTCTGTAACAGAATCATTATTCTCTTTCATCTTGACATGGATGAATCCAACCAGTTCATTATGTGTATATCATGTATTTTGTATCTGAATGAATACAAATATCACTCATCTGATGGAACGGTAAATGATCCAATACCATTTACACGTTTATGTAATGTAACATTAAAGTTGGCTCTGTTTTGACAGTTCATTTCTCAGTCACAATTCTCAGTCAGACTTTATTCATTATTTTTGTTGGAACATGTTTTTTGCCATTTTACTTAGCATTGTACCAGTCAGCTTTATAAGCTGCTAGTAATCCTATTCATCTACAGTCAAACGTGTCTCTTTCTATCGGCTTCTTTTTCAAAAGTATAAAAAAACAACCGCCGCTAAACCATTGGCAAGTGTGCACTCACTGTAGGGTTGGGTGACGATACGAATACATCGGCAATCGTGGATTGGATGAGTCTATCACCGAATATTAGATTTATTTTTTATTTTTTTATTTTGCAAAATAATATGTTGCCCAATTAAAGTACAGTGAAATAATGTAAGTGTGAGCAAAATGCGAATCAATGAAGTCGGGGGTGGGAAAAAAATACAAAAAAAGAGAGAAAAGGAAAAGACGGAGTGACAAATCGTTAGCAACAAGCTAAGCTAACAGGCTGGTGGTGGTGTTAGCTTAGCTTGTTGCACTGATTGAACTTCACTTCATCTCCGCCTGTAATCTAGGTTATTTTGTTATTGACAACGTGAACGAACCGCACTGCAGAAACAGACAGATCTACAAGCTCTCAACGCGTTGCGAACAGTGCTGCATAGGCGGGCGGGTCTGTGGGTTCTCAATGTGTTGCTGACGCGGTGTGTTGAGAGCTTGATGGATCTGCCTTTTTTCGACTCGCGACCCGCTGTAAACTGGAATCACATTGCACTAATATATCGTCCATTGGCGATTTTGGGCCAGACGATGGGCGATAGGAACATTTTGGTATATTGCTCAACCTTAGTGCACTGTGCACATAAAAAAAACAACCTCTAAACCATTGGCAAGTGTGCACTGTGCATATTTATACAATTACATATGTATGCATTCAAACAGTGGCATTTAAGGCAAGGCATTCAATTTTGCAAAGTTAAACTAGAGCATATGTAAACACCATTGATTGATATTGATTTGTTGAGAATATCCAGTCCTACAGTACCAGGATGTGGTAGTGAAGAAGAATTAGTGACTGCCATGTAAAATGGACACAGACAGAGGCGAAAACATAATCTCTTCCTGCTGGACTCATTTCTAAATGAAGGAAGCACGCACGACTCCAACTTGTTCAATCTCTTTGATCATTTATTTTACTGAGTGCACGGTCGGGAAGTCACTTTTAAGTAAGGGTTAATCACCCTGAAGCCTCACCCTGACCACCCTGAGCCTCACCCTGACCACCCTGAGCCTCACCCTGACCACCCTGAGCCTCACCCTGAGACACTTTTAAGTCACTTTTAAGTAAGGGATAATATCTGTCTAGGTGGTCATTGTCGGGAGATAATTCACCAATAGGGAGTTTAACCACCGAGGCGAAGCCGAGGTGGTTAATCACCCTGAGCCTCACCCTGACCACCTAGCCAGATTATCCCGCTTATTACATGGCTACCTAACATAAATTAATAAATTGACCCAAAACACAACAAAAAAGGTATTCCATAAGTTCGCGCTTGCTGCGTCTGCCCAGCTACAGGGCTGGAGCACTGTCGGAAAACAAGGAAGTGAGTTGATCAAATAGAATCCATTTTCGGGTACTGCTTTGTCTATTTCTAGCTCAAATGTTTTCAAAAACATTTTTGAGAGCAATGTTTAGCTGTAAATGACATTGTGTGTCACTCTAGTAGTGTGTGTGTGTTTACATGGCTGTCATGTTGGAAACAGCAGTAAATCAAGCGGGACGCAGCTGGTGCTCAGAGGGTTTGATTAGGCAGCGGTCTGTTATAGAGCGCTGAATTCAACGATTGACCAATCAGAATCAAGCATTCAACCAAGCCATGTAATAAAGAAGGATAATACCAGCACTCACGGAACTGTCCTTGAAGGCACTTTATTGTTTCATCTTAGGTATGGACAGCACAACAACAAACTTGTTTCGGCGTGTAGCCTTTGTCAGTGTTGTATCTACATTGCGTTATATTAGCCTACTAATTATGAACGATGCTTGGCTTGAGCCTACAATGCCAGTGGTAGCACTATAAATCATGTTCTGATAATACATAAACATTAACCTTATCAAAGCACAGTCATTATTGTCATTGCAGACTGGCTGACTTACTGTCCATCCATGGATAATTGGATATTAACCGAATATATGCCAGCCACCAGATGGCTCCATACAGAGCCAGTGCCAGTAAAATGCAATAGAAGACTCTCTTTAGTCAGCTTCTTTAAGCTGCGTTTAACCGGAAGTGGTTGTGTGATGAGTGATAGCCTCACCCCAGAGCGTCATCTGTCAACATCAAGATTGCTTTTCTACACGCAAGGTCAGATTAAAGTTTTATTAAGCTCTAAACATCGTCCTTTACCTCAATCTGAGCACCAAATATGCTTTAGATTTGGAATCAATGACATGGGAGCTACCGGAGGCTAGCGACTGATGCTAAAAACATCCAACAGACGGTAAATAAAATAATATTAATTCTGGATTAAGAGACATTAAAGAAACTTGATATTTCCTGGGTTGGCAAAAGGGGGGTTAACACTCTTTGCCTGCCACGGTCATGTGCAGTCTAATGGTGCTCCGTAACTGGGTTAGATCATAATAAATGAACATTAATGAGATTAAAAATGAAGTTGAATGCCCCTACTGAATACTGGAAAGATCCAAAAATAAAGTTTGATTCACTGTCGGCTTGTTCTTTGTCATTGTATGGCATGTCATGATCTAGTAATTGCGTTTTGACCCATACGTCCATGTGGAAATCAGTTGGCTGTTCTGTTCATTGCAACGAGGAAGTCAATCTTTTCTAATTTGATTAGTTTACTGCCTTTTTGTTGTCATTGTCCAGCGCCTGCACCGGACATGCCAAACTACACGGACTGTGGGTCGATCCTTTCTTTAACCATGGGTTAAGATTTTGTTTTGTTTTCCTTGTTACTCACTAATCACACTATCACAGGCTACATTCATGAGCTGGACAAAAAATATTTTTATTGCCAGTAAAGAGCAGTTGGAAAGAAGCAAAGCATTTTTGTTGGATACACTTACAGCCACATTTGAATGCATCAATTATTTATTTTTCCCTGGACCAAACAGGACACCCCAAGTCCTCTCTCAAAACAAGAGTAGCTAATAAATTAATATATATATTTGTTTGTATTCTTATTATGATTTTGAAACCCATGATTGAATCCCTTGCCTGTCAAATGTATTGCTAAGTTTACCACATAGGCGGCGGTCTATCTTTGTTTTGGCACAAGCTATATTTTAGAGGCATTTTGACTTAACCTTATGATTATCCTACCTAGCGGCGCGTGAGCACCGGGTGGAGTCTTTTTGCGCCACAGCTGTCAAATTTGTGGACATGTACTGTAGTGTAGCTCCGCATTGTGCCTTCAGCTCGGCCAATATAAACGTTGTAGGGGGTCTTTGAGCCCCCAAAGTGGCCCATCCCGGCCATAGACCATCTGGTGCATTGTAGGGCGGAGGCATTAAGGAACTGTTGTATGTTGCCCCTGTCTTCAGATGTCTGCCACTTGTGATACAGCAATCCGTTGATGTCAGTGATGCTGGGCAGTGCCAAGATCACTCAGTGTGCTGTCCGGCTTCCATCCAACTCCAGGCCAGATTGATGAGCACATCGTCGTCCTTCTCTCAGTGCAGGTTGTGCAGGGTGAGGGGTTTGGTGTCCTTCTCTCAGTGCAGGGTGAGGGGTTTGGTGTTGGCGGGGTTGTCACGGATCCTCTCAGTCACTGTAACTGTCTGCTACTAGTGGTGCCGCTGTGCTCCGTAGTCCGTGCTAGTGTTGGTTTTGACAGCACATTCTGATTTAGTTTAGTCATAGTCTTTTGAATACAATTTCATTTAGGTTTAGTCATATTTTAATTATCTGAAATATTTTAGTGTTAGTCTTGTTTTAGCCGACTGAATGTCATAATCTACAGTTGATTTTGTTGACTAAACTGTGTTTTGGCAGGCCTTGATGCCCGATTTTGCACTCTGAAAATAGCAGATCTACAAGCTCAACATCTAGTCCCTCCCGAATATTTTCATCTAGTTTTTATTCGTTGACGAAATTGTCAATATACGTCTTAGTTTTAGTCAACATTGCTTAGTTTTTATTGCATTTTTATTCAGTTTTTCCCCAGTGAAAAAAGGTAGGCAACAAACATTTTTCATCATTTTTAGTCGACGAAATAAACACTAGTCCTTACCTCTAGTCACTGACAATACTGATACACTCACAGTTTCTCAGGACGGTGACATCGAGACAGCCTGCTTCACTGCTGTCACCACAGCTCCCCCATCGATCAAGCACATTCAGTCCAATGACATAGCCTACTCATCCTGGATCTCTGCCAGCCACAGAGATCTAAGTGCGTTTCCATCAAGCCCTGTCCATCAAGCCCTGCATTAAGGCTTTTGCGCATAAATTCCTGAATGGACACACGGTCTTCATTTAACGCAAAAACACTTTTGCGCTTGAAGGGGGTGGATTGATCAAAAAAATCACACCTCTTATCATCATAGATCATGACGTAAATTCTCCATTCATTGTCAATGGGAATTTAATGTTTGTGTAAGACGAAAATCTACACCAATGAAATGTGCAAATGGGGTATGGACACACTTGCGGAAGAGGTTTCTAATTAGAAGCTTTGAACCTGCATTATATCGCTTTTGAACAGTTGGAAAAGAAAAAAAACACATGCATGTGAAGAGAGGGGCGCTCTTATACATCACATTCCGTGCTCAACCAATCAAATCATCACAAATGTAATTCCGGCCAATCACTTTTGGCATCTTCACTTTGCTCAGCCAATCAAATCATCACTATGGGATTATCAGCCATTCACAAGTCTATGTTTGTGTTCACACAAATCCGGAAAGCTGGGCATAGGAGCGGCTAGCGCCCCTCAAAAAAAACACACGCCGGGGAGTCAGTGGAGTGAACGGGGGGTGGGTGGCCAGGGTCAGGGTGGGTGTGATGTGGATACATTTACTCACTCTCATTCAGGATCCTAGCAGCGCTGTTTTTGAAGCCTCTGCTGTCTGCAGGCTCTTGCTCTCCCCCGGAGAGTGCGTTGACGTTGCTACTACAGGGAAAACATGCACATGTACATATGTTACTTTTTTTTTTACTTGTTGTTTGCTTCTTGCACTGTTTCTTCTGTCCCTTTGTTTGCTGTGCTTGCTGTATTTGATGTTTGATGTTTATGTTATGTTATCTATGCTGCTGCATTGTCTGGAGGAAGGAAGCCAAACAAAAATAAGTTCTCTTATGTATCTTACACAAGATGTAACAATTAAGTACAACCTTGAACCTTGAACTTGAACTAGAAATGACATCAACACAGCCAAAATGTAAATTCACGGTCATCGCGTCCATTCACAAAAGTCAGAGGCGTCCCTGTGCTTGAAAACGAAACCTAACCAATCCCTGTCAAGTCAACACGCGCTTATTTATTTAACAGACCTGATTGAAAGACAGCCTCTGGACAGCATAGAGGACTTGCAGCCCAATCGCCAACCAGTCAGTCCGTGTATAATATTTTTGTATAGCCTAAAAGAAAGTCAAAAAGTAAAATAGCACTACCTACTGCTTATTTCATGAACGCATTTAATATCAGTCGATGGAAACGCTGAAAAATCTTATTTTTCGAATTTATGAACATTTGCTTCCTATTTTCAAAAAGGCTTTGAGTGTCTGTATCTGTAGATAGTCAGTCAACCACAGAGGGACTCCTGAGTCTGGCTGGATCCCTAGACGTACTAAGGAGATGAGAGGGAGGCTCCCATGTCAATCAATCATGTTGTTAAGTTCACACACAGTTCAGACATATTCCGTCAGCCTGGCCTATCCTTCCCGACTTGGGAAAGCAGTGTCGTCCTGTACTAACGGCAGCGGAGCTGGAGGGTTCAATGACATCGAAGCTGGGTAATTAAACACAATGTGTTTAACATTTAGGCCACTTACAGTCGTTCCCTCATCTCTTGTGACTGGTGCGGTGAGACTGAAGACACCTGCTGTACTGGCTATTCGTCCCACCCACCCGACTTGTGTGATGTAGGCAGAGGCAGTCAAAGCATGACAGAGAAAGAATTTTAGAGAATCATAGAATATCCATCCATTGCTCCTTGAACAAAGACTTGTGGATGTAATGCAAGAAGGCAGGATAGTTGCAATGTATCAGTTTGTTTATGACATACAGTAGGGTCCTTATCTCTCCTTTTCTCCTCTCCATCTGGTGGACAGTTGTTACCTGGCTTCATTCTTGAAGGCAGTCCAGCCAAATAATTGTTCCCGAGTAGCCATAAGCGGCCGTCTGCCTGTCAGCTGCTCTTGCCAGCACTCCTGTCTTGGGCTAGGCCTGCGCCTTCTGGCTTGTAAGAGAGGCCGGCATCTTTATAATCTGGTACCATCACCCGGCATTGAGTGTCTGCTCAGCGGCATACAACTCTCTCTCTCTCTCTGCCACTTCCCCTAGAGACACTTACCTTAATTTCCTTGAAAATGAAGTATGCCGGTTGCATTAACAATTTGTAATTGGTAATACATTACAGATATAATCACTATTGTCAACAACAGAATGTGGAGGGGTGTTGTCCATTGGGGTTTTTCTGTTTTGACTGCTAGTTGTTTTGTTTTGTTTGTTTTGCTTGTCTCTTTCTTTTGTGTAAGTCATGTGTATTTTGTATGCTTTATTGTAAAATCAATAAAAAAAAGAAAATGAAGTATGCTGGCAACATAACTCGATAGGAATACTTTTTTTATACACGCACGCACGCACGCACGCACGCACGCACGCACGCACGCACGCACGCACACACACACACACACACACACACACACACACACACACACACACACACACACAAAGCAAATAATTTCAAACTTGAGCAGTGGAGGGAGGGAGGTGCTCCCTGCAGATACTCGTATCCCTCATTGTTTCCCCCAAAATTACACACGCATGAAATAAATGGTCAATGAACATTGACCAACAACATTAATCACAAATGACACATGCATACCCCCAATGCATTCCCATGGCAATTAATAACACAATAGCAGAACAGTAGAACACTAAACCGCACACGGAGGCATGCTGGAAAAACACTCCACAGCCACTATAACCATCGGTCAGTGTACCCATTTCTTCCTACTTATTTTTCTTCACATTAGAGCACAAATCAGCCAACAAGCTTGGCGAAGACTTTTGGCAGCTGTATTGAACTCCAGCCGGCTGTATTATGCAAATTTTCCTGTGATTTCAGCTTTTTCCGCATTCACATTATTTGCAAGGTTTTAAATTGATTGAATGAGAATAGAATATAACTTGTATCTTGACTTAATTAACATTTTGGAATGCTAAATGTAAGAACACATAATTACTCAGTGAAAGCAGGATTGGATAAAGAAAATGTATTCCACAATGCACTCGATATTGGGAAAAATCATGCTTATACTGTACTGTGGTCACTTACTACAATAGGCTATGTTGATATATTTTACTTCAATATTTGAGGAAAAAAACATTTATTCTGTTGTCTTGGTCCAACAAACTATTGCTATTACAGAGCTATTTATTACAGTCTATCGTGAGCATTGATCTTCTAGACTCATGTTTCTCAACATCTGGACAGGGGCCCACCAGTGGTCCAAATGGTCCCTTATGGGTCTGCAACCCTGAGACAAATGGAACCTTACCAGAGTGATCTAGTAGTGATTACATTTTTGACCAGGACTATGTTTGAAGTCTCTAATAATCTCTGGAGTGACGGGGCCATCATTTATGAAGCTAGCATAAGCATTGTTTGTATTCACCACTAATCTATTCTAGACGTAATTCTCAATCAGAGTGACATGATGCCGCCCACCGCCCCACTTACTCCGCAATCACAGACATCTGCGAGGCGTTATTATGTTTGGTATAAAAGCTCACTCTCTCACTGCCTCCGCGTCGGCTGGTTCACCTTGGTCCACAGTCACAGAGGCACGATGAATCTTGTTTTACATCGGGCGGTAAGTCATCCAGTCTGTCTCCCTCTCACACACTTAAATAATGTTTGTAGTTCCTCTTCTTATTGTCAGTCTCTGTGTATTTCATTTTTTTTGTCACCTTGTATTTTACCGTTTCTCCCTGTGAATTGAGTGACGGAAGGAAACCTTGTATCTTACCGTATCTTGTGGATAAAGAGGCCCCTTCGCCTGTATCAAAAGACTTACCCGGACACCTGGACATTCCAAATTGAGCCCACCTGAGCCCCAGAAGCTCGTTTTGACTTTTGATGACAAATAGGACGATTAATGACCATACTTACCCGCTGGAACGCTGTGGAAAGATGCCTATTCTAACCCTAAACTAAACCCTATTCTAACCCTGAGCTAACCACTTACCTGTTGATCTGTGAATGAAGGCCCTAAGCTAAACCCGGCACCTACCTTGGAAGGCCGCCGACGACCAGTAGACCCCACCCCAGGAAGAAAGGCTGCATTAATAATCTTTCAGTTATCTCCCAGCCTTAGTGAGGACACTGAGGCCTATAAAGTGACGTTTCGTTCCTTTGGATGATGATGATATAACGAACTCTTACCTTTCAGTGCGAAGACCTGAGGAAAAGAAGAAGTTAATGCATGATTGTTAATTTGAAAATGAAGTAATTTGATTTTGCGGCCTTGAACCTTTGTTAAATAAAACACGCTGAGGCGTGTCAGACCCTTGGTGCCTTTGTCTCTGTGTGGTGATTTGTATCAGACCTTCACAATAGGTTTCGTAGTACATGTATAGGTTTACTCTACCTGGGATGCTAATTCTAATTAAAGGCATACCAAATCAACAAGGTGCCCAGCCAAGTATAGTTGCCCAGTGTATTTTTAAGTGCCAATACTCTAAGTGTAATACACGGTAGTACTACGAAATCCTTCAAATAATTCTGAAACGTATAAAGTTCAATATTTATAATAGTTACAGTATGTGATAATGAGAAATGCTTTTAATTGTCACACTATAGTGTAAGATTAATTTGATGTGTGTAAGACTTATATAAAGATATAAATATTGAATAAATGGAAACCCTGGAAAGTAGTTTCAATGGTAATTTCATAATATTCTGCCATTAGGGTAAATCTGGGATTTTAATGGATTGGTGTTGCTGAAGGGAAAGACTAATATATACAATTGCACAAGAGTTAAGCTGCTCTTGTCAGCACCAACTATTACAACATGGTCTGTTATAATATGTAATGGAATAAAGAAATATAGTCTTTGTCTGAGTAGTTTTAAAATATTGAAATATCTTTCTGTTATAATGAAATATTAAATCAGATTATTCAATCTGGCTTTTAGGTCAGTCTTAAAGGACTTGTACTTAACCACTTAAAGGGTTTAAGCTTTAAACCCTGTTTTTAACTCATTGACCGCCAGGAACGCTCTTAACTTGGCTCTTAACTCGTTTCCTTCTAAACCTTTTTTTGTTTTTTTTGCCAGAATTTGTCGGATGTACAAGCCCACACCCGTCGCGTTGCGACACATTGCAATGCTTTGTGAGCTTGTAGATCGGCTATTCCTGTCAAATATTCTCCCCCAGAATAGGGGGCAGTTGTGCTGAAGTGAGTAAAATACTTTACTGTTTGTCTTCATGGACTTACTGTACGTGTGCACTTGTGTTTGTGTTCCCAGCAGAGAGACCCGAGTAGCTCAGAGCCCGGTGGGACAGAAGAAGCAGAGAGCACTGTCAAGACGTCTGAGGTGTGTACCTTCTTTAGGGCAGATGTGTTCCAGTGTATGCCTTTGTGTAATGAATTGTGCATGGTCAAATTACTTGTCTTTGCTTTGATCTTACTGGTGGTTGCTGACCAAACACAGTATCACATCACATTCATTATCGTGTCATGGTCAATACCTCTTTGGTTCCCCCTTTCATAATCTCATTGTATGATTTCACTTGGTGATGATTAGCCATGGCATGGTAGACCAGTCCTAGTATAATGCACCTTTAACACCTTCCACCCTTGAAGCTACAGTGTACTACCTGATTCCTCAAGAAGTCACTTAGCTCCATAATCCACACATCAATGAAAGCACCGAAGTTAATGAGCTTATCTCTGGGCCAAGGACAAGGAGTCGGTCTTTGGGCTTAGGCCTCCATTCCCTTTTCCCAAATGTCTGTTAATTATCATTCCTGTAAGAAATAATCCATGCAAGTATTTGAACTTAATTGCATGGTTCTCAGTAGTTTGTTTAAAAGGGGAAAATTAGTCACTGTGTGAATATGGCCAAATGCATTGTGTCTTCATCCTCAAAGTAATAATAAATATTTACAGCAGAGTCATACAGAAACGGTACTTGCCAGCTAGTTTAAATAGGCCAATACAATGGTTCAATGGAGTAATGGCTTTCCATGCAGAACTTTACTTGATAAGATATCATGTCAGTGTCAAGTTAGGTTAGAGGGTCACGTCAGGCGTAGGATTGATTCTGGGATAGTGTCCCATCACTGTCTGACAAACCAGCGATGGCCCCGCCTTGTGTCTTCCTCTGAGTGACAGACCAGACAGGGGGAGGTTAACATTCGTTCACTCTATCTAATGCAATAAAGAGAAGCTTCCTGAGTCTCATATACTGACGAGATTAACTCTGTGGCGCTGGGAGGGAGAGCGTGAGGGACAGTATGTCCGGCAGAAGCGAGCGCTAACCAGGACTGTACGGCCACAGCAAACTCCACAAATGAAAGCGGTAATTAAAGTAGAATTCTACAATGCATCTCTTCAGCGGGAATGCCGATCGCCCTCCAGCAAACAGGTACCAAGAAAGTCGGGAGAGATGTATGGTGGGGCTGTAGAGGATGGCATGGGGTAGGATAGGGAAGTTGGCTGAAGTAGGGCTACAACTATTGATTATTGTCTTGGCGATTATTCTATCGTTAACTTTTTCAATGAATCGAATAATTGAGATGATTGTTTACTTTTTAAATATACGTACCGGTATATCAACGAAGCAATGAAACACTTACGGCATTTCTTTTTTTTTCTTTATAATTTTTATAATTTCATTTTTCACCCCTGTGTCAATTATCTAATGTGATCCTGGGCTCTACACACCCTCCGCCAACCTAGTCTCCATATATGGGGGACATGGGGAGAGCAACGGACTTGAACTCATGCTTCCTTCATGCCTGAGTGTCCAAGTTGCTCCTTTACACCTGACAGCGGGGAGTTTCCCTGGTTGGACATAGCGTGTGGAAGGAACACGTTATTCCAACCAGTTCCTTTCCCCTCCATCAGGCGCCCCGGCTGGCCAGGGGGAGGCAGTTTACTTAGGGCATTTCATACAGCATGTATGCCGTGCAAACATTTAGAAAATTGCCGACCTTTTTTTTTAAGGTCTGGCAGATTTATCTGACAACGATGCAATGTTGTGAGCTTGTAGATGAGACATCTTCCCTATCTTTTTGCCTATAATAACATGCCCACAATAGGGATTAATACATCATTTTATTAAATGATCAATTGTTTATAAATACCCATTTATAAACTATTTATAACTGTTGCCAAGACCAATAGTTTTCTGGGAAGGCAATGTGTAGAGCTGAAATTGTGAGTTTAAACACCAGAGTCCAGGCAGCCAAGTTGAGTGATGACAGGAGAGCCTGATACGTTATTGATTGCTCACAGGACGACACTGAGAAACACTGAGGAGTTGGAACCTTTGCGCACATTGTGCTACATAATAACATCTCCTTCTCTGAGTGTAACCTCACTCTTCACACACCTGCCACATTAAATTGACTGCTTGGCATTACAGACTGGCTTAGGCTGTAATAATTGCACTTGAGATGTACTAGTTATATCGACTGATACTGTGTACATACAGTACAGTAGAAGATTGGAAAGTAATATCAGTAACAGGCGTGTAAAGTTGTAAAGATATTATAGCAACGTGTGTATGTGTGTGTGTGTGTGTGTGTGTGTGTGTGTGTGTGTGTGTGTGTGTGTGTGTGTGTGTGTGTGTGTGTGTGTGTGTGTGTGTTTCAATCTGTATGTACAGTATGTTTCAATCAATCTGTACTGTATGTATCTGTAATGTCTGTAGGAGTGCAGGGCTTCATCAGAAATGACTTTGGACAGAAAAAACTTTAAACTTCGAGAGTGACTTATTACTTTACCTGGGTTACATCTTCTGATAGGTGTACTTGAATGTTGACATGACATAATAATCCCATCTAGTGTTTCATTAGCGCGACAGAACGTGACAAAATAGGCTACAGCTGAGCTTTGTTATGCTGCTGCCTGCTGCATGAACACAGTAACACACTGTAAAGATACCAAGAAGGTGTGGACAGTGATCTCACTGTTATGCAACACGGAAGTAGTACAGTAGTACAGTACTGGTTTATAAACCAGTGAGTCAGTGATGTATATTCGTGACATCACTGACGAATCCTTGGTGTTACTCTTCCTGCGACCGAGTAGCCTCGGTCATAGATATATATAAACTCTAGATAGCTCACCCGCGCTGTTGGCCAATGGAGAGCGACGTCGTTACGTGGCGGCCATCTTACCTCGGGACACATAACATTGTGTCTATGGGGCATGTACTCTTAAATGACCATAACTTGCTCAATTTTCAACCGATTTTCAAACGGTTTGGTTTGTTATAAACGCCAGAGACGTCCGCATACTTATATGCTTTTATACGACGTTCATATAAAAAATATAAATTAAGCCGATAAGCGTCCTGAATCATAGCCACGTTGACAACGTTTGTATTAAACCAACCCGTTTGTAAATCCGTCAAGATTTGAGCGAGTTATGACTGTTTCTGTTTGAGCTGCCATTGAACATACTGTACTGTAGCCCCGAAGTAAGATGGCTGCCGGGTGAACGACGTCAGAAACTCCGCCTTGAGCCATCTAGTGTTTATATATATATCTATGGCCTCGGTACCCAGGCTTTCTTGTCACCGTCGTCTTTTTTTTGAGTGGTGCAACCACTCCAACGAACAGCAATGTCCGTGTCCGTGTTTGTGTGTGACTATGTGACCAGTACCAATGAGTACCAAAAGTGGCGCTGTTGTGCCAGAAACGAAGAGAGAGACATAGTGCTGCATGTTGCCTGCTAATGAGAGAGAGAGAGAGAGAGAGAGAGAGAGAGAGAGAGAGAGAGAGAGAGAGAGAGAGACAGAGAGAGAGAGAGACAGAGAGAGAGAGAGACAGAGAGGGGGGGGGGGATTTGCACCACTCGGTTCACACGGGTGTGATTTTTTTCTTATGCCCGGTGCATTGCACCGTCGATATTGTCGCCACTGGTCCTACCGGGGAAAATCCCCCCTGTCAGTTGATACGATACGGTAGAGGGAGAGTAGCGCCCAGGATTACAGTTTAGGAAATTGGCACCGGGTGAAAAAAGAGTTACAACAAAATTGTGGGATGAAAAAAATAGATTAAAAAAATATATTGGTGGATAATCTCCAAGTATTACACTATACATTCGTAATACTGTGTAGTTACCATTTCTATAGGTCGATCTAATTTTTAACCATCAACATAATATTATCACCGTAATAGAATACAAACATTAAAAAAAAAATCTATCAATATGCCTAAATGGGCCTGCTTAATTTATTGGGCTAAATTATATTACTATACTGTGATGTGATTATAAAGAGCAAATAAAATAGGGAAGAGCATATATATGTACAGTACCAATGATACAAGGACAAATGAGTTTATGTAAATATAAACTCAATTGTAATGTAAAATAAAAGTCTACCTATTGATCCATACATTTTTAATAATTATCATACAACTGAGAAATTATGCATTTGTTTGTATAAGAGCTAATACATGCAGGGTATAGACCTAAAAGCTGCTTATTTATGTATAATGCAATTTGGTTCCATATAGTTTTCCTGCTACTAAGCTTGCAAGATGAAAGATAACCCCAAACATCAAATATTTACACATCATTGCATAAGTCATTGTGCTGTCTGTGACTTGCATCTACTCTGTGCGCCCTGTGAGAACAATATACTTCCGACAACATAATGCATCTGAGAAGTGTTAAGTATTCCACCACACATTGCTGGAAGTGCATGCATAATAATTAGTTTAGTTTAGTTTAGTTTAGTTCAATCATCGACAGTATGACAGAAATCATTTTACATCTCATCCAACATTTCAACAATTACTGTATACTACTGTACTGGTAAATGGTAAATGGTGCATTTATATAGCGCCTTTATCCAAGGCGCTTTACATAGATTGTGCTTTACATTGACCCATTCACACACACATTCATACACCGATTGCGGCGGAAGCCGTGCAAGGTACCAACCAGCACATCGGGAGCAATTTGGGGTTCAGTGTCTTGCCCAAGGACACTTCGACATGTAGACAGGAGGAGCCGGGATTCGAACCGCCGACCCATGGATCATTGGACGACCTGCTCTACCTCTTGAGCCACAGTCGCCTCACTGGAGGCTTTCGTACTGGAATCGAAAGCCATGATTGAGAACCATTTCAATGGTTCTTAATCTCTCTCCATGTTTTTTTAGGCTGAGTAAAGTAACGTCAAGCCAAGGACTCATAGAATAGAACTAATAGTGGCACTAAGGCCAACTGTTAAGATAAAATACTTTTAAGGAAGTCGACGGTAAGGTGGTACAGAGGGTGCAGACAAATGGATAATTTACTGCAAACCAAAAAAACAACATCATATTGCAAAAGGGTAAGAATTCTAAACACAGCCTACAAGAAGTGACCAGAACAAAGAGAATATATAATGTATTAAGGTACCATCAATTACAGTACAAAATAAAAAGGACACAGCATACTGTATGGACACAAATAATGGCATGAAAACACCCATCCATACCACAGTATAAACTCAACCCTAAGTTTACAAAACAAGTATCACACACCCAAGCCTTTTTCACTTACTTTTAATGGTGTGCAGCAATCTAGACAGCTGCTATACCAGTTCAGTCAAGCTATATGAATTATTAATACTTACTGTAATACATAATACTCTATAATCCTATCCTACAGTTCATGCTGCGTTCCCCTCAGAAGTATAGCACTGTCTTCAAACCTAAAAGCTGGTGCGGACTGGCGACTGTATTATGTGTAGGAATTGTGTAGGAAAGGGGTCGAGCGATAATACAGCATTAGAAAGTAGGCTACCAAAATATATATGAATCTTCCTTCATCGTTATTGTAGTTGTTGCTTTATTTCTTGTCTTAATTTCAAACCTGTTTTTTCTATGGTGTTTCATCAGTGTAAAAAAAATCCAATCAAATGTTCATTTAAGTGTATCTTATCAAGTATACATTTGACAGTATACGGTCATTTATCGTGTGCATGTAGTGCTTATCTGTTTGTTTGCGTAGGCAAGCACTTAGAGGTGTGTGAGTGTGCGTGCGTGTGTGTGTGTGTGTGTGTGTGTGTGTGTGTGTGTGTGTGTGTGTGTGTGTGTGTGTGTGTGTGTGTGTGTGTGTGCACGTGTGTGTGTGCATGTGTGCGTGCTTGCTTGCGTACATTTGTGATGTCATAAGCAAGAGTCGTTTTGTTCACCACACACACAGGAATTGGATATGGCCTTGGCCACACACGCTCGCTCACTCTGTGTCTCTCTCTCACAAAAACACAGATTATTCTTTTCCGTCTGACAGTGACCAATCATCATCCAGTATTTTCTTGCTGCATGAATAATAATGAAAGAATTAGAATCAACATTGCGTGGAAGTCTGGGTCAGCGCCGAGGGAATGGCAGACCGGGGTGGTGGTCCCACTATTTAAAAAGGGGGATCAGAGGGTGTGTGCCAATTACAGAGGTATCACATTACTCAGCCTCCCTGGGAAAGTCTACGCCAAGGTGCTCGAAAGGAGGGTCCGGCCGATAGTCGAACCTCAGATTCAGGAGGAGCAATGTGGATTCCGTCCTGGCCGTGGAACAACTGACCAGATCTATACTCTTGCAGGAATCCTGGAGAAGGCATGGGAGTATGCATGTCCGGTCTACATGTGTTTTGTGGATTTGGAGAAGGCATATGACCGGGTCCCCCGGGAGGTCCTGTGGGAGGTGCTGCGGGAGTATGGGGTGAGGGGGACCTTATTGAGGTCCATCCAATCTCTGTACACCCAAAGCGAGAGCTGTGTCCGTGTGCTCGGGAGTAAGTCGGATTCGTTTCCGGTGGGGGTTGGCCTCCGCCAGGGCTGCGCATTGTCACAAATCCTGTTTGTGATTTTCATGGACAGGATCTCGAGACGAAGTCGTGGCGGAGAGGGTATTCGGCTCGGTGACCTAAGGGTTGAATCACTGCTTTTTGCAGATGATTTGGTCCTGATGGCACCATCGGTCCAAGACCTTCAGCTCTCACTGGACCGGTTCGCAGCCGAGTGTACGGCGGCTGGGATGAGGATCAGCGTCTCCAAATCTGAGGCCATGGTTCTCAGCAGGAAACCGGTGGATTGTGCAGTCCGGGTAGGGAATGAGGCATTACCCCAGGTGAAGGAGTTCAAGTATCTCGGGGTCTTGTTCACGAGTGAGGGGAGGACGGAGAAGGAGATCAGCCGGAGAATCGGAGCGGCAGGGGCGGTATTGCAGTCGCTGTATCGCACTGTTGTGACGAAAAGAGAGTTGAGCCAGAAGGCAAAGCTCTCTGTCTACCGAGCAATCTTCGTTCCTACTCTCACCTATGGTCATGAAGTGTGGGTCATGACCGAAAGAATAAGGTCGCGAATACAAGCGGCCGAAATTAGTTTTCTTCGACGGGTGGCTGGCATCTCCCTTAGAGATAGGGTGAGAAGTTCAGTCACACGAGAGAGACTTGGAGTAGAACCGCTGCTCCTTCGCCTGGAAAGGAGTCAGCTGAGGTGGTTCGGGCATCTGGTTAGGATGCCTCGCGGGCGCCTCCCTAGGGAGGTCCTCGACGCACGTCCCACTGGGAGGAGACCCCGGGGCAGACCAAGGCGCAGTTGGAGGAAATACATCGACTCACTGGCCTTGGAACGTCTCGGAATCCCCCAGGAGGAAGTCACTAATGTTGCTGTGGAGAGGGAAGTCTGGAGCACTCTGGTGGAGCTGTTGCCCCCGCGACCCGACTACGGATAAGCGGTTGAAGATGGATGGATGATGGATGGAATTAGAATGAGCAGGAGACACACTAACTTCTCAAATGTTAGCCGTCAAACACATCAACGCTCACACACACACACACACATGCACAAAGACACACGCGTGCACGCACACACACACACACATGCACAAAGACACACGCGCGCACACACACACACACACACACGCGCACGCACACACACAAAAGCCTGATTTGTACTTAATTGTGGTGGACAGTTGTCGCACACTGAAAATGGCAGATCTACAAAAGCACCTCCCGCTGCGACACATTGTGAGCTTGTAGATTGGCTATGTTCGGTGTGCACTGCGCACGTCTAAATCAGGGGTAATAGCCAAGTGAGACGGAGAGCATGGGAATCAAATTCCTTCCGCTTAACTGGCAGCAGTACTGCCGTCTTCCACTCTGTTCTCCCCCCCCCCGCCCGCCTCTCTCTCTCTCTCTCCATCCCCTCTCTCTCTCTGTCTCCCTCTCTCTCGCTGCACACCGCTGCTCAGTCGCTCAGCAGAAGAGGGGAGAGCAGAAGAGGAGAGGAGCCTGTCTAAAGCAGGAGAGAGAGAGAGAGAGAGAGAGAGAGAGAGAGAGGTGGATGAACGTCAGAGAGGGAGAGAAGCTCAGGAATGCTCTTGGGTCGGAGTAGGGGGCCAAGCCAGCGGCTCGCTCGCTTGTCGTGCGCGCTTGCCGTGCGCGCTGCACACGCGTGTCGGTTGATGACGCTTGGCAGCCTCTGAGATGGCGTTAGGAATCCTGATTGCCTTCAGTGCTGTGGAGGAGGCATCCCGTTTCTCGCAGGGGGCCCACATGTAGTAGTGTCTGTCCGCCGTACTCTTCCTCGCCAACGAGCGCAAGTGTGTGTCTGTGGTGTGTATGTCTGTGCACATGGAGCAGCTTCGGTCCCCTTCTACTTCTCCTTCTTCTGATCCTCCTCTTCAGCAAACTCTCTTTTTTCTCTGTTAATTATTTTTCTTTTTTCACACTGCTATTCTATTCTTTTAGTTTCGTGTGTGTGTGAGAGAAAGAGAGAGAGAGAGAGAGAGAGACAGAGAGAGTATGAGAGTGTGTGAGTGTTTTCAGCGGCAGTGGCCATGAGTTTGAACATAGGTTGAGAGCTCTTTTTTCCCACCATCAGTATGGATTGCCTTTGCATTGTCACTACTAAGGTAAGATGCTCAGTTTGAATGAGTGATTGACTGGATTAGAGAGAGAGAGAGAGAGAGAGAGAGATTGTTGGATGCCAGCAAGTCAGGAGGAAAGAAGCTTGCTCTGTGCAGTGGTTATTTCTGGATGTTTGTGCAAGGCAAAATGCTCAGTGTAATTGAACTGTGTGAGTGTGAAAATTGACACAAATGGACCCGTATCGACCCTTGGGTCAATTTGGGTCCTTGCAGCGTGTGTGTAGGGCACACATAGCGTATATACAGTATAGCGACATGATATTGACATTGTGATATGATACTGCACTAGGTATCATCTGGTACGTATTTTGGATATCGTCTCTGTCGGGTGGCACCCTCATTATGTCCAAAACAGTTACTTTTCAGGATTCAAATGGCAAAAGTAGCAGATCCACAAGCTTGTGGATCTGCGGTAAACTGCGGAAACAGCTCCACCAGAGAGCTCCAGATTTCCCTCTTCAGCGCAACATTAGTAACTTCCTCCTGGGGGATCCCGAGGCGTTCCAATACCAGTGAGTCGATGTAATCCCTCCATCTCATCCTTGGTCTGCCCGGGAGTCTCCTCCCAGTGGGATGTGCCTCGAGGACCTCCCTAGGGAGACGCTCGAGAGGCATCCTAACCAGATGCCCGAACCACCTAAGCTGGCTCCTTTCCAGGCGAAGAAGCAGCGACTTCTCACCCTATCTCTAAGAGAGATGCCAGCCACCCGTTGAAGAAAACTCACTTGTATTCGTGACCTTATTCTTTCGTTCATGACCCACATTTCATGACCATAGGTGAGAGTAGAAACGAAGATTGCTTGTTCTGGCTCACCAGAAGAAAATATCTGGTCAATACGATTTTTCTATTGACAAGATCTGTAGAGGGCGCAGTGGAGTAACTAAAACATATTTTTCTTCCGGTGAAATATTTTCTTTTCTGGCCTAAAGGTGGCCTTACACTAGCCGATAATCGGGCATTTTTGACGCTCGGGGGGTGCCCGACTCAATCGGGCACCCCCCGCGCGCGATCGGGATCGGCCCGATCAACATCAAGAATGTTTGATATTCGCTCGGCCCCGCTCCGATTATCCTGTAGTGTGTGGTGCTGTCAGATTTCAAATGCCCGATTATCGGCTAGTGTAAGGCCACCTTAAAAGTGCATTTTATACGTGTGGTGTAGGGGTCAGAGTGTGTCCACTAGGGAAAGTAGGCTTTCAACTCCACAAAACCATCTTTGTATTGGTGAGTAGCGAAAGTGTTATTTTTATTTTTGCATCAGTCGACACGACCCGACAGGCAGTGCAGCCTTTCATGCGTGTGCAGGAAGTTGAAAGTACCATAGCGTTAAGGAGATGTCCTCCTAACGCTATGGACCAAAGCTACTGCTTGTGATGCTTTTGTGTGACACTGCCTGTATAGTGTGGTCTGAAGTAGGGCATTCATTTATGAAAAGAACACAAAAAGAGATGAGATGTTTCTGCCTGACAACAGCAATATCATCTGAGATTTTGGATAATGGTATATATTATGATGTGGAATAAATGTGGCCTTTCCTGGTTTTAAAGGCGGCATCACACAGTAAGCTTCATGGATTCAAGATTGAAGCAGGTTTATATCATTGCTGTCGGGTAGAAACTTCTTATCTCCATAATTCAACTTTTTGTGTTTTTTCAAAAGTTGCAGATCTGCGAGCTTAAAACGCTGCGTGAATCGACAAATTTGCTACTTTTGATATTTTTTTAATTTGAATCCTGAAAAGTAACAGTTTTGGACGCGTGGAGGTTTCCACCTGACAGAGACGGTATGTCACTCACTCATACCGGTATACAAGCAGCTAAATGTTGGTGCGGCACGCTCCACAAGACTGTTCTAGCAACAACATTTACAATACAACATCTTTGTCACTCACTTTAGCACCAGTGCCTCATCACTATGCGTTTCAAAGGGAATAATCTAATAACTGACTGTTGCCAAAGGATGTTTTCATTGTGTGTGTGTTTGTGTCTGTGTGTGTGTGTGTGTGTGTGTGTGTGTGTGTGTGTGTGTGTGTGGGTGTGGGTGTGTGTGTGCGCGCGCGCGTGTTTTGGAGGTTCTCAGAATACCTATACTTTGACTCAAGTACTGGGGTTGAGTGTTTTGTTCACCACTGGCAGCTTACAATGGAGAACTTAGAACACACACACACACACACACACACACTCACACAACCAGAGGCTATGGCTAATTGGGGGTCCTTGACATGGATACGTTTGGGAATGGGAACCCCTGCCTAGTGACATGTGACAACAACCCTTCAAACTTGTTTGAAACTGGTTTTTAATTACTTTTTTGTTTAACTGGACCATTTCCACCTGCATTTCCCCATATTACAAAAAACATAATATATCTAATCTAATCTAACTACAAATGTCTCTGTACGTCTGTAATCCACGTAACCCCACCTACTGTACTTCAAATTCAACACACGCGTTCCACACCCCCACAGGGAGTGCCGCCGCAAAAGGCCAGAACCGCCACAAAAGGCCTCTGCCCGGGCCAGACTCCATACCGCCACAAAAGGCCTCTGCCCGGGCCAGACTCCATATCGCCACAAAAGGCCTCTGCCTGGGCCAGACTCCATATATGGGCATACAAGGGGACACAGCTGACATCACAAGCCCTCTGCCCGGGCCAGACTCCATAATATTATTTGGGCATGCCTAAATACGGGTTCGTCCCACCGACTTCTGACATCATTCTGACATCTGCATAGACTCCATATTCACTCCATGGAGCTGGCCTGTTCTGACATCATTCTGACATCTGCATAGACTCCATATTCACTCCATGGAGCTGGCCTGTTCTGACATCATTCTAACGTCTGCATAGACTCCATATTTGGGCATGCTTGACAAAGCACTCCATATATGGGCATAAAAGGGACACAGACATAATATCTGGGTGTGGCATGCATTTCCAACTTGCATCGTTCCAAGTAGGCCAGTGCCCAATGGACACCACTGTAGAGGCCCTAACGGTCACCACTCTAGTCATTACATTTTTTGAAAGGCAATTAGCCCTTCGCTAAGTCCCTCCCGTCCTTGTCCAATAGGCACGTTAGCAGTGAGGAGACAGGGAAAGCTGTCCTACTCCCCCATAGAGATGCATGGTAAATTACGGGATTTCTCCATATAAATAATCAATCATTTCAATAGCAAGAGCATCAAAATGTCTTCTAAATCTAGTCAACCAGGCCTGCAGTAGGCTATAGCCTGGCTAATAAGCCTTTGCCAACGGCTGATTCGGTCTGGCTTATTAGCCAGGCTAAGTAGGCTATGCACTAGACAAATTTGCATGACATTATTTAAATAAACTAGAAATACGAGAAAATGACAGAGGGAGAAATCGACTTTTAACGACCACCCGACAGGAGTTCATGTTATGTTGCACGGTAAGACCACGGTCATTAGTATTATTGCCATCACCTGGGTGGGTCAGTCGTGTAACTTTCTCAACATTAAGCCATATATATGTTCAACAACACAGCCATGCAAAATAACATTGACAGCTATGAGGTGGCGAAAGCTTGACCTGCATAGCAACAGTTGCTAAACTATTTGGATTGGCATTGGACAATCTCTTTTTGGGGTGGGATTTAGCGAAGGGCTAATTGTGAAGATTGGCTACTATTATCTAGTTAATGGTGTTGTGTCTTCATTATTGTCCTTGTTCCTTTTAACTACAGTATCCGCGAGTGCATCAAAGTTGAAGGGCTCCATTTTTGTCTCCTAAAGCCACTATTTGGGGATTTAAGAGGGTGTTCCCCCACTAAAGTTGGTATTTTGGTTACCTGTCTAAATCCCTTAAACACCTCCGTTACCCGTTATATTATGCATAGGTGTGGTTTGGGCGTTACACAATTAGACCAATCACCAGTCCACGTCCCATTGCCTTTAATAGATCCCTTATGCGTTGCCCGTTAGTGCTATATTGCTTCATAGCCTCAGCCCGTTGTTGCCTCACTTGTGCTGCACCCCCCGCCCCCCATGTCGTTCTTTTTTTTTCCACACGCAAAGAGCCAAGAACACTCGTCTTTTCATTGAGTCACAACTTGCTAAATTTTAAAGTTCTATGTAAACTACGAAATTAGGGCTTTCATTTGGTATATAGATCGTGCGTGTAGATCGTCTCTACGGAACGGTATGAAGCGAAAAGGAAAGTTCGGCAAGTCGGATTAAACCATTTGCTGCGCTGGTGATGAACTGAAGAGCAAATGGAATCGCGCACGCGGCACAATAAGCCGCACAATGGCTGGCAGGCTGGCACAAATAACTTCTTTGACTATACAATTATATAAACACAATGGACACATGAAGTGGCAGGCACTCACTTCAGCTGATTATAGGAAAATAACAAAGAGATGCAATATGAATATTGGAGAGATGAGGCAGCCTGACTAGTCTGTGCCTGGACATCTCCATTGAAGCGCACGGTGGCCGCTCTTTACCAAACTAATTTGGTACGCCTTACAGGTGCTTTTAAATGCCACTATCGCTTTCCCAATTGTATGTGACCAAAATAGCAATTTAGGGGAAAGCGTGCCAACACGCCCATGACCACACCTCTAGGCGCAAATACCGGTGTCGGCCAAAAAGATAGCGGGTGATGCTGGGCGAAAATACCATTAAGGGACAGAGAAAGCTCCTATATTCGTAATTTTCGGGCAGCGGCTGAATTGCGGTAACCTGACTCCGCCAGATGGGGCAGCAGAGAGTACACTGGGTTCCCCCCTCCTGCTCCCATCTGGGAACTCTCAGGCAGACTTGATGCTCCGGCCACCAAACGGCCTGGCCAATCAGCGGCAGCTAGAGGCGGGATCAAGGCATACACAGTGCTGCCTTGGTGTGTGTGTGTGTGTGTGTGTGTGTGTGTGTGTGTGTGTGTGTGTGTGTGTGTGTGTGTGTGTGTGTGTGTGTGTGTGTGTGTGTGTGTGTGTGTGTGTGTGTGTGTGTGTGTGTGTGTGTGTGTGTGTGTGTGTGTGTGTGTGTGTGTGTGTGTGTGTTTTCCTGATCTATCTGAGCACACACATAAACTCACATGTGGCCGGTGCGGGGAGTCACATGGACAATTACGATGTTGATTCGCTGAAAGCCATGGTGAAATATTCACGCTTGTTTTGTGTTCAGTGTGTGGAGCCATTACTGAGAAACCCAGCATGTGCTGCCTCCCCCTAAAGTGGTTCACATCATGTGCCTCTGTGTTGTGATGAACTTTGCTGGGTGAGGTCAGGGGTAAACCATAAACTGTGGTTGAACTGAATTGGACTTTGCTGTGGATGGATGTGGATGCATGGAAGGGGATGTTGAATCACAAGGTGAGATTGCGCAGCCAGTGCATTATAGTGACTGTTTTGTAGTGTTTTATAGTGTATTAACTTACTCTACCATACATATTTGTTATAATAATGTTACATTCACTAAGACAGGTTTGTGAACGGCTTTAACACCGGGTCCATTTGGTTACATTTTGTCTTTGAGTTACACAGTTTGTACAATCCTTGAGTTACAAATGGGTAAATTAACCATGAGGATTTTACTGGAGACTTTGCAGACTTGACATGTGTGCATTAATGTACAGTATATGCATGTTGGTTACACATGTGCACACAGCCCTGCATCTTGTCACTGTACTGTGCACAGTACATGCACTACTGTACACAGCTGATCATCTTACTGACAAGTGTGTGGTACCAATACCATACTGTATATATACTGGTGGTGTACTGTATACCAAAACGTTATAATTTGAAGGATCCACTACACTTAGTTCTGACCTTGGCATTCTCAAGTGCAGTGTTGTGTATGAGTATGACTGGCACACAATTTGGAATACAACGTGAAAATTGAACTCAAAATCACCCCGGCATGGGCCGGCAAGCAGTTTGTTGTTTTGTCCATCTATCAAAAGGGGAGACTTCTGTACATCATACACTGTGGCTCAGGAGGTATAGTGCAGGTCGTCCAATGATCCATGGGTCGGCGTTTCGAAACCCGGCTCCTCCTGTATACATGTCGAAGTGTCCTTGGGCAAGACACTGAACCCTACATTGCCTCCAATGAGTCGGTCGGTGTGAGCTTGCCACCATTGGTGTGTGAATGTGGGTTAGGGTTAGTGACGCTGGCGTTGACTGTTCGCCGCTTCACCTCCCAATGTATGAATGAATAAACCATTGTAAAGCGATTTGAGCACTTGGAAAAGTGCTATAAAAATGCCATTCATTCATTGAGACCAATGATTGTGATGAACGATGTTGTGCTTTTGTCATTGAACATTGAGAAATGTTTGGCTTTTAGGCTTTGTAAATACTAAAGCCTCTCCAATTGATCCAAAATGCCGCAGCTCGCTTGGTCTTCAACGAGCCAAAATTCTCACATCTCACATTCTCACAGTCTCCCCGCTACTCCGCTCCCTCCATTGGCTCCCGGTCGCTGCCTGCACAGAATACAAAACTCTGATGCTGGCATTCAAAGCAACCAAAGGCATGGCACCCCCATATCTTGCACGTCTGATCGAACCCCACAAACCCTCCCGCGCAATCAGATCAGCCAACATATATAGCCAAAATATATCATGTACTATGGAAAAAATATTTGTAATAATTTTATAATTAAAATAAAATGTATTTAAAATAGCGTAAAAAAATTATAATTATAAATAGGAAAAGGCTAAGCTAGCAGATCGGCTATTTCTTTTTTATTTATTTTTGAGACCTTTCTGCCTTTAATAATAGTACACAGTAGAGAGAGACAGGAAACAGGAGAGAGGTGAAACAGTGAGTGACACGCGGCAACGGTAGTTTGGCTCAGGAATTGAACCTGCGACTCGCATCAGAGAGCCTATACAGTATGTGGAATGTGCCTTAACCCCCAATATTTTGGCTATTTTTGACCATGTTTGAAAATGTATGAACGCTTTTAACATTTATCATGCCGCTTATGCAAAAGTTGCAATTATCTCAAATAATCACGACTACGCAATGATGTAATACAATCAGATGTATGCAATAGTTAGCTATTGTAAACCTGGTAAATTGACAGTGGTGGAAACAGTCCTGAATTAAAAATGTACTTGAGTAAAAGTATTGTTGTCAAAATATAAAGTACCTAAAACACCGCATGTGACACATTGTGAGCTTGTAGATCGGCTATTTTCAAATGGCCGAAATGTATACAGAGCTGAAGTGGTTATTAATGCATGTTTTATTAATCTACAACTACAAAGTAACTAGTAACAAAAAATTGTAGTGGAATAAAAGTACAATATTTGTCGTGGAGTAAAAGTACTAAAAATTGGAAATATTCCAGTAAAGTAAAAAAATATACCTCAAAATTGTACTTAAGTACAGTGCTAGAGTAAATGTACTTAGTTACTTTACACCACTGTGAATACATGCACGCCGTGCTGAGGTATCGTAGACTCGACTGTGTATGACATCATTAAGGGGGCTGACATGCTTTATGTATGACATCATTAAGGGGGCTGACATGCTTTATGTAATGTTCAAGTGTAGCCCACACACAATGAGGAATCCTATCAACTGCAGCTGCATAGTAGGTTCCCACGTCGCTCTCTGCTAGAAACCTTGTATGTCCAAAAACTGTTACTTTGCAGGAAATGAAAAAAATGATCTGTGTTCCAATGGATCCAATTCATACTCTTCATTCGTTGAATATTCATAAACCCTGTGGGTGTCGGGCAGAAACCTCCTCTAGCCACCAACTGTTTTTTTTTCTAAATGAATGTCCTACTTTGCAATTACTTCAGGGGTAGGCAACCTTAGTCCACTCACATCTATATACATATTACACCCTGCACATCATTCTACATTCATTCAAACTGATAACTGTGACTGGGGAGGGAGTCTGGACAAGTCTAATGATCATTATATCCTATTTTTTTTTTTTTTCAGTCTAGAAAACCAGACATGATCAAACATTGTCCTCTATTTTCCTCCTTTTTCAAAATATATTAAAAAGTAGCAAAAATAGCATACCTAACAAGCTCACAAGGCGTCTCATCGCAACACATAATTATGAGCTTGTAGATCGGCTATTTATGCTGTAGTGTGAACGAGTATTAATTTCCGCCATGCCTCCTACAAGTGAAGGAGCAGGACACAACAGCGCCAAACGTACAAGAACACATTATTTTATACTTCTTATGCATCTTAATCAAGAGGCTTATTGTCCTATCTGCTCCAGTGTGTTCTTCTATGTCTGATGGACATATTCAAGGTTTCTGCCCGACAGCAACGTTCTGCTTTTGAAATGCATTTTCTTTTTCTTTTTTATATCTGAATGTGTGTCATGAGAGAAGACAACCATAGGCCAGATTAATGAACAAAGCCGTTTGTGCTGGGTATCGTATGCAGATGTGGTGGCACAAACTTTGTGACTGTTAGCTTTGTGCTAAAATGTCTCCAAAGGTGAGTCATAGATTTGTGTGACCTTGTAGGATTGCTGTTGATGTGCTTTATAAATAAATGTTTCATGCAGTGACTCAAGGTCCTGCCACATCACATCAAAAGTGGAAATGGGTTTGTCAAGTTTTCAGAAGAAGTGTGTGTGCGTGCGTGCGTGCGTGCGTGCGTGCGTGCGTGCGTGTGACGCACACACACACGCGTGCACGTCACTCACTCACTCACTCACTCACTCACTCACTCACTCACTCACTCACTCACTCATTTACGTTACAGTTATAGCCCCATCCCAACACACCTGCTCCCAATTAATCCTTGGTAACTTGCAGTAACAATTGTACAAGAATGAATGTTCAACACAAACAAAGGCTAAAGACAAACTAAATGGACAGAAAGGCAAATATGTATACAGTATACATACACTGTACATACATATATTTACACATTGTACACAGTATACTCATGCGCACATAAATACTTTGGAAGCTGTCTAAATGGCTTTACTTTCTATTCAACTAGTAATGCTTTTATTTCTTACCTCACTTGTGACTTATGCAGTGCGACCAGGGGAGGTTCTTGGCACAGATTATGTGCTTAGTCGCAGCCGTCCACACACATGCCACAGCGTTTCTGCTCTAAGTATATCCGTCTCTAATGCTTAATTTATACTTAGTTGTGTGTCGGCGTGGCACTTTGAAAAGAGCGGATATGCAAGCTAACATGTCATGACGTGACACATGAGCTTGTAGATCTGCTATTTTCTATAGTACTATAAATCAGGCCTAAGTAATCCATCCTTGTGAACAAAGCTCTGGACATGGACTTGAAGGTAGACTGGAAACAGGTCAGGTCATGTCCAAAGGTCATGCCCACTTGCCCGAAGTAAATCATCCATTGTTTGTTTTACTTTTACTTTGATCACACTCGTGTGAAGTGAGGGGCGATCTTATCATCATACGTCATCATACATCATCATGCATCACATTCCATGCTCAACCGAGTGTGATTTATTTTTGATGACAAATGCCTACATAGATATCAATATGACTATGGGTTCACAGTACACTTGTTATTTTATCTTTTTGAGTAGTGCAGCCGTTCCTATGCACAGCATTGTGTATTTCCGTTTAACACTTTGATTGCTGGAAGATCTCAACAGGCCTATTTGGATGTTGCTGCCATTTAACATTGCACAAAGGCCTTGTTCGGGGGCCCACAGTAAAATGTTCTCTTATAGCGAGAATCACACGCCTACATCAAAAGAAAGCTGAACTTGTCCACTTCAATTAAAAAAATACATTTTGATTTTACCATGTTCCATTCTGGAGATATTGACCTTTTTGCAACACCTGCATTTGCCTGGAAGTGGTTATCTTGAACAGCGAGCAGAGTTATGGATGGTTTAAAGTCAGAGACATTGACAGGCAGATATAAAATTGAACCCAATAAATATCCTATACATCCTATACACCGAATGAAAGCCCTGAATGTGTACTTTTACGAGGAAAACAGTAAACATTGATCCCATCTACAGTTAGACAGTAATTGGTTATTGAATGCAGCTTGTGCCCACCAGATAACTTCAGAGAAGACATGGACGTGAACTCCTCAATATTCACAAAATAAGGCCTATAGCGACATATAAATACTATATACCGTATGAAACAGAAGACTCTCTGCTTTCATAAGAAAAAAACTTCTACTGTAGTAATAATAAAAATCACACCCCTGTGAAGTGAGCGGTGCAACTCTGTCCCATATTGCACCACTCACTTCACATGGGTGTGATTTTTATTATTACTACAGTAGAAGTTTTTTTCTTATGAAAGCAGAGAGTCTTCTGTTTCATACGGTATATAGTATTTATATGTCGCTATAGGCCTTATTTTGTGAATATTGAGTTCAGGTCCATGTCTTCTCTGCAGTTATATCTGGTGGGCGCAATGTGCATCCACCCAGTATCCAATTTATGACAAACTGTACATGGGATCAATGTTTACTATTTTCCTCGTAAAAGTACACATTCAGGGCTTTCATTCGATGTATAGGATGTATAGCATATTTATTGTGTTTATTGTTATATCTGCCTGTCAATGTCTGACTATAAACCTTCATAACTATGCTTTCTTTTTGATGATGATTGCCGCCTCGCCTAATCTATCTCACTGCTTTCATTGTTTTGATCGCAGTAACATTGGGGGGGGGGGGGTCATGGGCACATTGGGCAGCAAAAGTCTTGATCCGTACGGCTATAAAAAGTCCCATTTCACCGTTCGGTTCAGAACTATAGTATAACGGTGAGACGCTGTCATCATCAGCTGATTTTGTTTTTCAAGCTAGTGAAGTATATTTACTAACAAGAGAACATGCCTGGGCATGCAGGTTGGAGGCGATGGAGGAAAAAAAAAGATTCCCCCGGCTGTGATGTCAACGACAACGGATCACAACACCACGGTTTAGGACGCGGAAAAGTTCGTTATACATTACACCCGGGTCGATTACGTCCCCGATGCGTTCATTGCGGTCTTATCACTACAATTATAATGAATAAAAAAGCGTTACAATCACACGTCCGAGCGATCTCCGATTATGACGGTTCTGCATGGCGATACGTGATCCACCAACGGCACACTGTCTTGTGTGAGCCAGCCAGGACAGAGCCCCCATCTCGCAGGCTCCTCCTGCAGGAGAAACAGGAGGGGAGGGGGGAATCGAGTAGTATAGTGTTGTGTGAAAGCCAATAGCTGGAGGAAAGCCTGGTGAGGCGAGGTTAGGTTAAATTTGATTCTTTTCATACACCGACTGGATCATTCCATGGGCGCGTCCATTTTAGACTGGCTTAGTGGCTTCTACACGTAAAGCGGCCCGCCCTCCTGTTTTCAGGATGGGAGGGGGGGTTTTTTTTTTTGGTTTTTTTTCTGATCACGTGAGCGGGACTAAGCAACAATGATAGGGCGATGGTTCTTCATTGTCCGGGTGGGTAAAAAGATGAATGAAAGTATGCTATAAAAAAGTGATTGAAACGTATTGATACGTGATCCGCACCCGACGTTTGATTAATTGATAACGTATTGATACGCGATCCGCGTTGGGAGTGTTAAGCACGGAATGTGTTTGTAGCACGGAATGTGATGATTCTTTTTCAATAATATTTGTATTGATTTTTAGATATTTGTGATGATTTGATTGGCTGATGTTTGATGACGTTCTCATCATCATACGTCATCATCATGATAAAAGGCACCGCTCACTTCACATGAGTGTGAATTTTAAGTGTAGCAACAGTGAAACCAGAACATTATAGCTAAACAGTGCTCTACATTCCACAGACCAGAAGAAGGAGCGATCTGGCCACGTTCAGATTTCTCTTGTGTTTTTAGACGGTTGCGTCCCCTCTCAAATGAGCACGTGCCCGGTCGGGCAACCTGATAGCAAAATCCACCTGCGCAGGTGGGCAAAAATGACATATTCCGACTGATATGAGTGTACAGCTGTACAGTAGGATAGCCTTCACAGTGTTGAATGGAACTATTACAGTGCAGAAATATTGAGCTCTTCAAAAGTGCTGCCTGTTACTCATCTGGCTGGCATCAAATCTTACACATCGCATTTAACTTGACCCACAATCCACTCCCCAAATGTAGTGTATCGTGGCATAATGATATGATTTGCAATTTACAATTCACGGCTATGTTATGTAATGCTTAGGATGAGTACTGAGTGTTATGTGCAGTAGCATGTGAGGGAGGGACAGACAGAGGGGAAAAGAGAGATGAAAAAGCACTCTTACACGAATGGGTTGATTTGCTGCCACCATTTCTGTTTTTAGATTATCTGTCCGGTCTATATTCAGACGTGCATGTGAGGAAGGTAATGCACAGGAGGCTTTTCTGTCATGCCACTTAAACCACACACAACATATGCACGCACAATCGCACATGCCAGCAAACCGGCAAGAAGATCTGAAAAACAGAACATGTGGATCATGTGTGTAAGCACATAGTCAGTCAGACAGACAGACAGACAGACAGACAGACAGACAGACAGACAGACAGACAGACAGACAGACCAGTTGTCATAGCATTACTATGTAACACAGGATAGAACAAGAAATAGAGATGGAAGTAAAGTATAATACCAATAGCACAGGGATTAGGACAACTGGAAAGGTTAGAAACCAGGTATAGACCTACTACTTGCTTGGCCCTCAGCACTTTGATTCTCATTTATTTAAGTTGCAAAGTGCAGTGCACATATTCCATGTTTAATGAATGTCATGAATATGAATTGCGTTGTCCCCCTGAATTTGCCTTGAGAATTTCAGCGATGGCTGCCTCAGCTTCAGATGTGTGAAGCAGCCATGACTAAGCTTGCTGATTCCTTGAGAACCACTGTATCTGTTCAGTTTCATCCGTCACACCTTCAAGGCTAATACTTGTTTATGTTTTGCTTGACAGGAGTGCCATATTTTCAACTGAAAGAATGTGTGATTCAACACTTTTTCAGTTGTCGAGTGACATTTTGTTGAAAGGGTGACGTATACATTTGCGCCATTAACCTGGTGAGTGGAATTTCAGTCATTAGCTTTGATCCTCCAGTTAAGAGGCAGGGAATCAGGACAACCAGTGGAGACAGCAGAGAGGGTTCTCCGTTATCCTCAAAGTTAAAGGTTCTCTCACAGATGGAAGCATGCATCCATACTGACTGTTGGTTTAATGAAACTTCTTTAGTGCCTTGAAGGTCTAAGATTAGAACTGGCTTACATGATTAATTAAAGCCCAGATGAAGACTTACAGTGGTTGAACCATGTTGGGTTTTTAACAATTTAACCCAGGGGTGCCCACACTTTTTTTTACTTGAGAGCTACTTTCAAAATGACCAGGTCAATAAGATCTACCCACCGAAGAAAAAAAACCCCATTATGCTGAGGGGGCTTTGGAATAGCGGCAATGGCGTTACATATAAGACAAATGTACTTGGAATGGGAAATAGAGGGGGGAAATGGAATACGTAGTGTCTTTTTGTATTTAATTTGTACCGCTACTGATGTTTGTGCACAGGAACACTCTTGAAAACTAAATATTGCATTGTGGGTTTGAGCTGATAGGCCCTTTTTGCTTTTTGATGTCAATCAATCAAGTCACCTTCATTTTTTCTTCTTTTATAATTAAATCAGGGGCATGTCATGTGATCCTTTGTGATCCTTTGTGATCTACTGGTAGATCGCAATCTACTTTTTGGGCACCCCTTAATGGGGCTAAATTTTAGCTCCATTAATAAATCCTTTTCATTTATTTCCTTACTCTTTGATTTATTTATGTTTTCCTTAAATTTTGGAGTGCCTGGGTTGCTTTGCTGTTTAACCGGCTTACATAGGTGTACTAAACATAAGCTGTTTGTGGCACATTAGCTTGCTGTCTTGTTTGCCAGGCACATTTCCCCTTCAGAAATGCACTGCCAGTAAGCCCCAGGAGTGTGAATAACACATTATATTCACACCCTGTAAGCTCCTCGCATTTACCTGCTGTTTCTCAATTTACAGTTCAAAAATACCCCATTTTGGTATTTGTCCAAATGTGCTGAGTTCCAGTCATAACCCATGTGCTTTGAAGTGATGTGACTGTGTAATGTACTTGGCCCAGATGGTCTTTACCTGACCTCTGGTCAAGGCATTGACCAGGACAGCAACTGTCCTGCCGTTGCCTTATTTGTTCTCTCATAGTGTTGACATTCTTTTTACTTGTGCAGAAGGTTATAATGGTCCAACTTTTAAATGTTTGTGATTTATCATGGGCCTATATGAGAAGTTGGTCAGTTCCTTCCGATTGTTAGTACGTAAATGAACATTTAAATATGTTACCAATATTTTGTTAAATTGTTTTGTGCATTTTGAGATAAGAAACTGGAAACAGTCATGCGAGACGTAGTCTCTCAAGACAGACTGTTGACAGGGGGTGCTGTTTGGATTGGTTGGCCTTTCTGCCCCCCAAAATATCAGAATCGGTATCTGCCTTCATTAATCCATCAGATTCTCTGGCGAACATTTGGTGAAATAGCATATGTACAAGCTCACAATGCATTGTGAGGAGTGAGAGCTTGTATATCAGCTATTTTCAAAAAGGTGGGGGCCAAGTATAGAACCCTGGGGGACCACTGTCAACAAAGTATCTATAGGGTTTACGTGGATAATACATTTACAACTTTTGTGTTTGGTACTTGTCAGATTGTCAGATTGCTCGGCATCCATCCAAGCAGTGCCAAGCAAGGCCGCTAATTGCAATAACAGCCCACCTTGATATATATTGAGCTGACACTTCTTAACCAAAGGACAATTAAACACTGCTAATAAACCCCTATAATTTGTGCAATCAAGATGCATCAATTACTAGACTAAAGTGTTTGTCACTATCAAAATAAGACATCCTAGATCAAGTTGAACCTTACAATTTTCTCAACATGCATTTCTATTCATCTATACAGTATGTGTCTCATACCATTTAACCACTTGAAGCCTAGTCTCCCAATGTTGGGCATCTGTAAGCTTTTTTGATTGATTAATTGATTGAATACTTTATTAGTCAGTCAATAATGTAAACAGCACGTGGTACAGTCAGACAATGACGTTAAAAGGATAACACAAAGTATGTATTTAATTCATCAACATAACTAGTAGCTTACTGTAGCTGATATATTTGTTGATGACATTGTTATGCAATGTCATCAACATATATATCAGCTACAGTAAGCTACTAGTTCACAACATGTCACAATACGACACACTGTGAGCTTGTAGGTCAGCTATTTTTGTCAAAGAGATTTGGCCCTAGATCTTGCGCCACCCCTTACCCCTTATCCCTAAACTTATTTGCAATTTTTTACTATTTTAAAACATTTTAAAATAGTACAAATAGCCGATCTACAAGCTAACACCGTGTCGATGTAGATTGGCTAGTTGAACTATTTGAGTGGTTAAGATACATGGGATTCTAAGACAATAACAATTGTGATTGTAGCATACAATGAGGATGATTACATTATTAGTTTATTTTAACATGTATTTACTGTACAACTGTATTGAGGGAGAGCCCACAGAGTTTTGATTTGTGCAGTTATTATGGTAAGCATCTTTGTGCATTACACAAAGATGGGAATTGCAGCAATGGACCAAACATAATTCTCATCATAAAAGTGAATTATGCCAAAAACATCTAAACTTATCGGCAAAGCAAATGTTTGCTTTATTTCCTCCCACAGCTCCGTATTACAATGTCCCCTGTAGCTTAGATTACTGTCATGTTGAGAGTGAAGACTTTAAAGGCTGATTCATGCTTGATCCACCAGTTTCACTGTATGGAGAAGTAGGCTCCATGCATCCCCAAAAGGAGGTTTTCCATCCACATTGTCATGATGGACTGAGAGTTGTTTGTGGGTCTGTCATAACAACAAACGCAGCTTCTATGAACAAACTTTGAAGAGTGACTCTGAAGTTGATAAATCTTTCAACACGTCACATGATTTGATTTGTAGTGAGGCATTGTGTTGTAGGAATGAATGCCACTGTGCTTGAGTTAATATGCTTTACATGCAACAACTTATTGTTTGCATGGTATCAATCTTTATATTTCACCAACCTATTCAAGTAACAAAGCTATACCATCCCCTCTGTGACGTTCACGCTCTGCTGTGCAGAATGGACTGGAGGCAACCACCATATGGTGTTCCATGGATGTCAAGGAATAAACAATGAAGGAGAACATTAAAATGCTGATGTGATTCACAGAGTAAAGGTCAGAGTGGTGTCTTGGTGAGATTAAAATAGAGGGGAACAGAGGGATGTGCATGCAGAGAGAAACAAGCACTTAACATCACCAAGGTTCATGGCTTTCTAGTTAAAGGCTGTGTTTTCTGCTGTGATGATGAAATTGTTATTGTTAAAGAGTGACTGCTCAATAACGTACTTGTTGCCTTGTCTGTAAATGAAACCTTTTTACATTCTCTTCCGACCACGAAGGGATGAACAATTAATTGAAAACAAAATTTGATTTCCAAATAACAGAGGCTACAATTAATTAACACATTCACTGTCAGGTATTAACACCTTGATGGCCCGGACCTATTTAATCCATTAATAAAATGTGCCCATCATTTATAGCCCCGGACTTTTACCGGGGCACCGGAAGTTGTTGTGAATGTCTGTGTAGCAGCTAACAATAGCCACACCACTCTAGAGTCGATCGACAACAACGGAGCGCCGTCTAACACAGGATCTTTATTCAGAATTAGACGGGATGATTTAGATCGCGAGTTATGAACGTTTTAAGATCTTTGTTTTCGTCCGCTAAACAGACAGGGAACATTTTCGATGACGTGTCACTGTTGTGCAACACCGAGGATTGGGCAACAAGCGCTCCTAGGCTGTGGAGCGATGCGATCGGTTTTGATATCATTAATCTCTGTCCCGTTTATCAATCTCCGTCTGGGGCACTTGACCATGAACTTGAACGGGGTGCAAATGCTAAAAGTGTGAAAAAAGTATTTTTCATTTCCCTACGTCTTTAATGTTGACTGACAATGAATGTCAATGAAACCAATTGTTAAATCCCATTTCCACATTTTCTCTACAGTCTGCCGGCCGAATTTCAGCAACCATATGATTTCACATTCAGCCTCTCCTGGAGAACTTGGAGAGAGACATATTCAGACAATGGTGCACACCATGCTCTGTCTCAACCTGACAGTAATGGGGGCTTTTGTATAGAAAGCACAGTTGGTAATAATTATGCATGGCACTTACTGTAGCCCTCATGTACAGTATGCAAGAAATTATGCATTCTTACCAACCATCATGTACACAAAACCTTATTGGATGAAACATGGACATGTTGGCCATTACATTTTAAAAAGTAAGAACTTTTTTTGTCTTTTCAATTCCCTATAGGATATGTCTTTGTTAAAACAGTTGTGAGCTTTTGTCTCATCATTGTATGCTTGTTTACATGCTCGAAACCTGCTGCTATGGCCAGCTTTGTGTCTGTGTGACCACGGAATGTGATGATTTGATTGGCTGAGCGTGGAATGTGATGATCCATGATGATGTATGATGATAAGAGTGCCCCTCACTTCACACGAGTGTGATGTTTTTAAATCTATCTCTGTAATAGTTTCATTATTTAATATGTTGTGGTCCTTTCTCTCTTGTCTACTGTAACTAGAGCATTCATTCTCAAACTGTGTTCCACGGCACACTGGCGTGCCTCGAGGCAAATCAATGAATTTGAAACCGCCAATGCACTGATAAATGGTCAACAGTTAGGTTGGCTGTGACCCTAGCATCCTTTCAACAGTTAGGTTGGCTGTGACCCTAGCATCCCTTCAACAGTTAGGTTGGCTGTGACCCTAGCATCCCTTCAACAGTTAGGTTGGCTGTGACCCTAGCATCCCTTCAATGGTCAACAGTTAGGTTGGCTGTGACCCTAGCATCCCTTCAATGGTCAACAGTTAGGTTGGCTGTGACCCTAGCATCCCTTCAACAGTTAGGTTGGCTGTGACCCTAGCATCCCTTCAACAGTTAGGTTGGCTGTGACCCTAGCATCCCTTCAACAGTTAGGTTGGCTGTGACCCTAGCATCCCTTCAACAGTTAGGTTGGCTGTGACCCTAGCATCCCTTCAACAGTTAGGTTGGCTGTGACCCTAGCATCCCTTCAACAGTTAGGTTGGCTGTGACCCTAGCATCCCTTCAACAGTTAGGTTGGCTGTGACCCTAGCATCCCTTCAACAGTTAGGTTGGCTGTGACCCTAGCATCCCTTCAACAGTTAGGTTGGCTGTGACCCTAGCATCCCTGCTAGGCTGCTAGGCTGTGACCCTAGCATCCCTTCAACAGTTAGGTTGGCTGTGACCCTAGCATCCCTGCTAGGCTGCTAGGCTGTGACCCTAGCATCCCTTCAACAGTTATGTTGGCTGTGACCCTAGCATCCCTTCAACAGTTAGGTTGGCTGTGACCCTAGCATCCCTTCAACAGTTAGGTTGGCTGTGACCCTAGCATCCCTTCAACAGTTAGGTTGGCTGTGACCGTAGCATCCCTTCAACAGTTAGGTTGGCTGTGACCCTAGCATCCCTTCAACAGTTAGGTTGGCTGTGACCCTAGCATCCCTGCTAGGCTGCTAGGCTGCTAGGCTGTGACCCTAGCATCCCTTCAAAAGAAAACACGTGAGTCGCCTCCATAACGTTATACGATGAGGTCCTCATTTGCCCAACAACCAGATTTGTTCATGTGATAAATAGTGCTTATTCCGCTTCCCCAAGTAGCTTCTCCAAGTACACAACTGTACTGTACGCTGATTCGCTCAAACTCTACTAACTCAGGTGATGGATAAGTGCTGATTTTCCTTTTTTTATCTTTGCCACACATATCAGATGATGTGACATACTTACAGCAAGACAATGACAGCTGGCCTGGCATACAGTAAGCTATGAAAAAAGATTTAAATAAAATCTACTACACAGATTACTTTCTTGAGCGTCTCTCTCCTGTAGGGCTGTTATTTATATCAGGTCTACATTCTTCGTATACAGTTCAAATTGTGGTGGGCACGTACATTATGACCAGCAGAAATCACTCGGTGTGTAAGGCCAGATTTATGCCCAATGCCCATATATGAAGATCCCTGCAGTCAGCACAAATCAATATGGTCAGGCAACAGTTGTATGCCCATTGTGGAGACCCTCGACATTAAGCGACAGTTTCTGTCACATAATTATGTATGGAGATTCTTGATGAAAGAGACAGAGAAAGGGATGGGGAGGATGACAGGGAGAGGGGTAAGTGGGGTGAGTGAGCAAGCGAGAGGGAGGAGATACGGAAGGGGAGTGTCTCAGGTCAGCACAAATCAATATTGTCAGGCAACAGTATGCCCATTGTGGAGACCCTCGACATTAAGCGACAGTTTCTGTCACATAATTATGTATGGAGATTCTTGATGAAAGAGACAGAGAAAGGGATGGGGAGGATGACAGGGAGAGGGGGAGGGAGTGAGCAAGCGAGAGGGAGGAGATACGGAAGGGGAGTGTCTCAGGGGTAAAGTGGCCGGTAGAGCAGCCGGATGGGAACCGCAAGGCCCCCAGTTCGATCCCGGGCTCCCCCAGAGTTAGTGTCGTAGTGTAGTGTAGTGTAATTAGATGCTGAACCTCTAATTGCTCCCGATGTGCAGGTTGGTGCCTTGCATGGTTTCCTCCGCCATCGGTGTATGAATGTGTGTGTAATCTATGAAATCTATGTAAAGCGCTTTGTATAAAAGTGCTATATAAATGCACCATTTACCTATTTCCCCCCCCCCCCCCCCCCCCCACCCCACACACACACACACACACACACACACACACACACACACACACACACTCTCACAAAAGCATTCCGGTACTTCTGCCCGTCAATGTGTCGCTTATTTGATCAAGTATGCCTCACAGCTGCCTCTAATGATATCCTGGTGATATGATATCCTGGACCACGCTGCAGTCAACTTTATTTGAATGTCCCATGCAATGTTGTTGCAGGACGCTCACCGTATTTACAGTATCGGTCATTGTTTAATGTTTTGTAGGACAATTTTAAAGGACAGGGAAATTATAAATTGTCTATCCTAAAACCGAACCTGTATGGGGCTGTTCTCTCGTTTCTCCAACTGACTGGTAAATGCAACACTCTCTCTCTCTCTCTCTCTCTCTGTCTCTGTCTCTGTCTCTCTCTTTCTCTCTCTCTCTCTTTCTCTATCTCTCTCTTTCTCTATCTCTCTCTATCTCTCTCTCTCTCTCTCTCTCTCTCTCTCTCTCTCTCTCTCTCTCTCTCTGAGGGGTGTAATCTGAAAGAACGCTGGTTCACACTTACTGATGTTTTCTATGGGACAGTCCTATGAAGATGATATTGAATAGTCAGTGATAAACAACCTATTCTTTTTTAAGACTATAATCAAGCCTACCGGTAATCTAATCTGTTTTAACCCACAAATGTCAACCTCCTCCTTTCTTAGAACGTTGCTCGTTCTGCCCTCGTCCTCCGTAGCTCACCACCCACATCTGTCTCTCTGTCTCTGTTCTTCCCTCACTTCATCTCCACCTCAAGCTCTGAGGGGAAAAATAAAGAAGGAAAAAAGGATGGTGGTGATCCTTCTCCATTCTGTAATGCTGCTAAGCACTGAATCGATGGACAGTTACCACGGTAACAGGGAGGCTGGCGCCAAAAATATATTCTATAGAGCATCTTTGATACCTCCCACTATATTCAGCTTGCCTGGCTGGCGCATCTTCCCACATAACACCACTCTGTGCTCCCAAGACAGTATGCATATCACACAAATGTTGAATGATATGTCAAACTCCCAGACGCAAGTTTAACCAACTGATTGTTACGCCTCAGTCAAGCCAACCCCATCCACAGCCAATTCACAACTTGTCTAAACTTAACCGTACTGGGGCATCTAGGAGGCACAGGTTCTACCCACCATCACGTGATTGATCATGTTCACGGTAGTGAATCAATTTGGGAAGGGCGGGCTCTGTCGTTACACTAGTGAATCCAACAGTTGATCAAGGCACATGTGGGGGTGAAACTGAGAAGAATGGCATCTACCTCCGCATGCGTTACATTGTGAAACTCTCACTTCAGGTGAAAAGAAGCGGCCTTGATGGCACTCGTATTGGAGGAGATAGATGTGTGATTGTCTGTACTCTCTCTAGGAACTAGGACTGGTTGTAGGAGGTAGTAAGCAGTGACAAGGGACTACAATACTTATACCCTATTATAGGGTATAAGTTTAGTAATACCAATTCCCTGATTCCCCATATAGGGTCCGTACATGGGGAATCAGGGAATTGGTATTACTAAACTGGGAGAAAAGGTTTAACACAGGTCTTGCTAGCCACTAAGCTTTTCCAGTTTCATACTACGAAGTAGTAAAAGAATAAGTGCCTGCCTCTTAGCAGAAGGGGGAGAGCCCACTTCTGGAAAAAGTAAATGAATCATCAGCTTGTCTTTGGGATTGTTGTCTCCGTCATCTCAAAGGAGAATGATAAAACAAACTGAAAACGCACAAATCCTTGGAAAAACAAACATTTCTATTATTCTCTCTATATAGCTTTTGAAATTGAAACTGGCAGTCCCAGCTTGATAACATCTGTCAGCACACCAGCCTGTAATTTCCTGACTACCGTTTCGTCCTGACTACGAAATGGTAGTATGTGACATTTCTGCATATTAACTGCCAAAACAGTAAACTATAAAGACAAGTTGATAGCTATGGTATTAGTGAATAGAATTGGCCGGACAATGAAACTGTAATGATTTCATGTCTCATCAAATTCACACAGTGAAGTAAAAGTCTGATTTATTATTTATTCATTTAGTGATACAGAATATTTAGTGATGCTTCAGTGCTGAGGAAACAGACACTTGCAGTCAGTTGTACAGTATCTGACAGACTGTTAATTGTTCAAATTAATAATTTATTTGAAAACTATGAAGCCCTTTGTTGTGATAATAATAACTGATCATATTAAATCATTTGTCTGTAGACCGGTGTAAACCTAGTCAGGAACGATGCAAGTTGCTAGTGGAAATGCATGCCCCACCCAGTTATGCAATAAGCATTGTTAGTGGGGGGGGGGTTTTTGTTAGTTTTTTTCTTTTTAACAAAAAGCACAGGGTGATTTAACGGTAAGACTTCTGGTAGCGGGCACGGGCTCCAGGTCCACCGAACTTCTTGGACTCGCAGCGACGAGGATCTGCAACCAGCAGGGTCCTGTCGTACTGGATCAGGATGTCCTTGATCTCCTTCTTGGAAGCCTCATCCACATACTTCTGGTAGTATGCCACCAGGGATTTGGAGATGGCCTGACGGATGGCGTAGATCTGTGCGACATGTCCACCACCCTTCACTCTGACTCTGATGTCAACCCCAGCAAAACGCTCCTTGCCCAGCAGCAGAACTGGCTCCAGAAGCTTGTACTGGAGAGTAGCAGGCTCCACCATCTCCAGGGGTCTGCCATTTACCTTGATGAGGCCATTCCCCCTTTTGCAGTGAGCAACTGCCGTGGCGGTTTTCTTGCGTCCAAAAACCTGGACAGATTGCAGAGGACCTCTAGCTGACATGTTTCTTCTTCAGTTAGAGCCTGTGTGTCTGTATTTCTGTCTGTCCGTGTGTCCTTTTTATTCCAATATTATGGCGATCTATCTGTCTCTGTCACTTTTATGTCCATATAGGGAGTTCTATGACAAACATGGACAAATATGGAGGTCTATACTTTCTTTGTAACCCTCTGTCAGTTCATAAGTATGCCCAGATATGGGCATATGCCTATGACATCGCTAGCTGATGCTAGCGGGTGGGCTGTACACTAGCTACCATTGAAGCAACACAGTTAATTGTGTGTTATTAACATGGGCAGTGTGTCTCAGGCTTCAGATATTCCGGTGGTTTCCTTTTTGCGTACAACCCTGCGACGGGTGTGTTCCAGTCCGTCTCTCACACTCCGTATAGATGAAGAGGTCCCCGTCGCCGTCATTGGACTTCACAGATACTTGTCACAGCAGCGTCAGCACCGGTCTGATGACACGTACAGCTACGATGTGACGCTCACTGATGGAGTGTGGCAAACTAAATGTGTTCTTCATCACGGTTTAAATCACCTGGTGCACACGAATGTCCTTCGGAGTGGAATTGATATCGAGATTGCGAACTGCTCCTTTGTTTACAATGAAAGGAGACTGGGCCATGGTTACATTTGCATCACAAGGGTCAGGCGTTGTGATTCAAATGGTTCCGCTGTACTACCAACTGTGAGGGACGTGAATTCCCTCCCTATCTTGGTCAGGGATGGAAATATGACGGCCCTGCAATATGACATGCCCCTTCAGGTGAACCAAAAACATTACCTCTCTCTCTGGAATAATGAGGATCCGGAAGGCAGTATATGGGCTTCACATGGCCCTCTATCTGATGTGGTGCCGGACGTGTCTAAGATTACCCTTGTGCGTGACCTCGAGTCCTCATTCAGAAACCAAAGGAAGCGCCTGCCTCTTCTTGTGAAGATAATACAAAAATCCAGATTACGCTACTATGGAACATCTGGACTTTACCCATTTCATTACCCATACCAGGCGTACTTTGAAGTCGCTGACCAGAGTGGCATAATGTCACTCGTTTTATGGAATGAGCTTTGTCCACAGTGGTACCAGAGACTGAATGTAGGAGCAGTGTTGTACCTCCAAAGCTATACCCTGAAGCAGAGCTATTCTAAAAGATCCCGGCCTCAAATGGACCACCACAGAATGAAGACATTTAACTCGGTAGAGATATGCCTGAATCCTCTGAGCCCGGCTGCAGTAATTACTGTAATCTCTCCAAGATGTGTGCCATCTCACTGGGCATTGCCTGAGGTTGCCTACCAATTTGCCACCAGGTCAGACTTGGACAACTTGGCCAGCGGCTCGACATGTGATGTCATTGGTTTGGTAACATTTGTAAGTCGTGTTGAGAGATTAAAGAGTAAGAAACTAGACAAATACTGGACATATCGCTGGGTCCATGCAGTGGATGGGACATCCAAGCATCCCTTTATTTTAGAGATCTTTTCCTCCTCTCAGCCAGACATCTTCAATTCTATCTGCCCAATGACATACTTGGTTTGCACTCAAATGAGGGTATGCCAAGTGAAAGGCTCATTTCCTTATCTCACAAGCAGTTGTGAGACAGAGATATTCATTACAGGATATCACAAAGGTCGGCCATACGTGTCTGACCCAAGGGTGAAGACTTTCCTCCAGTGGACCAAAACCCTGAAAGAAAACATCATGCTTCAGAAGTCTATTGTTGGTGGCCATTATTGCTTCCCTCACCCCCCACAAATCTTCATTCAGTCGGTGGCAGGTGGCCCATCTGACATTCCTCTGGTTGCTGCAGCTGAGCTGAAGATGGAGCTAGAATCACTTCAATACAGACAGCACAAAAGACTTGCAATTCAAGGACAGATCATGGCTGTCAGATACCTGAAATGCCCAAAGAAGGCAGATTCAGACCAGGAACACGTGTCAGAACAGTCAGAAAGTTTGTCAGCCTCACACAGTGATCAGAGGACAGAGGCGCTGATGGAAACATACCCCTTCACTGAGAAGCTCTTGGGAAACAAGCGAAAAAGAAGACGTAAAAAGCATCCCTACATGACCCGTTCTAGGACTCAAACAAGAAGGACGGATGGGCCTGGTTCTACAACAGAAAGGCAAGAGCAGGACAGGTCAAGTGAGATGGAATCAGCTGACCTACAGGTTCACCCAGAATGTGGCCGTTTGGCCTGGGAAAGTGATGCTTGGTCTAAGCAAAGAGCAGAAGTATCGCATCATCTATACCAAGGTGGTTTGTTCCAAGAAAGCCTTATGCAGAGGTTCCAATATAATGACAAGGACCTTCTCCTTCACTGGAGTAACCTTCACCCTTCCCGGTGGGCACCCGAGCAACCCACCCATTTCAGCTCAAAAGTGGACTGCCCAGGATACTACCAAGTAACAATATTAGGCATAAACAGGGAGATTGCCATAGATGCTGCATTCTTTCCCGTCATGTGTTCTGGGGACCCCAGAGCCATAGGGCTTGTGCAGGAACCCCATGGCAACACAGTGCTGTCCTGCCTCGAGTCAGGTTTCATTTGGCCTCTCAGTGAACCTGTGAACCAGAGTGAGGCAAGTTCTCCACACCCAGAGGACATCTTGAAGACAGCAGAGGAACTAAAAGACACACGTCTTGTGTGTGTCCTTGACCTGTGTCATCTGGGTGGTGATAAGGTGGAGGTCCTTATCAGTAAAGTGTACAGAGTGATAAATGTCAATGTGGACTAGGTGTTAGAGGCAGGAAGGGATACTCAAGTTCCCATTATTTATTATGATATGATATAGTACTTTATTGTCAGTTTGCACTGAAATTTGTCTGGCGACCAAGCAGCCTTGTATGCCTGCAGAACTGCAGAAATAGACACCATAGTTTGATTGTTGATAGTCAAAGCAACTCAGGATTGAACCTTTTAAAAAAACACCTTTTATTAAAATTGAGCTGTCTATAAAATCATACTCGTGTGAAGCGCCTCTGGGTGCACACACAAAGTCCATAGACTAGGCTGCCACATAACGTCACAGGGGGCATGAATAAGACAAAACTGCAAAGTCCATAGACTTGGCTGCCACATGACATCACAGGCTAGCGGCGCGGCCCTAAAAATACTTCCATATACTGTATGGAGATCTCTGTATCTGTCTGTCCCTGTCCCTTTTATGCCCATATACTGTATGGACATCCCTGATGTCATCAGCATACAGTAGTATGCCATATGGACATATTGGTTGGATGGCCGGTTCTGGACAACCTCTTATCCGACCGACCCGACAGCGGGAATCGCACTCACTCAGGTACTCGCCGATGTGTGTGCCGAATTTGAAGTTGGTCGGGTCGGTCCCATTATATTCACATATTACCATATATGGTCATAGTTGTCAGATCAGCCGTTCTTGACAACCGGATCTCCATACATGCTTATATATGGGCATATCAGTTGGTTCTGGACAACCACCTATTTGACTCAACGCTGTGCACGGCTCTCCCTTGGGTCGTCGGCAACGTGTGCGGCGAGTTTGAAGTCGGCCGGTCGAACGGTTCTCGAGATAACGTGAACAGCAGTCGTACACGGACGGGCACATATTGCATGCATTTATTGTAAGATTATGGCATATTTCTTGTGCACTCTTACATAAGAGTGGAATGAATGACTCCCTGGGTGTTAATCTATTGTGATGTTTTGCAGTGATGGTTATGGTTATGGTAGATGATATGTTTAACGGTGTAAATGGCAAATGTCTTATACCCAGAGTGTAAACATACACCCACTGTCATATTCCAACTGTATCATTTATACAGATGCATGCTGAGTTTAGGTATCTACAGTACTGTACACACAGCTGAAACCTGCTGCAGTGAAATACTACTTTAGTCGCCGTTTTCCGCAGAGCTGTAGAGTGACACCATGGAATAGAGTTTATGTAACGCTCCGTGTGTGTGTGGGGGAGGTGTGTGTGTGTGTGTGCGTGTTCGTGTTCGTGTGCACGTGTGCGTGCGCGTGGTGCACGCACACATTTGCACAGTAACTCCTGAGTGTTGCTTTGACTCTAAAAAAAACATGTGTTCTCCACTATGTGTATACATTTTCACAAATGTGGAGGGTCCATTTGAGTAAAAACGTGGAGAAAGAATATTTCATCCAAGGTGCCATGCAATGTGATGGATGTCAGTATGTTTTTTGAGGGGTGCTAGCCCCTCCTATATACAGGTTGAATGTTTGGTTTAAAAACACCATTGACAATGAATGGAAGATTTACGTCATATTATCCCTCATTACGTCATATTGTCTCTTTATTGTTAATGGCATTTAATGTTTGTGTTGGCACCGTTTGTTTTACATCACCATTACATCACCTATTCAACATGAGTTAGACTTGAATATATTAGTGCCCCTCACAGGTGTGAATTTTAATCACAAGCTTCCCTTCTACATTATGTAGGCTATTTGTATTTGAACTAACACGTGGTCACGCTCAAACACACACACACACACACACACACACACACACACACACACACACACACACACACACACACCAGTTTTCCAGTTGAATTTTGCACACATTGATCATACTCAGCAAGCAAGAATGTCCTCTGTGTTCTTTTTTCTCTGCTCTCCTCATTATCACAAAAGGGTGAGACACTCTCCCTCTCCCGACAGCTGAGATCCTCCTGCTTGATTTGGAGCTGAGACAGAGCTTTGCATCAACTGAGGCAAATTCATTTTTTTATGCAGGGGGAAAAATGGGTCTCTTGGTTTCTTTCTTTTACTTGGGGATCATACCACCTCTGTCTCATGTGATGCTTTTATCAATTCTCTTGTCAGAAGAAAGCTGCAGCAGTCACCCCCATCTTCCTATATGCACATGTTAGCAGAACACTGCCATGCCATTTTGCATGCTACAGTGCATTGAGATCAAACATGCAGGTACGGCATTTATAGGAGTGTTTGTGTATGCGTGCATGTGTTTAATTCATAGTGGCTCAGGTGGAGGCGTAGCCTATGTGTCATCATATGAAGTATGATACTGTACTATGAAGTACAAGGGTGAGTATTCAGTGCAACTGCTCGAGTAGTGTTGTGTTTAGTGTACGTTTGTTTTTAGTTGAAAAAGCATGCCATGGAGGGACAACCGATCAAACCCACATCATTATTTTCAGTGTTGCTGGGATCGAGGACATGTTGTCAGTGGTCAGTCACAGACACCACAGTGTGTTTGTGCTTTCTATTTATTCTATGCTGAGACTATCTTAATTTATTGCACGCCCGTAAATACACAGGAATAAGGTATAGTCATAGTGTCTTCATGCTGGAGGACTGTGCAGAGCCAAGCCCTGTTTTGCCAGGTCTCTCTGCACCTTTCCACCCACGACTTCACCTCATGCCAGCTCCTATCTGGTGTTTGACAGAGAGACACAAACTTTTGCAGATAGAGGGTGATAAAAGGCGCAATGTATCATCTCTCTAGGTCGTCCTCAGACAAGCCCTCCATCGTCACTTCCAGTCATCCCGGTTCTCCATACATCTGGCCAGTTCATTGGTACTTTGCGCTCCTGCATCGTACTTGAGTACATCCACGTATGTTAGTGTGGGACGTCCTCGTGATCGAGGCCCGTGTGTAGGTTCCCATAGCACCAGTTTGCTGGCTGACAGTTCTTGATGTCTTTGGCAGTGTCCTGCTAGTCTCATTCTCCTGGCTGATACTTTCTGGCTCAACCTTGGTATTCCCTCATACAGAGTCTTGTTAGTAACATGTACACTCTTGCTGATGTTAAGTACTGCACGCAGAATTCTGGTGTAGCATCCGTCAAGAGACTTCTGCAGGGTTGGCTTCAGGGTCCAACATTCACTGCCATATACGAGAACAGACTCCACCGTTGCGTAGAAGAAGCTGAGTTTGATTTGATGGGGAGATTGGAGTTCCATACACTGGTCATGCCATTCAGGGCCCTCCATACAAATGCCTTCCTCACTTTCAGGTTTGCTCGGTTGAGTTGACCCATGAGCCCAGGTACTTGAAGTCCTTGACTTCCTTCAGCACAGTGCCTCCTGTTGTTGTGAGAGGTCGATGTTCCGGTGAGATGTTATAGGTGATAACCTCAGTTTTCTTGGCATAGCCTAAGGCCAACCTTGGCACACTCCAACTCCACTCTGTTCAGGAGTTCCTGAGCTTGTTTCACGTTGTCGTAGAGCAGGCTGATGTCATCCGCATATCCAGGTCTGTCAGTCAGTACTACTTTGGGATGTCGTCTCGACCTCCTTGGTGTTAGAGTGAAGCCAAGATCCTGCTCTCGTCCACTGATGGCTTTCCTGAGTGCATAGTCCAGGACTATGATGAAGAGGAAGGGGGCTAGGGTGTCCCCCTGCATTACCCCGGCCCCGATATCAACTCCTCGCTGTTGCCATCTGGGGTTGCCTTGGCCCTTGTTCCTGCATACATGGTCTCTATCACCCGGGGTAAGTTGGGAAGGACACTGTAGGCCTTAAGGATGTTCACCATTGTGGCTCTGTGGATCGAGTCAAGTGCCTTATTGTAGTCGATGAAGCAGAGTACAGCAGTCAAGTTATCCTTCTTCACCTCCTAAATCATTCTCCTTAGTGCCAAGATCTGTGCTAAGGTAGTTCTCCCCTCTCTGAAGCCATTTTGGTTCTCCCTCAGGTGAGGGTTGATGGCATGCCGTATCCTGTTTAGTATAATTCGGTTGTAAACCTTTGCAGTGATACAAGTTAAGCTGATGCCTCGGTAGTTGTCTGGCTTTGATGATAATCTTCACAATAATAAAGTATGCTGACTCCCTGCAATAAATCTCGCCTGTGAAAGTCCTCCATGTTTTTGACGGGCGCTAGCCCCTCCTATGTCCAGTTTTGAGTGTTAAATACAAACATTGAAGACAAAAGTGTGTAAACACAAACATTGAAGACAAAAGTGAGGATACAAATTGTGATTGGCCAGAATGAGATGATGTATGATGATGAGTGCCCCTCACTGTGATTTTCTTCAGGGGACCAGCTTTTTTCGTAGTAGTAAAAAGGTGTCGTTTGTCTTTGTTTGACAAGGTTTTAGTTTGTCCCAGATCGGGGCCATGCACGGTTGACCTGAAAAGCGAGATTCAGTGAAAAAGTTCTAAAGAATATCGATTTTTCAATACACATCTGAATATGCATTCATTCAGAATTTTTGAAACGGTTTCAATACTCATTTTCGGCACCACCGATACCAGCTGCACTTTCACGCTATCTCTACTCTAATTTGACACACCCACCACTTCAGTGCTCGCTCAGTCAGTCAGTCAGTCAGTCAGTCAGTCAGTCAGTCAGTCAGTCAGTCAGTCACTCACTCACTCACTCACTCACTCACTCACTCACTCACTCACTCACTGACAGTGCTGTCTTGTTCTCTAATTTGTTTTGTTTTGGTGTTACTGTAAAGTGCATCAGTGACCAGTTTTGGTTGACAAAGACAACGGCAGGAGTGCCATTTGGAAATATTGCGCATTAACAAGGAAAGGCAAAAGATACAAGCAAGCCTAAATGCAAATGGAACTACAGAGCACTACTAAGTAAAGGTATTAACAAGTTTACAAAACAAATGTGTTGTCCTGTTGTTGGCCCAACAGCCAGTTGTAATTCTCAAAGCTAAGCTAATACCCCTCAGAGGAACAGCAGACCTCTGAACTTAAGTACATTAACTTAAATGCTGTTGTGCTTAACACACACAAACTAACTCTCTCTCTCACTCTCTCTCTGTCTCTCTCTCACACACACACACACACACACACACACACACACACACACACACACACACACACACACACACACACACACACACACACACACACACACACAGTCACACACACACACACACACACACACACACACACACACACACACACACACAGTATGTCACTACTGCTAGTTGGTATCAATTGTATTAAATAATTCATTATTTGTGGTCTAATACAATCTCTGACCTGTAGTGTAATAGAACTATGGGCAAATCATCCAACATTTGAAATTTAGAACCAATTTAATGTTGCTCATGTAGGTTTAGGCTAATTGAATAATCAAGCAGCAATTCTTTTTGTGATATTCCTTTTTATTTCATATATTTAACAGTTTTAAATAATTGTGTTATTAGTTTGAAGTCATATCAGTTGACTTCAGGCTGATTCTACAAATGCCTTCTAAATCAGTTCTCGCATTTCAAGATATTTTTAAAATGTAAAAAAATAGCAGATGTTCAACCTCGCAGCACATTTGTGGGCTTCTATCTGCTATTTTTGAATAGCCACACTGGTGTGACGGAATCGCTCAATATAAAAAATTACATGTTTTCCACTCTTTCAATGACATTTTTGTTGAATGAAGCGCTGCACAATTAACACTTATGCAGTGTAGGTGGCTTTGGGGCGCATGCATGAAATAGGTAATAATAAGTAGATGAATCATCAGTTTTATTTTCCCTTACTTCCCGTTTGTTCTTTCTGACTCCCACGTTCGAGGCTGTTCAGATCAGACAGGCCAGACGTACCTTACCAGTAGCTTATACGCTTCAGAACCAGTCTAGTGTCCTAGTTTTTCAGGTTTTCGGGCCTAACATTATGCTAATTAGTCAGTTAGGGCTGGGCTGTAATTTTCAGGCCTCTGAGAACTCCTGCAGTGCTCAGGACATATTAACATTCATTGATCCAGGGCCGATCAATACAGTATATACTAGGCTATCAATACTATATCGATATCGGGATATGAGACTAGATGTGTTTTTCAATATCTTAGGGCGGGAACCCCTTTTGGTGTTTTAAACATTATGTTATAATTTAGCTATTGAAAAATAGCAGATCTACAAGCTCATAGCGCGCCACCGAGTGGCGCGCTACGAGCTGTAGTTCTGCTATTTTTGAAAAATCGTAAAAATGTGGCGCAAATCTTTGAATATATATTCTTTCAAAGTGAATGTTTTTTAACTCAGGTCTAAATGGGTTAATATTGTGATAGTCCTATGGTACAAGTTTGGGTTTTTTCCTGGTTTTTATCACTTAAGCCCTATCCCCTATTTTATACTTGGAAAATGGTGATAAATAGCTGATCTACAAGCTCTCAATGCATCACATTGTGACATGGTGTGAGCTTGTAGATCCACAATTTTTTCTATTTAAAATAAAATCTTCCAACACCATCCTTTTACCTAAAACACCTGTGCTACCCGTTACATTATGCATACCGGTAGGTATGATTTTTTTAATCCGCTATGCGCTTGCTTTCCCATGTGTGTGAAAGATAGCAATTTTAGGGATAGTGCCAGGGCGGAAAATAGGGCCTGTATCTTGCCTTAGCCATTTTCTTTTTATATTTTGGAAAACATTTTTAAAATAGTTCAAATAGACAATCTACAAGCTCACAACGTGTCAATGCATATTGGCTATTTTCACCACTTGTGTTTTGTTTTTTCTTTTTCTAAATATTATAAAAAGACAAAAAAGTTTACATAATGGGTAAGTATAGAGCCCTGGGGGACTACGTTTGAGTGGTTGAAACACTCGTTCCAAACGTATGACCACATGTTCCTTTTATAGTTTATACATTGTTGTAAAAGACAGTAATGTGATGATATGAATGTCTTTATATTCTGATCAAATTCCATCATAAAACTGTATCCTTTCTATCACAAGTTCATGGTAAGACTGAGAATAATTCAATATGATATGATTACGCTAGATACTGTTGTGAGCAATGAGCTGCAATTGTATCAATCAATGGATTGCAATACAATCCAGTATTTCATATTATGTCAATCGTCATAATATGAAAGTCATTATCTGTCAAGAAACAAGACAAAAGAGATATGACCATTTATACAGTTTTATAGACATTGAATACCACACAGTTACAGGTTTCATTAGCACACTGGATTTTTACATGAAATGTGAGTTGACTGGTCAAAACATCTGTCCTCTGTTTGGTCATACACTTGGACAGTGAATGTTCAGAGCTTAAGTACAGTAGATTACATGATAATAAGAAGTGGTGGTTCAATGGTTGAAATTAGAAGTTGATAAATGTTGTTATGCGATCAGATCCAGTAGGCAAATAAAATAATCCTGCACAGAAATAAAGTTGCCGGGATTTTCTTCAAAATAAAGGCACTAGAGTGTCAGAAGATATGGGAGATTTTACTCTGAAAAGCCCCGCCTTCCGTTCCCCCCCAAAACCGGTAGGCATAATATTCCATTCTTACCTAGCGCTGGTCACGCTAAAGTCTCTCTAGAAGCGTTAATATTCCAAACAAGAGGCTTGTTGAAGTCAGAAATGAAGACAGAAGTACAGTGTATGCCCTTTTGGTCAAAACCATGGAGAGCTCCCTAGATTAGGAGATACGAGGCATTCTTTCTGAGCTGTAAACAAGGAAGTGAACGGTATGGTATGGTGCAGATTGCAGAAGGAGAGGCCAACCAAAAAAATAAATAATAAAATCTGAATTTCTATTTTTTCAATACAAAAAGCGCTATGACGTGGTGCAGTACTTAGTTTAGACAGTTTTTGGTTTAGACTATAGTCATTGGTTAGACCAGTCATTAGTCCTACAACTACAACCTATATCAAACCCTCACCCTAAACCTAAACTCCCACGGGGCAGCACACCTAAACCTAACCTTAACCCATGTCTAACCAATGACTAGTCTAAACTAAGTATGCACCCCGTGTGTACACTTCCACTGGAACCAACGGTTGGATTAGATATGACGTTTGCACACGTCCAATGAATGTGTTAACACATTTGACGCTAAGGACGAGTACACTTGTTCTATCAAATAAAAACAATTGGTGCTTAGGACAAGCTTAGGGCTTTAGGCGTTTTATATCGATATAAGAAGGCCTTGCTGTTTTCCATTTTTGGAATCGCTCTGGTTGCTAGGCCCTGTTGCTAGGGCCCCACCCGCCCTGTTTGGGTGCGCTCGCATCCATTAGCTTCTGTTTTTGCTCGATCTTTAGACGCTGTTTTCTTGGAAACTTCGGCACTGTCCGTGGTGTTGATCAGATCGGCGAAGTTCAGGTCTTATTTCAGATTTTACGGTGCATCGCAATTAGAATATTAACGTTTCTGGAGAATGATCGCTAGTGTTAGCAAGACTTAGCATTAGCTTCTTCTTCTGCATTTTGGGAAACGGAGAAATGGAAGTGCATCATAGCATCTGTATCCCTGTGTCCGGCAGCACCCAAACCCTACCACTTTTGGCCACAAGGTGGCACTCAAAGTGTTGATTAGGGCACCCTGCATAGCAACCGTTGCACACTATCATTGTTTGTTGCTTAAGTACAGAGCTTAGTGGTTGGCTGTTGTATGTTGTTGTTTTTTTATCTATGAGTGCCCAAAGAGCCATTTTAAAACTGTGTGTGGGTTTATTCCTCACACTGTACCTGCTAAGAAATAAAATAAGCACCCAGTGACACTCACGCAGCCATGCACACACGCGGTGAATAAAATAATCTTAAAATTCACACACACACACACACACACACACACACACACACACACACACACACACACACACACACACACACACACACACACACACACACAGTATGTCACTACTGCTACTTGGTAAATAAATACATGTCATTATTGGTATCTTGGAGGCTGCAGTGCAAACACTGTGGTCTGTTGTCTGATCTCTGGCCGTGGCATGACAATAGCTTAATGTCTCCCCATGCAGGCACCCGTGAGTGCTTTAACAATAGGCACAGCGAGTAAGAATGCTTGTTTCTTCCTAGAGCTTCATTCGCTGAATAAGCCTGGTGGCAATGTGTGTTAGGGATTCAAAGTAGGACAAACATTTCAAACTTAACACTGCCAACATGTATTTATTTATGGCTACATAATAAATAATTCTCTCTTATTAGGCTGTTGTTTACCTCGATACCTCCCCCTTACGGCAAAACGATCCATCCCTTCTCTCCAACCTTTACTACATGTGCACTTGTCTCTTATTACGTTTCTCCCCATAGTTTCTCCCTCACTGCCGCGTGTCACAGGGTAATGTGTCCGTGTAGCAGCGTAGACAGACCTGGCCTGTGGTTCCCTCTTGGCTAGGCTCCCTACAATGGGGCGGGGAGTGGGAGGGAACTCGTTTGCCGCAGAGTTGCCGGTGCAGCGATGGGGAAGCAATTCATTGCTGTCCCACAACACTGGCACACACACACAGAAGCGCACGCGCGCACACACACAGACACATATGCACACAGACTGCGCACCGGCACAATGAGCAGCCAGTCTGAGGACTGCCAGAGTGCAGGCAGTAGTTTTTGAAGAGGGCTCTCCTCAGCCAAGCGGTATCAGGTTGAATCTCCACATACACACACGCACACACACGTGCGCGCACACACACATATTCACTTCCAGACACTGAACATTCCCAGAGATGCAGGAGAAGGATGCGAGCGAGGAGGTAAGATGAGGCTTACTGCCAAAGAAATTGAGTTTAGTCTTGAATAGAAGTATGCAGAAGTGGTACAAAAAACATTTACCTGTTTGCATGTGTGTGTGTGTGCGTGTGTGTCTGTGTGAGAGAGAGAGTTAACATGCATGTGTGTGCATGTTAACAGCCAAATCACCCTACAGAATGGAGAGGAATGCAGCCTGAACTAAAAAACAAAACCAAAAAAACAACTGCAGTAGTCTACCTCCCTATACCTCCCTCCCTCCCTCTCATCTTCTCATTCTTACTTGTTCACACAGAATCTCCCTTACAGTACGGTGGCTTCCTCTGTCCCTCTGCGCCTCTGTCTGTCACCCATAGCACTTTATTATGAATGAGCTCCTTCCATAGAAGCCAAACCGCTGTTCTAAATATCGGTTTGCGTCGTAAGTTGTGTGCGTGCTGGAGAGCGCCTCGGTGTGATGCAGTTCATAGAAGAGGTTGCTGTCATTATTCGAAAACACTCTGGCAAACTCACACACGAAAGAGTGGATATGATTTGGATTACTGTGTGTGTGTGCGTGTGCGTGTGCGTGCGTGCGTGCGTGCGTGCGCGCGCCTGCCTGTGCGTGTGTGTGTGTATGCGTGCATACGTCCGTCTTGGGTGGGGGGGACATGCTGGGGTGAGGCTGAATCAGGCCATGCCTCCTGTGCTGCGGTTGCCACTGGGAGGGTTTATACCTGCAGCTGGCTGCATTGTGATTTTACAGCCTGATGCACTGTACTGCATGTCTTGGTGAAAAAGGTGTTGTCTCTCAACAAACATGATGGAAACTCGAGTGGGAGGGGATTCAAAGATGTGGATGCAACTTGCGTCAAGTGCAGTTATATACTGCTGTATATCATGGTGGCAACTTCATGCATGGAAGCTGCCACTGACAGGACTTCATGAAACTCAAGCTGTCACTCAGGGGGATTATGCCTGATTTATACTTGTTTGCTCGCCGGTGTCTCACATTGAAAGTAGCAACTCCACAAGCTCACGACGCGTTGCGCTGCGGCACCTTGTGAGCTTGTAGATCGGCTATTCCACAGGACGTCTTTTAGTCTTTTGTCACAGACTGGGACAATCTCATTTGTGTGGGGGAACAATTCATGATGATGATGATAATTATAGTTAATAATAATACTTTTATTTACTACTTTACTATGAAAGCAATAACGTTTACGAAGTGATTAACACAGCACGTGGAAATAGAAATATATATAAAAATGTCAAATGTCACATTTACTGGAACAACATTAATAACACAAAACAGGACTAAAACAAAAATCAAGTGAACCGATCAGTAACTAGTAAGATTGAAGAGTTGAGGAGAAGGTTGACTCCTTGTTTTTGTCCCACGGCCCTCTTTGTCAGGGCCAACAACGTGGCCCCTATATAGCCCATTCATCCTGTCCCTCTCTGTCCGTTTCTCCTCCCTCTTTCCAGTGCTCCCTTTCTCTTGTCAGAATGCAGGTATTGTTTAGTGAGGAAAGCCCCCCTTCTGTTTGATTCTGGTGGAATGGCTGGGTGCAGGAAAGAGAGCATGGGTCTAGTTAGTAGAATGGCTGGGTGTAGGGAAGAGAGCATGGGTCTAGTAGAATGGCTGGGAGCAGGGAAGAGAGCATGGGTCTAGTTAGTAGAATGGCTGGGTGTAGGGAAGAGAGCATGGGTCTAGTTAGTAGAATGGCTGGGAGCAGGGAAGAGAGCATGGGTCTAGTAGAATGGCTGGGTGTAGGGAAGAGAGCATGGGTCTAGTTAGTAGAATGGCTGGGAGCAGGGAAGAGAGCATGGGTCTAGTTAGTAGAATGGCTGGGTGCAGGGAAGAGAGCATGGGTCTAGTTAGTAGAATGGCTGGGTGTAGGGAAGAGAGCATGGGTCTAGTTAGTAGAATGGCTGGGTGTAGGGAAGAGAGCATGGGTCTAGTTAGTAGAATGGCTGGGTGTAGGGAAGAGAGCATGGGTCTAGTTAGTAGAATGGCTGGGTGTAGGGAAGAGAGCATGGGTCTAGTTAGTAGAATGGCTGGGCGTAGGGAAGAGAGCATGGGTCTAGTTAGTAGAATGGCTGGGAGCAGGGAAGAGAGCATGGGTCTAGTTAGTAGAATGGCTGGGTGTAGGGAAGAGAGCATGGGTCTAGTTAGTAGAATGGCTGGGCGTAGGGAAGAGAGCATGGGTCTAGTTAGTAGAATGGCTGGGTATAGGGAAGAGAGCATGGGTCTAGTTAGTAGAATGGCTGGGTGCAGGGAAGAGAGCATGGGTCTAGTAGAATGGCTGGGTGTAGGGAAGAGAGCATGGGTCTAGTAGAATGGCTGGGTGCAGGGAAGAGAGCATGGGTCTAGTAGAATGGCTGGGTGTAGGGAAGAGAGCATGGGTCTAGTTAGTAGAATGGCTGGGTGCAGGGAAGAGAGCATGGGTCTAGTTAGTAGAATGGCTGGGAGCAGGGAAGAGAGCATGGGTCTAGTTAGTAGAATGGCTGGGTGCAGGGAAGAGAGCATGGGTCTAGTTAGTAGAATGGCTGGGTGTAGGGAAGAGAGCATGGGTCTAGTTAGTAGAATGGCTGGGAGCAGGGAAGAGAGCATGGGTCTAGTTAGTAGAATGGCTGGGTGCAGGGAAGAGAGCATGGGTCTAGTAGAATGGCTGGGTGCAGGGAAGAGAGCATGGGTCTAGTTAGTAGAATGGCTGGGAGCAGGGAAGAGAGCATGGGTCTAGTTAGTAGAATGGCTGGGTGTAGGGAAGAGAGCATGGGTCTAGTTAGTAGAATGGCTGGGTGCAGGGAAGAGAGCATGGGTCTAGTTAGTAGAATGGCTGGGAGCAGGGAAGAGAGCATGGGTCTAGTTAGTAGAATGGCTGGGTGCAGGGAAGAGAGCATGGGTCTAGTTAGTAGAATGGCTGGGTGTAGGGAAGAGAGCATGGGTCTAGTTAGTAGAATGGCTGGGAGCAGGGAAGAGAGCATGGGTCTAGTTAGTAGAATGGCTGGGTGCAGGGAAGAGAGCATGGGTCTAGTAGAATGGCTGGGTGCAGGGAAGAGAGCATGGGTCTAGTTAGTAGAATGGCTGGGTGCAGGGAAGAGAGCATGGGTCTAGTTAGTAGAATGGCTGGGTGCAGGGAAGAGAGCATGGGTCTAGTTAGTAGAATGGCTGGGTGTAGGGAAGAGAGCATGGGTCTAGTTAGTAGAATGGCTGGGAGCAGGGAAGAGAGCATGGGTCTAGTTAGTAGAATGGCTGGGTGCAGGGAAGAGAGCATGGGTCTAGTTAGTAGAATGGCTGGGAGCAGGGAAGAGAGCATGGGTCTAGTTAGTAGAATGGCTGGGTGTAGGGAAGAGAGCATGGGTCTAGTTAGTAGAATGGCTGGGTGTAGGGAAGAGAGCATGGGTCTAGTTAGTAGAATGGCTGGGAGCAGGGAAGAGAGCATGGGTCTAGTTAGTAGAATGGCTGGGTGTAGGGAAGAGAGCATGGGTCTAGTTAGTAGAATGGCTGGGAGCAGGGAAGAGAGCATGGGTCTAGTTAGTAGAATGGCTGGGTGCAGGGAAGAGAGCATGGGTCTAGTAGAATGGCTGGGTGCAGGGAAGAGAGCATGGGTCTAGTTAGTAGAATGGCTGGGTGCAGGGAAGAGAGCATGGGTCTAGTTAGTAGAATGGCTGGGTGCAGGGAAGAGAGCATGGGTCTAGTTAGTAGAATGGCTGGGTGCAGGGAAGAGAGCATGGGTCTAGTTAGTAGAATGGCTGGGAGCAGGGAAGAGAGCATGGGTCTAGTAGAATGGCTGGGAGCAGGGAAGAGAGCATGGGTCTAGTTAGTAGAATGGCTGGGTGGAGGGAAGAGAGCATGGGTCTAGTTAGTAGAATGGCTGGGTGTAGGGAAGAGAGCATGGGTCTAGTTAGTAGAATGGCTGGGTGTAGGGAAGAGAGCACGGGTCTAGTTAGTAGAATGGCTGGGAGCAGGGAAGAGAGCATGGGTCTAGTAGAATGGGGTGCATACGTTGGTTAGACATACTAACAGTCCACCAGGCATTAGTCCAACAACACCGTAGCTTCCGACATGTGTGGCCGGTTACAACTAACCTGTGGCGAGTTAAAACTAACATGTGGCTCCCGACATGCGTGGCAGGTTAAAACTAACCTGTGGCTTCCTGTGAGGTTAGGTTTAGGGTTAGGTTTTGGGTAGGGTGTCGGACTAATGCCTGTCGGACTGTTGGACGTCGGACCAAACACAAGCATGGGTCCAGTTAGTAGAATGGCTGGCTGTAGGGAAGAGTACGCCCGTGCAGGGCAGAGTCCCGCAACCGGTTGGGTACCCACAGATATTTCAAACATAGTAAAAATAGTGGATCTACAATGTCTGCCATTTTCACTATATTTGAAATAGGACTTAAAGGTATATTCAGTGATGTCACTTAATTCAAATACATTTTTGGCTAGAGGGCCCAGCCTTCATCCAATCAAGATAGAGAGGCCTAGCTCCAGTCATGATCGAGCGGGGGCGGGCCTTGGTACACGTGCTGTTGGCCTGTTGCGTGTCTTCCCACTGTAGAGCGTGCATGTGCACACCTTGTTACCGGGGCGGACCGGGGGGTTTTCCAAATCACCCAAATCACTGAATGCCTCCTTTTAGTGGTTAATTCGTAATTAGTCCCAAGAGCCCCTTCCTAGATAGATAGAGTTAAAAGTACAATATTTCAAGTGAAAGTCATGAGTTTGGGGGGAAAAGAAAGTATTCAAGTACATGTTTTTAGTTACTGTCCACCACTCGTTGTTGTGTACGGATGTGGGGCAATTTAGTAGTCAATATCACCAAGCAGGTATTGATCTGATTGGGCATCTTGTGTTTCCTCTGTGGAATTTTGGGTTACCACGATGCATTCTCCTTTTTAGGTGGCCGTTGTACATTTGAAATGTTCGCATTTGACACTGCAATAAGGATTACTGTAGCTGATTGTCTTTAAAAAAAAAATGTCGACTGCGGATCAAGTTGACCTGCCAAAATGTGTGTTGGCAGCTACAGTTCATATTCATATTCATATCCCAGTGGCTCCATCCACTGTTGATGATGACTGCACGTCATTTTATTTGGGCCAAATTTACTTTTTAACATTACATTACACACACCAAAATGTTCGACATTGTCAGTGGAATGCAAGTTCTTCTTGTATGTAGATGGATCAATAGCAGCTGTCATGTGCCAACCTGATATATGAGAGCATATAATGAGAGCATTGTACATTCGCTGAATCAATGCAGGTTCTTGGATGATGGACATGGTTTCATAATTGTGTTTAATTGTAGCCTGGGTGGGTAGTGAACGAAAAACGAAACATCCACCTATTTATGTGCCAGGGAGCCCATACAAGATTTGTGTTGTTAAACTATTCAAAATGTGTCCATTCTTTTCTAGATGTATTGACAATAGCCGATCTACAAGCTGGTTTCATTGTGTGATAATTACAAATAGCTGATGTATAGGGTTAAAGAAACTGATTGAGATTAAAGCCCTTCAAGGACCCCTGGGGGTCCCCGTACCCAACTTTGAGAAACACTGGTTTACAGCACGTGTCTCTCATGTCTCTTGTGTTGCAGTGTTTATATTCCCCTTGCCATGACATATTTGTAACTGGATCATTAACATGGGCTGTATGTAAACAGTCATCAGTCAGCCTCTGTACAGCGTGGGTTTTAAATTGCAGCTATGCTATATCTGTCACTGAATCACAAGCTATCTGCTTGTGTGGCTGATGCATTGACGGTTTAATTTGTGCACAATAAAGATTGTTTAGGTGTTATACAGGAGGCTAATACAGTAATCGAGTCTGGAGGCGATTGAGGCATGATGTCTGAGCGTTTTTTGCCGCAGCATGCGGCAGTATGGGTCGGAGGTGGGCAATGTTTCAGAGGTAAAAAGGAACCTGGTCCTGGTTGACATGAAGCTGGAAAGAGGCGATGGTGTCAAAGATGATTCCGAGGTTATGGACCTGGTTGGGGGAGGCTGTCGATTTCGGCTGTCAATGTTGAGGGACAGATTCTGTATGGAGCAGGTGAGGGAATCTGGACTGATGATAGGAACTGCAGATTTATTGCAGTTGAGTTTTAGAAAGTTTGTTTTCATCAACAATTATAGGCAGGTGATTAAGATGGATCAGGTGGCAGCAGTGATGGTTTTGGATAGGAGGTAGAGTTGCATGTTGTCAGCGTAGCAGTGGAACCCGGTCATGGCAGATGCGGATCTGTCCAAGAGAATGAACATTCAATCATTTTTGTTATTAAACTACCAAATAAACAATACATAATGTGTGTGCATTCAGACATTTCACCAGATCAGCACAAGTACTGGTTAGCAGTAGTTACTGCATAACAGCACAGCCAGCAAGATCTGAAGCGCACACAAAAATATGCCAAAGTCGCTAGTTTTTGTGTTTTTAAGAAAACACAGACAGAGTAGCATCATTTGATGGCTCTAAGGACAAAGGATTACATTTGCTCTGGGCTTATTTTCCATGAAAATCAGTTTTCAGATGAAAAGCACTCAGCTGAAGTCTCCCCAGGGGTTTGAAGTCTCTGCGTTTCACCCAGCTGTGGGATGAAATCCCGGTTCCTCCTTTGATGCTGCCTTCCACAGTTACACATGCATGGCAACTTCTGTGTGTGGGCACAATTACAGTATGCTATAGGACAAGCGCCAGAGTTTCTCTGAACGGATACTGTGTGTGTGTGTGTGTGTGTGTGTGTGTGTGTGTGTGTGTGTGTGTGTGTGTGTGTGTGTGTGTGTGTGTGTGTGTGTGTGTGTGTGTGTGTGTGTGTGTGTGTGTGTGTGTGTGTGTGTGTGTGTGTGTGTGCGCGCGCGTGCAATAACTTCAAGGCATAACTCTGTGTAATTGTTTCCCATCTTCCTAATTAATTAATCTTGACCCCCGCCATCACTCCCTGCTTATTAAATTGAGCTGTAATTGAAATCTTACTTACAGTTGGCTCTTTCTACTGTATGTCACTCATGAAAAGATGGTCCAGCACAAGATATCCTGCATTACACTTCCATCTAGTGGTTGTGTTCTGATAACACTGCAGTGTCCTAGATCAGTGTTTCTCAAACTTGTTCATGTCAAGGACCGCCAAATTAATTAATTAAGGTACAGTATGTGGCCCCTAGCCTCGGGGACCGCAGGCGTTTTGGTTTATGTGGCCCCGAACCCCCATCTGAAGATATTTTGTGTCAGGGACCCTCATAGAAAATGTGTGCTGTTAGTTAAAATGTTCCAAAGATATTCAAACTATTCAAGATTATTATTATTATTATTATTATTATTATTATTATTATTATTATTACTATTATTTATTTATTTTTATTTATTTTTTGGGGGGATAGCCGATCCACAAGCTCACAATGTGTCGCGATCAGCTATTTTCAAATAGCCAATATAGAGGTTAAACTGATTTTGAATCTTGCTATATTAACTAATTTGGTTGGGATCCCCAAGGGCCCCACTTTGAGAACCACTGTCATACATAATTCTGTTATTTTACAATTCCCAGGCAGTTGTGTTGTGAGTATAGCAGTAGTAACGTGAAATTGAATCATGAGAGAGAGAAAGAAGTTCAGAACTTTTTAAACTGTGTTGCCAAGTATAGACACATCTGTAGGTTTTAAATTAAATGTAGACTCAACGGGAGATGTTAGCCGCACTTTTTGAAAATGTAAAACAATGAAATTAATTTGAAATATGCAATGCCATTGTACGGGTATAAAATGGGGCTTAATTGGATAAATGTCTACATTTAAATGTATGCGTAAACAAAATAAATACATAAAAAACCAGGCCAAGAAACCTGGATACCGTGTCATGTATACTATCCACACAAATGGATTAGTGTGTTTACCTTAGGCAATGAATTGTCTCCACCAGGCCAAAGGCATGGGGAGAGAGTATGTTTTGCACTCCGTCCGTCCGTGTGTGTGTGTGTGTGTGTGTGTGTGTGTGTGTGTGTGTGTGTGTGTGTGTGTGTGTGTGTGTGTGTGTGTGTGTGTGTGTGTGTGTGTGTGTGTGTGTGTGTGTGTGTGTGTGTGTGTGTGTGTGTGTGTGTGTGTGTCCTTCCGTCCGTCCGTTACCAGCTAATCTCCAGCACCGTTGTCCCTATTTATACCAAACTGTGCACACACACTCCCTGGATGCCATCGATCTGTGTACACCTTTGTATGCGCACTCCCTAGAGGCCATGGAAAAACATGTTCCTTGCATCCCTGCACATCTGCCGGTTATAGTGCCACCATGAGGCCGATTTCTGACAGATTTCATCCAAATCTCACGCAAATCGGTACACATGATCTCTGTAGTCATGTGATCAAGACGAGTCTGTTGGGTTTCTCAGATTCTACACTGATTGGCTGCTAAGATTGCCTTCCAAAGTTTTCAGGAGTGGCCCGTTTCGTACAAAATGCTGCAAATGTCCTGCTCATCCAGAATTCTATCCTCAGAGATGCTATGAGTGATCTGGCTCTGCATTTCCTCAACAAAATGAAGAAACAAAACAAACAAACAAAAAAACATGTTTATATTACTCCTAAACATTTTGCCAAACATCTGCACACTCACTCCTATCCTCCTGGTGGAGACCTGTGCCCAGAAGGGCACTTTTTCTAGTTCACCCTGCATTCTGTCCGCTGGGACTTTCCTTCTCGAAACGCTTCGACCAAACAAATGACCAAAACGGCAAGCTTTGTGACACAGCAGCAGGTCCCACCTCAACTTTGTAAATGGCTATTTAAGAACATATAACACCTCAGACACCCACACACATGCATGTGGAGCTGGGAGATGACTGAACAGAATAGCCTATTGTCATTTTCTCCCAGAATGCACACGTCAGTGCTTCTCCTGACGTGTGCAGTTACCTGCTGGTGTTGTACCTTGCCAGGTAAAAGTGTGGTGTAAGCTGTATTCAGCCACCACCCACCCCATGTCCTGTCAGAGAGTGGGTGGGTGGGGTAAACTGGTGTCTGCTAAGAGAGGGAGCTAAATCCTCATGTCCCAAACTGTTATTTTTCCCCAAAAAAATGGCAGATCTACAAGCTCAGAAGGGGTCTTGAGCTTGTAGATCAGCTATTTTTGCTACTTTTCTGTAACACTTCCTGCTCTTCTATTCTATTGAGACATTTAGTTTGTGTCAAAGGTCATATCTCAGCCTCAGCTATAGACCTGATGGTCAAGATTCAATTTATCCCCTGATCCGGGGTAGAAGAGGAAAGTTACATTTTTTTGAGAAAAATCTACAAGCTACTTTAATGCCTAGCTTTGTCAGATTACAGTCTCACACAAAATAGCAAAAACAGCCGATGTACAAGCTCAAGACGCATTTTAAAATTGTAGATGCCCGACAGCAACGATTTAAGACTCCTAAACTACAAGGTAGTGTAATTAGCAAGGCATGGCACGAGTTAAGGCACGAGTTACCACTGGAGAGATAAAAGCTCAGCGGTATCCTGTCAACACAGGGAAGGACAAAGGAAGGCACGGCATGAAGGAAACTATTACTGCTTAAATATGAACAAGAGCGATACGGCAGAGAGAATAGGAATAGACAACCCTACATTAATTCTAGTGCTAACACACCTTTATTATGCCAAATCAAGCTTTGTCTCCCCTGAAGTAACTCCACAAGGTATTGTTAGCCTTTCAGTAACCAAAGCCAAGCATGGGAGAGGAACCAAATGGCCTTTGTCATCATGACTCAACTCACTTCTTTCGAGGCATGAGAGCAGGGAATTAAGACAAACAGGAAAATTATGTTATATTGTTTGGCTGATAGTGGACTGGACAGGTGTGAAAAATGATCACATTATGTTAATACACTTATAACACTTAATATCACATCTGTCCGACGTGATCGTGGTGTCCATGTCAAGTAAACATAAACCAAGTCAAATAAGTTTGTCTCCCCAAGAAACTGACCATACTTTTGATGCCCTATTCTAAAGTTGTTGCTCTGATTAATTTTGATTTCATACCATTCACCGTGGTTGCTAGGCAAAAGTTCCAAAATGGGAGTAAAATGGGCCAAAGTGTATTCCACATTTAACGCTTTACACTCAGCTCGACTGTTTATTTACCACTTTATGTGATGCAACATTTTATTATTATTTATTTTTTATCTTGGCTATGAGCTCATGCTTCCACAGTGACAAGCTGTTTATAGGGAAATTAGAATGCAAGGAGGTTACAGAGAAGGGAGTAAGGGTGGGTGTATTATTGTATATGGGGGTGGGGGGAGTCGGGGGTTGAGGGAGACATGGAAAGCGAGAGAGAGAGAGAGAGAGAGAGAGAGAGAGAGAGAGAGAGAGAATCAGTAGGCAATGCTAACGGAATCAGACCGAGAATGAGAGAGTATGGCAAATAGTCAGCGTGAGGGTCTGTCTGTTTGAAACCTCTCTCTCTGTCTCTCTCTCTCTCTCTCTCTCGCGCTCTGTTTCCGTCTCATGCGTGCACCCTTTCTGTAGTTATTTCGTTCTTCTTTGTAGCATATCCCTTCCGTCTCTGTCTCTCTGCTTCAGTCCTCTGTGAGCTCTGTGCTACCGTGCAGTCCATTTGGACAGGAATGTCTCCCATAGTGAAAAGCCCGGAGTGCACTCCAGTGCTGTGCCACTGCAAAGTTGCCTGCACTAACAACACTTTGTCGTTGATGTTTGGATGCAAGGTAGGCTGCCTCCCTCCTGGTGACATCTCTCTCTCTCTCTGCGTGTTGTCGATGAGTATGAGGATAAGATATTTTTTTTCTGTGTTTGGTTTGGATATGTACTGTACACTGTACAATCCCAAGTGTTAATGTAATTTAGAGAGTGTCCAAGTGTAACCAAATGGACCTGTAGGCGACTACAGGTCGCCTACATGATTACATTTGAACACTCTTGAGTTACAAATTGATTTGACTGTGTAGTTGCACATAATGAATTATTTTGTTTGAAACGTATTTGATTGTCTGAAGTAGGAAGTAGGATTATAAATGTGTGTACTGTAATCCGGCCAGAAGACTATGATTATTTCAATTTCTTCACATATTCACTTTACTTTTCTCACAGTGATCGAAAACTGTAAATTCCCCCTGCTGTATTTTCAGCTTGCAATCCATAAAGCTGTATCAGTGATAACGGGTGCTTAATGAGGCTAGATGTCAGGCATATGCATGGCTCATTGGCTCGTGTAATGTTTCTGCATCCTTGTTACTGTCGTTCTTCATTAATTGCGTGAAAAGGTCAACATTTAGTCGTCGTCCCCCTCCTCCTCCTGTACTTCTCTTTCTCTGTCGGTGAGGCGAGTCACATGTGCCATCCTTGTTCTCCTCTGTCACACAACTCTCCGCTTGACTTGTTTGGTTGTGGCTCCCTACAACCTCCTCCTCTTGGCTTCAGGACAGAACCCATGTGTTTACCCATGTGTCAGCTGGGATGGTCAAAGTAAAAAAAATAAAAAAAAAGAAGAAATAAAATGGGGATTTGGGTCTTACTATCTAAATTGAAACAAAACAGCATTCCCCTTTCTACATTTTGCTGATTAGTCTGTTATTTGCTATCAGCTCTGTGGAAAAAGGGAAGTAAGCTTGGATTCTGTGACTAAAGCTGCAGTGCCCTAAACGAAACAGTCGCAATAAGTGCAAAGCAATGATTATTGTTTTAGTGTCACAAGCAAGGCTCTTTTACAGGATCCAAATAATTATTTTTAAGGGATTAATTGTGTTTGTTGTTTGAATCTAGGTTATGTGAGCAGTGGAATGAATTCTGTGGGCTTGAGGCGAAGCTTAGAAAGCCAATTTTCTTGATTCTGTTACAGTCTATTCATGCTACAGTTTGTAGACATTAATAACAAGGTACAGTGACTATTGTCCTCAGTGATCCGTGTTTATGCTGAATCTGAGAGTTTGATGAAATAGAGTGTTGTTTAAAAGAAGAAACATAGTTATATTCAACAATAATACACGAGAGGGAGTGCTATACCATGACATATTGTCACTGACGTACTGCAGACACGGGGACGAGGCCGGAGGCACTGGTGGATGTTTTACTTAAGTAAAAGTATCAATACTGCAATACAGAAATACTCTGTTACAATTAAAGTCCGGCATTAAATATTTTCTTGAGTAAAAGTACAAAAGTATTGGTATCAAAATGTACTGAACGTACTAAAAGTAGAAAGTACCGGTACTCATTATGCAGAAAGTCCCATTTAACACATTTTCAAATGGATACAAATCTTTTGAAAATAGCCGATCTACAAGCTCACAATGCGTCGCATCGTAACAAATAAATGCAGTGGAGTAAAAGTACAATATTTGTCTCTGAGATATAGTGGAGTAGACGTAAAAGTATTAATTATAAATTGTAGGACACGTGCTTGGACATGTCGATTGTTTGTCTTACAGTGCAGGAGTTATACGGCAAAATCATGTGAATCGGCCTGTTCTAACATTTGGGATGGAGGTCCTTCCTTCGTGCGTGCAAAGTTTCAGTTTCGAGATTGTGGCAGACGAATCCCCAGGAGGGGGGAACCCAGTGTACTCTCTTCTGCCCCATCTGGCGGAGTCAGGTTAAGACGAATCTGCCACAGGAAAAAAAGAATCCCTGGGGAGATTGGTCTGGCACTCCTCAGTTTGAATTACATTTTGCTCACCCCACAGAGTTGGGGGTGTCCAATCAGGGCTATGAGATTAGATGCTCACAGATGGACGGACTGACACACTCAAGGGAGAGAAAACATAATCCTTCGCCTTTGACCGTTTTGGGGTTAGCTAACTGTAATACAGTATATAGTATTGCTAATTGCTATATTTAATCACTCAGGCATTCTCCAATAACTTCACTACCAACCAGAACAGTAACTCCACTTACAGTACATTAAGATGGCACTTTATATTACTAAGTGTTCTACTATACTATGTTATAGTACTCTTATTCCAGACTGTATATTATGGACTGGACTAGAAATGATTTCGTATCCTCTTAAGCAGTGATGCAGGACTAGAAATGATTTCGTATCTTCTTAAGCAGTGATGCAACCTCATTCTCCAAACATGTCAAATCAACTGTAAAACGTATTGGTTTTCATATTTATCATCAGAATTTTTGTGTGTGTGTGTGTGTGTGTATGTATGTGTGTGTGTGTGTGTGTGTGTGTGTGTGTGTGTGTGTGTGTGTGTGTGTGTGTGTGTGTCATTATCAATCTCACCAGCTCTAAAATTCACACAGCACTTTATTGTCTTCGGCCAGCTAAATTAAAATGCCACAATGATTTGCACTGACTGCAGATGTACCACAAATAAAGATAATTACATGTTCTACTGATTCCCCGAAGGCAGCAGGAATGGGGCAAGCAATCAATGATGTAAAATGTCAATGAAGATTATCCTCTCTGCTCTGTACATAAGGCAGTTGAATAGTTTGTTAACAAGTCTGGGGATCAAAATAAAATCTCTTTTTTTACAGTATGTCAGGCGTGGGACTATAACACTATTATATTTTGCCATACTCCACTCGTATCATGGATTGACTGGAGGCAGTTCAGAGTTCTTACTTTAAAAGTAATAAATCTATACCTAGATGATTAGGAATTTCCTTTATATTTATGAGTAATAATTATTATGACCAATGTGGTTGGTCACCCATGTTGATTCTTAGTTAATCAAACACTGGTTGTTGTGACAGCGATGCCGTTTCATCAAGTTGTCAGCTGATGTCATTCAGAACTGGATTTTGTTCCCATTCCTAATCTTTTCTGTCAACAGGGTATTATGGTGTTTTGCCAGAAACCCAATGCTAAGAGGATTTCCAAATCATTAGAGAAAGAGCTTTATCCTCCTACCCCCTAGTTTTACATTTTAAGTACAGTGAAGTACGTACCTTTTCCTCGGCATAGAAATTATTTGAAAAATCTGATATTTTTATTATCTAAAATGCATCCCTACACAACGGCTTTGAATGCTATCGTGCATTGAATGGGAGTTATGGGACCTTATCACATTTAATCAGACCATTGATTGGTACAGGTGTAGGTGTAGGTGAGATACTATTGAAGTGGATGAGACACTGACCTACTGTACCAGTAGGTGTTTTGTCACTATTCTGTGGGTTGACGATGGCTATACTGTTTTGACCGCGATGGAGGCGCATGTTTTGTCAGTTGGAGCAAATGCGCTCCCCACAACATGATTTAAGATTCCGTACCTATCCGGTTGCAACTCGGTCGGTGCTGAGTCGGCTCAAGTGAACTCTGCAACGCTCAGCACGGCAACTCGCTTTAGCTCGCTTGGTGGTGCCTCTCGTGGCTCAAGTTAGCTTGATACGGTGCGCCTCCGTCGCAGTCAAAACAGTATAGCCATCATCAACCTACAGAATAGTAACAAAACACCTACTGAGCTCGTCGGTAGGTCAGTAGGTGACCTATACTGAGACCATTCAATAGTCAATAGGGTGTAGAGGTCGGTCAAAGATCGCAAGCAATATTGTCTAGTTCAAAGTTCAAGTCAAAGTCTGTGTGTAGCGTCAACTTGGTTATTACAGTGACCTAGGATTTCAAAAAATATATGTAAAATAATAAATAAATAAATATATGTCTTGTCTTGTCATGTCATGTCATTATTCTAAAGCCAAAATGTCCACATGACAGATGACAGTTGTAATGTATGCTATGCTGCAAATGCACAAAAAAGGCTTTATTCTTTTTATATCTCAGCTGTCTGTGTACGTGTTTTCAAATTAAATTGTATACATGTGGGGTTTCTGTTGCACGACATGGTCATTCATGGATGTATACATGAGGCTTAACTGTCTGTAGGAATCAGGGCTATGGCAGAGAGGGGGCTGTGAGAAGTACTGTACTGTAGGTATATATGGAGCCGTACAGAGAAGGGGGTCAGTGCACGCAACTGGCAGGAGATTCCACCATAATTCAGCAGAGGCTTTGAATCTGCCCTTGGCCATGCCAGTGCACGTTTTCATCTCATCATGTTTCTGCTGGCTTGGAAATCCAGGGGACTGCACGGGCCATACGAGTAGAGCAGTGGTTCTCAGTCAGTGGTTCGGGGACCACCAGTGGTCCTTGAAGGTATTCCAGGTGGTCCCCGGCTACATGATGGAGAGTTGTTAACCAAATGGACCATTATAGATCTTTAACCCATTTTGACCTGAGATCAGATTCTAAAAATGTCTTCTACATCCTGACAGTTTTCTGAAAGAGCTGTTTCTATGTCAGTCGTTCTTCGATTTTTCAAAAATAGCAGACCTACAAGCTCGTAGCGCGCCACTCGGTGGCGCGCTATGAGCTTGTAGATCTGCTATTTTTCAATAGCTAAAGCATAACATAATGCTAACACCACTCTTGAGAGTGTAAAATGAAACGAAGAGATAAATTATTATTAAACATCTGCATTACTTAATTTACAATAAGTCTACACAATTAGAGAATGTAAAAGAATTTAGATTTTATTATTATATTATATTATTATTTTTTCCTGTTATCTCCTATGGTACCACACCAAAACGTATCCAACGATAACAACATATTCTTTTGTTTTGGGTTTGCAAGGCTAAATCGCGTCAAATGGTGAGTCCATGGCGCAAATGGCGAATAAATAATAGACCTTGATAAGAAAAAGGTTGAAAACCACTGGAGTAGAGGAATCCTCTGTCTCAGTACATGTGGCACGTGATTAGTTTAGACGGTTAGTCCTGGAACACACACAGCTCATCAGGCCAGGCCTATAGCCACGGCATCTTATGAATCCTTAATGTTGCATGTACAGTACTACTGTACTGTATAGCTGTTTATTAAATCCAGTTGGACTGCTGAAAGGAATATTATAATCCCTGTATACTTGGTAGTATGACGAAGAGCAAAAAATATGGACACCAGGGTTTAAGTGGTCAGTGTGGTTAATGACCTTTTGTTTGTGACTCAGTAATCCCTAATTTACTGTGCGTTTGAATACCGTCTCCCTTGAGTTTTTATCTCAAAGCAGAATTGTGCAACATGATCCAGTCCAGCTTTTGGTGTATGTGCACAAACTTTGTCCTAACACAAACATTAAATCCCATTGACAATTAATGTACAATTTTGAGTTTTGCGTAACACAAATATTGAAGACGAAGGTGAGGACGCAAATTTTGATTGGCCGGAATGAGATGATGTATGATGATGTTCGCCCCTCACTTCACACAGGTGTGATTTTTACTAATTCACTAGTATGATTATATTGCTCAAAATAGCCTTGATGGTACAGTTGTCTCACTTTGGCTGCGGTAAACTGGTGGGCATGAGTGAAGGTTTTTGCTAGAAAAGGATGGGGGGCCACGGAAAGGTGCCATGATGTGGGAGCTGGATTGTTTTGAAACAGAACAGCTTGTTAACATCATTCCCTTTGTTCATCATGAATGTCATTATCGGCTCTCTTCTCTTCTCTTCTCTTCTCTTCTCTTCTCTTCTCTTCTCTTCTCTTCTCTTCTCTTCTCTTCTCTTCTCTTCTCTTCTCTTCTCTTCTCTGTGATTCTCTCTCTTGGTCTGTCTGTCTGTCTCTCCCTCCCTCCACCATTCCCTGCGTCCCCACAGCACTAGTCACTCATGGTTAAAGTATACGTCAGTTCACTCAGTTGTCTAAATCGTGCTCTATTAAGCTCACGTGGTCCTCATTTCCATGCTGACTGCAGTTCCACTACTTTACACAACTAAAGTAGAATGCTACCTGGGGGGTGATCACTTATTTATTGTTGGGTTTGAGCAGTGGTTCTCAAACATCTTCATGTCAAGGACCCCCAAATTGATATGCATTTAATATACATGATATGCAGTCCCCAAGTGTTCTGAAAATAGCTGTTTTACAAGCTCATGTGATTTTGTAGATCGGCTATAAAATGTGTTAAAAATAACTGATCTGCAAGCTCACGACACACGCTGTGAGCTCGTAGCTCTACTATTTTCGGAACACGACACTGGTGCACTCCCATGGCTGCCTGATTTGTCTGGCTTAGGTTATTGATGGGTAAAACATGTCCCAACCAACAGAGACCTTTAAATCTGGGATAACTTTGGTGGTTGTACTTCTCTTTGTTGTTTTGCATGTTATTTTGCCCAATGATATTCACTCTGGATTTAGTGTGACCTCTACAAACATCACAGAAGCAGAACTTACATTTCCCGCTGTGGGTTATCCTTAGATTCTTGCAATTTCACATCAAGCAAAGTCACAGAATGATTGTGATGCCACATGTTACGGAAGGGTTTTTTGAGAGGGTTTTGAAAAAGAAACCAGTGGAGAGAGATGTGGGAACATATCAATCTATTACAACAGAAGGGCTCAAAATGTTTTCTCTGTTCACCCAGAGCCGTCACAAAGTGTAAAAGCAGTTTGTGAGAAGCCTTACATGCTAGATGCCTTAAAGGTGTTAAATAGATATGAGTTTCTACTACTGTACGCCGCTGCTTCATACATGCATCACATTACAGTTTATGGAGTGCATGGTCACATTGCTCCAAAAGGTTTTTCTTCGCCGCTGCAAAACAGTTATGTAAGCATAGCTGATTGTACCTTGGGCTATTGTACTTGTTTTATATTGTATGTCACTGGGCTTCTTTCAGGCGCAATGTCAAATGAACTTTGATCGGTCCGAGATATGGCCTTCATCTCTGAGATTCCCGTTATAGGCTACTGTACGTACTAATGTAACAGTCTGGTGTCATACTGTAGGTCAGCTGTAGCCAAACTATGGACCACACAGTTGTACATCCTCCTGAGTCCTGATACATGAATGCTGTAGCCTGAATTTAAAAACCACTAACGGTTTAGATGCCTCGTCTGTGCACCACATCTGTGTTTGTGTAATAGCCAAATTGGCCTTAAGCAGGCTGCAGGCAGCATTGCTTCTAGCCTCCTTCATGTTGTACTCTCTCTCTGAAGTGTGTGTGTGTGTGTGTGTGTGTGTGTGTGTGTGTGTGCGTGTGTGCGTGTGTGCGTGTGTGCGTGCGTGCGTGCGTGCGTGCGTGCGTGCGTGCGTGAGAGAGAGAGAGAGCGTGTGCATGCATGCGTTTTCCTTCAGTGCTTCATCGTTATTTATTCAACACTGTTACGAAACCACCACTGTCAAAATAATATATGTACAGTAATGCATTTTGAGCTTGTAGATTGGGTATTTGGCGGCACTTTTGAAAATCTATGCATTTTGTTTAAGATTTTGCCTATATTGACATGCCCAAAATAGCGACGCCAGGTCGGAAGTGGTTAATTGCAACAAGCACGTTGAAAGAACCCTCATGTCAACTGGAACGGGAACAATGTGCACCTCCTGTATCCACAGAAGGTGAAGTTTGCTGAATAATCCTCTCCGCTGACTCTGTCTAATTACAGAGTATCACTGAGACACTGTGAGACTGTAAAACTCGCCTACCTAAGCTGTAATATCCCTCCAAAAATAGCAGTCACATAAAGAAAATGGAGCATACACGCACATAAACTTGGGCACACACCTGCTCCGAGACTCCCCCACTCCACCTCTATCCCCAAACTGGGTCTGCTCGCTTCGCTTTCCTCCATTCATACTGTATGTAGGCTGAGAATGAATGGAGGGAGGTGAATGAAGCATCGCAAGTGTGCCATTACTTTGGACCATTACTGTTTTATGCTGTCTTTGATGTTGCACGCACGCACGCACGCACACACACACACACACACACACACACACACACACACACACACACACACACACACACACACACACACACACACACACACACACACACACACACACACACTTAGTTATTATTATTATGTATTTTTACTTGGGTTCATTGTTCCCAATGGAACATAATCCTACTTTGGGCTGTTGGTTTCAAGTTGCCGCTGATGCTTCTGTAACTTACTTTTTTCTAGGTATGGGTACTTTTTTCTAAAGTGGTCAGGAGGTGCACGCACATCCCGGGTTAATTCAACGTGTGCTCGAACAAAAAAGAACAGACTGCAAAAGGAAGAATACGTCTGCACACCGTTTTGAAAGCTCCCCAAAAACTTTATTAACCAAGGCGGGGTAAAAAACACAACGTTTCGGGCCTCTGTGGCCTTCGTCAGGTATATGGGTACTTTTTTCACCTCCGGGGAAAGGTGGTCCAGTTTGTCTCACAAATCCTTTGACCTGTCCAGCATGAGTGACCCTGCCAGGTGCTTGCACACCCATTGGCAGCGCTTTCTGCTTCACTGAGGCACTCACTCAAACTAATACTGTTACTGTACAGTATGTATTACTGTATGAATTAAATGTTGATGTCGTGAAACCATGTTACAAGCTTAAAGGTGGTCTACAATTATTGTTATGTCTTGTGTACAGGTACATGAGAGTAACATTTATTGTTTGTTTCGGCTTCACGATTGTGGTAGAATTGGTAAGGGTAATAAAAAGAAAATACAAATAAACAAAGCAATGATTTCTAACACACCGTTTCACGCCATTGAGCATACAAAATGTACACTATGGATATGTGATACACACATTATCACCTGGTATTCATTGCTGAGCAAGGTTGTCCAACAGAGGCCTTGTTCTTCCATGCATAATAATTGTATAAATCATAAATAGTCTCCTTTTATAATATTCCAGTATAATATCAGAATTGTATTATTTAAAAAAGAAAATAATCTAATGGACCAGGTTCAGATTATAGGACAGCAGTGCACCTCAATAATTAGCAACCTGTGCTCATATTCAGTTCTATTCTGTCCTGTGTGGAAACACAGGGTGATTCACTTCTGCATGCTTTTGTACAGCGCTAGTACATTGAGCTGCTTGTCGACTGGTTGCCTGGTAAGAAGGCGCAAAAAAAACAATTATGCAAATTACTTTCTGACAAGAATGTCAGAAAGTAATTACATTTTTAGCTTCAGTTATTTTTTAATTCCAAAACAAATGGTAGAATAAATGTAGATGAACCTGCGTGTTAAAGTCAGAACCTCAGTTGCCAAGCAAGTTTTCACATAGAAAGCCTGTATTGTTGTTGTTGTCTTTGTCCAAATTAGTGAGCAGTCCAGTGAAACGTTCCCTGATGTTCACGGCAGTAAAGTTACTCGTAAAGAAAAGAGAGTTTCTCTTTCAGCTCGGTTGGAATTTACATTTAGTGTAAAGTCTGGACCTGTAGTGTTTCTTTAGAGATGGTTTATGTTGAACTAAACTAAACTGATCGTGCAGACATTATCTTGCCACTTCCCTACATCTACTGGCATTATAGGAGTTCACGCATGAGACCACATCGCGGGCAAAATTGTAGAATGTATTCCTATTTTTAGCAGCTTCAGTAGCTTATATATCATTAGCCCAGAGCTGTGCTGGGCTGCCGCTGTTTACAATGCTGCCTCAAGGCCTTATCAAGAATAACTGTAATCACTGGGGCGTCGCAATTGAGCTGCATCTCACTCATGCAGATATACACACTCTTTGCTGAGGGTTCTCAACAGCTCTGTGTGTAACTCTTTGAGAACTGTGACTATCATCATGTCATATCTTTCATATAAGCCAGTCACTTATTTTCAGGGTGAAGAAATTAAATATCTCATATGACGGAGGCCGCAGAGACATGCGTTCTTCTTAGGGTGACTGTTGTGGACTGTTCGGTTCGATCGAATGTTGTAAAATACCACGTCCGCCTCACTTGCTGTGTGTGTGTGTGTGTGTGTGTGTGTGTGTGTGTGTGTGTGTGTGTGTGTGTGTGTGTGTGTGTGTGTGTGTGTGTGTGTGTGTGTGTGTGTGTGTGTGTGTGTGTGTGTGTGTGCAGGCCCGGTTCTTCCTACAGGCCGACGAAGCAACGGCTTCGAGCGCCATGGGGGAGGGGCGCCAAAAAAAAAAAAAGATTCTTTTTTTCTTTTTTTTTAACTTTTTTTTTTTTTTTTTTTTTTACTCTGTCCCAACTCTGTCTGCACCGTGTCCCCCCAGTGCCCCCCCAGTGCCTCCCCAGTGCCCCCCCAGTGCCTCCCCAGTGTCTCCCCAGTGCCAGTGTCCCGCCAGTGCCTCCACAGAGCCTCCCCAGTGTCCCCACAGTGCCTCCCCAATGGATCCACAGTGTCCCCACTGTCCCCCCCAGTGCCTCCACAGTGTCTCCTCAATTTTTGGGACAGAGTAAAAAAAAAAAAAAAAAAAAGAAACTTTTTTTATTTTTTTATTTTTTGAGGGGGGGGGGGGGGGGGGGGGCCGCGAAAAATCCTGCTTGGGGCGCCAGATTGCTCAGGACCGGCCCTGTGTGTGTGTGTGTGTGTGTGTGTGTGTGTGTGTTCAAGTTTGAAATCCCCTTAACTGTATCTGTGTTGCACTGACTTCTGCCTTTATGTGAAACACACACACACACACACACACACACACACACACAGTGTTGAGCTTCTTTCCTCCCTACTCGAATGCTTTTTGCCTGTTGTTTGGATGCCTATGATCTTGTAGTATGTGACATATCTTCCAAATTGGCACACATGCCTACAGATGAATAGATCTTACTGCATAGTATCGTTCAGGGAATAATGGCAGACGTGACTGACATCCAGCAATAACATCAGTCTGTACAGCACCAAGTGTCTTAAGTGTTCTTATTATTACTTGTCTTGTTTTGCTCTTGGTGTCCCTCCGGTGGTCACATATGGTGCTACTCCTCTCTCCAGAACAGGCCACCGGCAGTGCAGGGGTCCCCACACAATGGCCAGCCCCAGCCCTGCATGAACCCCGCCTTGATGAACGCTCCCTGGGTGAGAGAGGGTGGAGAGAGGTCCTGGCATCCTGGCTGTCATAACCATAATCGCAATATTTGTCTTAGAGTTGTTTGTTCTTTTGTTTCTCTCATTATGCCGTCTCAGACCATGCTACTTACCTACCATCTCTGTGTGTCTGGCATGATATATGTATTTCTCCTCCTTTCTGATGTTGGTTAATTCATCATTTTTTACTACAACTACTATACTCCTGTTAACAATGCTGACGCAATTTAATGTAATAATCTATTAATTTGAAATATCTCCTGTCCACTTCTCTGCTGGTTTTCATTGGGGCTGAGGGGCTGACATACACAGGTGATGTCATCCCTATGACATCACCCCAGCACTTCAGGATCTTAGCTCGTGTCCACTAATGTGTTAAAACTGATGTCATCCCTGTCTGAATACCTCTTTTCAAGCACGTCATGTGTTGATGACATTATTCATGTTAACACAGATCTTATGCACACTGTTTTGTGTCCTTTTGTGTTTGTGTTGCTATAGCAATGGGTAATTCATTATTGATCACGGTATAAGCTGTAAAATGGTGGTGGATACGTCACTTACAACTTTGTATTGTAAAGCAGGTCTTACTTCAATATTAATATTTCTTTAAAGTGAAATTCTAAAGAAGTAGAATAATTTAATCTTAACGAAGTATGATACTAACAATATGATATTAAAAATCAATACATTAAACATTAAAATGTATAAATAAATATTCAATATTGCTAACTCAACCATAATTGTTGTCATTTCTGATTGACTGATGACTACTTTATATAACGTTCTATACATTTTTAAAATGAAAACAGTAAAGCCTCATTTATACTTGCTTGCACATCGTATGTCACACCGAAAGCTTGCAGATCGGCTGTTTTGTGTTGTGAGACACTGGTGTCTTGTTGTGTTGTGTTGTGTTTGTTGGTCTGTGTTGCGTTTCTCCTCTGAAGTCTTCTGTCTTTTCTCCACCTGTCCTCCATCCCCCTGGCTCCTTCCCCGCCTCTCCAGCAGTACCACTACCAGGAGGAGGATTCCCCGCAGCTCGACCAGGGATTCCTGCGGCTCACCAACGAGGTGCGCGCCCCAGAACTGGTGCACGTGTCCGAGAAGAACCTGTCGGAGATTGAGAATGTGCACGGCTACGTCTCTCACTCCCACATCTCCCCTCTCAAGGTGAGTTTCAGAAGCGGCCCGTGATGAGGCGTGGCACCCGTCTGAGGTTCCCTCACAAACCTTGTACTAAACACACTCACTATGAATGACTGCTAACATGTTCTGTCAGTCTCCACCCCACCCCCACCTCTCTGACCTCTGAACCCTCTCTGTCGCCTCTTTAGCTCACATCTGCCAACATTACATGAAATTGCCTTTTGGCAATACTGACTATTACAGACATTGGAGGCGCTAGCCCCCTTCAGAAATGACATCATGTGGCAGCCAGGTCTATGGACTTATAATGTTTGTCTTTAACACTATGACTGCGGCCTGGTGGCCACAAGTGGTAAATAGCTTGCGCGGGGCCGGAATCGGGGAGATTACTTCTCAAGTGCTTCCGTTTTCCCCGCTCAGGGAGGCTCACAGACCTCCATTGTAAGAAAAGGCATTGTTAGCATTAGCTCATGCTAGCTATCATTCTCGAGAAACGTTTTATATATTTCGATTGCAATGCGATGAAAAATCAGAAATCAGATCCAAACTTCAGATGTATGATCAGCACAACGGACAGTGGCGTAGTTTTCGAGTAAAGAGCCATAGAAGATCCTAATTATAACAGTAGTTACGCATGCGTGCGCATGCTATGTGAGTGCAGGGGAAGGCAAGACTAGCAACCGGCTTGTTGTTTTTTACTTTTAGCGGTGCCATTTCAGATCCATATAAAGCGATATAAACCGTATATACTTATACTGTATATGTCATTCGCAGACAACAGTTGGCGCTATTAAAACACACACATATAAACACACACACACACACACACACACACACACACACACACACACATATTATATATATACACGTCAATAGCAGACAATGTGATAAGTGCAGACAAGTATAAAAAAATAGGACCCCACTCTTGACGTCATGTGGCAGCCAAGTCTATGGACTTCAGTGTTTGCTTTAAGCAGTGACGTCATGTGCTAGCCATAGTTATATGATCTTTATTCTCTTTTTCTTCTTATATCAATTTAGTCAAAATCTGAGATAGCAGTGTACACAGTGTACAAAGCAACCCATAATGCATTCATAATTTTGAAGCTAACAATAAGAAGATCAATGAATATACATAATTTAGTATGTAATCAACACTTTAATTGAGACTCACAAAGAATGACCACAACCAGTAAGGTGGTATAAAACTCTTATTTGGTGTCAATTACAAATACAGCAGTGCCGTAACATAATTGTACATCCAAGCTAATTCTGGAGCAGCGATGGAGAACAGATGCAACTCTTATTGTTCTCAGACAAAGTTGTCTTTTCTTTTTGCTTCCTTTTTACATGTTGCACTGATCTGGAACAGTTGTTCATAATCCCTCCCTTCATTGTCTTCATCCATTATGTGTCAGTGTGTTTCCTGTCCTGATCTCCAGTAAGCATATCCACAGTATAGACTGTTGCGCCACGGTGCGTCTGCCACAATCATACAAATAAAATCATTTAATGAAGGATAATTTCAAATTCACAACAAAACAATCAGGTATGTGTCATAGGTCATTCCATTCACCCATTGTCATGCATTGAGCAGTCGGGTCATACAGGAAAATAACTCTTAGTATCCCTGCATTGCGGTGTATTACTGCACTGGTTCTCAAAGCGGGGTCCATATTTTATACTTTGGTTATTCAAAAATAGCAGATCTGTTATTTTAGGAGGTGGGGGGGGGGGGGGGGGGTGTCTTGTTTGGACATTTTTAATATTTTATTTTTCGTTTTTGCACAAAATCTTCTCTTCTGGGGGTCCATTGCACAACATATTTCCAGATGGGGCCAAAATATTGTACAATACAATGTGGCAGTCCTTGACATGACAAACTTTAAGAACCACTGCTTTATTGTACTTTAGGTGTGGAAGGTTGTCAGTTCTGGTGAAGGAATTAGAATTAGTTACATCCCCTAGAGGGCAGTGTTGGAGATAAAAAGGGCAAAGTTTAAATCACTATTTTATGAAGGGCTTTCTTCTTTTCTAGCATACACACAGTTTATTATTGTTTGAGGTTAAAAGTCAATTTGTGGTGTTAAATAAGTTTGAAGTGTTAAATATTAAAGCTACATTAATCACCACAAGGACAGAACTTTAAAATTAACATTTTCAGAGAGAGGTTTTCTCTTGATCAAATGTGTTGTAATCCTTTAGTTGGATTTAACTGTTATAATGTAGAATTTGAGTGCAAGTCATGTACAGTATTGTCTCTGTTTCTTATAAAAAGTGGAAGAATTAAAAATGTGGTTAATCATAACAATTCTGAGAAGAAAGTAAGGATTGTAGCATAATACAGATTCATATCTCTGAAACTACAAAATAATCATACATATTGTATAAAGAGATTGAATGAATGAGTAATGGTAATCAATGACTGTAACAAGCTACTGAAATGAAATCATGTGAGGGCTTCCTATCTGAAATGCTAACTACTAGTTGTATTTTAAATACTTACATTGCTGGAACGGAAAACCCTGGAATAGATGCAAGAGAGAGATGCGAAGAGGACTCAGAATTGTTCATTGACCACCATTAGTAACGTCCTATTGCTGTCCATCACATCTCTCAAAAGCAAGTGTCATGAAGACATCTTGGAGCTTTCATGTTGTGTCATCATGATTCATCCTTCTTTTTATGATTTTGTTGCTGTCCCACATTCCCTGTCACAATAGTGAAGAGTGACAGGAAAGAGATGGCAGAAAGTTGCCGACCCAGTAATCAAAGCCTGGATGTTACGGTTATCAGGTCGATGTATTGACTGACTGAGCCACAAGGGTGGCTCTCCCTCCCCCCAGGCTACTATTCCCTCAAAGGCATCTTAATCTTCTAAGACATTTTTATTTATTTATTTTTAAAATATATTCTAGGGGCTTTTTCTGCCTTTACTGATACACGGAGTCCACAGTGTAGAGGGAGACAGGAAAGCGAGAGTAGTGGAGTGACATGCAGCAAACGGCCCCCGGGCTCTGGAATCGAACCCAGAACTCGCTGTCGGGCACATGTGGTACTCGCCCCAAACACTCCAGACATTTCTTTGTACTTTGTATTAATGTCTGGCAAGACTTGTCTATGTCCATACATGCCTAATGACTGGGCCTTGAAAATCTGTCTGAGCCCTGCCTACAGTATTTTGAAAAGCTTAGATTTTATAATGACCGGTGATTGATGGTAAATGGTGCATTTATATAGCGCCTTTATCCAAGGCGCTTTACAGAGATTGTGCATTACATTCACCCATTCACACACACATTCATACACCGATGCCAGAGGAAACCATGCAAGGCTCCAACCTGCACATCGGGAGCAATTAGGGGTTCAGAGTCTTGCTCAAGGACACTTCGACATTAACTCTGGGGGAGCCCGGGTTTGAACTGGAGCCACTGCCGCCCCTGATGTCAATATGACAAGTCTTTTCACTGTCTCTGGGTGTCTTTAATGCTTTGAAAGGTTCAAAGCATTCAGTGAATTAAAGTACAGAGATGGCCATGGAAATAATAATAATGGGGTTACAAATTGCTCCATCTACGTTTCCCTCTCAGCTTTCCACTTAATAAAATAAAATAGTGGTAAAGTAGCCTACAAAGGGATGAGGAGTAGCCACTCTCCATCTTCAAAAACATGTGTTGTGTTCTCCATCGTGTCTACTGGACTAGTATATTTGTATTCATGGTAATATTATTGACCATTCATTTTCATGTCAAAAAGATATTTTGAGGAAATATGAGGAAAATATGACCCCTGTTTTACCCCTACCAGTAAAGTCATACAGTAAAGCCCTGCAAATTTATATTCCAAATAAATAAATAATTTTATTCAACAGATATAAAGATTTGTTGTTATAGTTGTTGTGCACACTGGAACACTTTGGAACAAAGTAGTTCTGAAAACAGGTCCCGGCGGGGATAATGTGAAATTTAATTAGGAAGTAGAGAAAGATGAGCTGTGTTTGTATCTCGTCACACTCGCTACTTAGCAATAGAACAGTGTTGCTGTTGGCTTACTGACAGAATGTTAACACTGTTTTCAGTGTTAAGGTAGGCCTGGGCAGTGTGACACTGGCCATTTCATCAATGCCATGTTTTGCATGTCTTATTAGAAGGAATGTCTTTCCATGAGTGCTCTTTGAGGCTCAGTCCCATTATTATCCAGGCAGCCACAATGGGCTGCTGTTCCTCCTTGTCATCCCACCTCGATGTATGACTGGGTAACCAACTGTTTTTCCCTATTAGGTTTTCCATCTCTCTCTCTCTCTCTCTCTCTCTCTCTCTCTCTTTTTCCTCTCTTACTAAATATAGTAGCTGGTGAGGTGATGTTGTCTTTCATTTCTTACTTGCAGCCTGCACTGGTAACCCGTTTTGATCTTGCATATCCGGGTGTGACCACAGCAAACTACATGGCAAGTTTTTTGTTTTTTTTGGGGGGGGAGTCATAATGCCTCCTCATTTCGATTTCCTTTACTTCTTTTTCCTTTATTGTTTCAAACCTTCCTTTGTTTTTGGTGACCCTTGCACCCAAAACATTTATGTTTCCATGGTGATGCATGGACTTGGTTTTGATGTTGCATACTGTGTACTTGTGCAGTTTATTGCCTGATGATGAAACAATCATTCTTGAATGACATTGTTTGAGGTTCACGACTATCTGTATGACACGCTCCCATGTCTCTCTGTGATTCATCTGCTTGCCAAGAAATACAAATGTATGCTTGCTGTGGTGTTATCCGCTACTGTGATATGGTGCCTTTCTTATCAATCATGTGCGACTACGTTGAAAATTCCAATGGCCCTAGGTCACGTGGTTGGAACGTTGGCATATCCCAGTGTACTGTAGTTTTACATTCATCCTAGCAAGGAATCCTGTTTTATGTTTGCTGGTGTTACTGCTTTACTATAGTAATTACTCTGTCTTTCCGTCCGTCCGTTCATCCGCACGCCTGTCCGTCTATCTGTTCGTATACAAATTTGATGATTACTACTGTTACTACTGTACTACTGTTTCTTGTGGCCACTGGGCGGGGCCTTTTCTCACTTTTCTCACTTTCTCACATAAGCTGTGTTTCAAAAGACAATAACCCAAGGCCAAAACTGCATTCTCTATATCTCTGTTGCACCTACATACAAGCAAACTGAAAAGTATCTAATGAACAACCAACCGCTGCCTTCAATAGACTGATAATGATTTTCTCAAAACACTTTATAACTACTGAAGTCAAAGCGACTGGGTGGTATTTTCCTTGCAACATGCCTTTTTGGGAACAGGGCTTATAATAGTCTTTCCAGATGGACGGAACAGTGTTTGAGTCTAGTGACCTTGGTGTACTAAGCCTCTGCTACTGCATGAATGCAGCAGCCGGCCACATATCCCATCTGGACATGGAACATGTGTGTGCAAACATTTTCTGAACTTCATATTGATGTACAGATCACTGTGTATGGGTACAGACTCTAGGGCAGCTTTTTGTATATTATAGGTAGAAGGATAATGGCATGAGTGAAATTATATAATATGCTCTTTAAAGGATGGTAAGAATTCTAGTTTGCTAGTCATCTTCATTTCCCAAGGAGGTTGACCAAATTGCATCAGGCAGAGTAATGGCAGTTCTAAGAACCATGGCAGAGTAACTATGAACACTTTTAACCAATTAAACCTATAGCCCAGGGGTGCCCAAAAGGTAGATCGCGATCTACCAGTAGATCACAAAGGCTGTGCAGGTAGATCACATGACATGCCCCTAAAGAGTATTTCATTTAAATATATTGAAGAAAAAAAACGATTTAAAAAAAACAAAAAACATTTCCCATTCCAAGTGCATTTGTCTTACACTGTACAGAATGTAACACGAACTCTACTATTCCAAAGCCCCCTCAGGTACATATTCAAACTATTTTCAGCAATGGTATAATAATTGATTTGGTGGGTAGATCTTGCCGAGCTGGTCAATTTGAAAGTAGCTCTCAAGTCAAAAAGTGTGGGCACCCCTGCTATAGCCTATATAGACAGGCGTCTGTACCATACCAGGCCCCCTCCTATTCTCCCTAAGCACCCAATCTCACAACGCATTAGATTGTGAGCTTGTAGACATTTTCACTGATTGTTCGCCCCAGGAGGATTGCTATACGGTTTTAATTACATATTTGTGTATGACTATGAATAGTAATTTGTTAACACGTTGGATCCGTACATGACGAGTACAGTATACCTGTCCTATAAAGTAGTGACGCTGGGTGGGTACAGATGACCAGCAGGCTCTTCTTAAATGGTAAATGGTGCATTTATATAGCGCCTTTATCCAAGGCGCTTTACATAGATTGTGCATCACATTCACCCATTCACACACATTCATACACCGATGGCGGCGGAAACCATGCAAGGCACCAACCAGCACATCAGGAGCAATTTGGGGTTCAGTGTCTAGCTCAAGGACACTTCGAACTGGCAACCTTGCGGTTACCATCCAGCCACTCTACCACTGAGCCACCGCCGCGTTTGATATCGCTATAACTTTGCCTCGTTGTGTTTCATTTTTGGAACCGCTCTGGTTGCTATGCACGGTTGCCAGGGCCCTGCCCGCACTGCTTGTGTTTCTCAATAGCCATTAGCTTCTGTTTTAGGCCGCGCCTTTGCATGCTTTTTTCTCGGAAACTAATGCCGAAACTAATGCTGTCCGTGGCCGTGGTGTTGACCAGATCTGCAATGTTCGGAGGTTTTTTCTGATTATCCGGTGAGCGCGATGGGAACATTGGCGTTTTCTAGAGCAAGGATTGGCCTTATTTTAACTCGGTAGCATTAACGCTAATACTTTACCATCCAAGATGGAAGCCAAACTAGACGTGAGTCATAGTGGAATAGCCTGAAATCACCCGGTACCCAAGCACCACCACTTTTGTCTACCAGATGGCACTCAATGTGATAAAATGATTGAGTAACAATCAAGAACTTCAAAGTAAGAGTTATTGGTGTGGGCTGGGTTTGCATTCCCATGTGTATGTTTTTCCCCTGATTTCTCTATCCTATGTGTTAGTGTGTGGCAGAACGATTGGTTATATTTGCATGGTTAGTGGTGTTGGTGGGTGCGTGCGTGCGTGCGTGCGTGCGTGCGTGCGTGCGTGCGTGCGTGCGTGCGTGCGTGCGTGCGTGCGTGCGTACGTGCGTACGTGCGTGCGCGTCACACTCTTTCAGCACTCATCCAAACAACGTTGAACTACAATGTTGAACCATTCTCACACCTGTGATTGTGTGATTGAATAACTATTGACTTGTCTCTGGATGTAATATCCTGCTGGGATAGCTCTGTAGTGGTGCAGTAGCCGACCAGAGTCGGTTCTTAATGTCATTTCCTAGCGGGGATGTCTCCCCACGGCACAGTAGACGACATGAGTCAGTATGTCAGTAGTATCCCTAACCACTTATACCCTCTACAATTAGTACACTTTTTGGCTCTTTAATTGGACCACTTTTTTCCCCTCATACTGTACGTACGTCTACACTAAATCTCTTCGTCCAAAATAGCGGATCTACAAGCTCACAATGCGTCACAAAGCGATGATCGCCGGCTATGTCCCCCCCCCCCCCCCCCCGAACATACAGTAGCAGAAGTGTGGATAAGGGAGAAGGAGGGACAGAGGAGTGTTTGCAGAGAGGGACGGCAGTTCTCTTCTATTATATAAAAGACGTAAACTGGCCCAAGACTTAAAAAGTGGTGCTTAGCCAATTTAGTTCACTCAGCCTATAGGGACTTAAATGAGAAATTGCTTTAATACAGCAACTGTAATTGTAAAGGCATGGTGGGAGGTAAGAATGATGGTTCCTCTATGACCTGAGAGAGCCTGACTGTGTGAGAAAATGTTATCGATTCCAACCGTGTTTCTCATTGATCCCAAGCCTGTTTCCTTGGTAATATAAGATTGTAAAAACGCATGATTATTATAATTATTTTCTTTCGGAGCAGCAATTACTTCTCTGACAATCTTTTTGAGTAATTTTTATTTTTATTTTTTTAATGAATGTCACCACACTAGTTGCCCAGATGTCTAGTTGAGGAGCTCTGGTCGGATCGACGTGGGCTATTGGTTTTTTGGGGTGCCTGTTATCCCAGGGGAGATCATCATTCGCCTGATCCCCTCCTTGGTGGGATGATTCCTCTTCCGACTCGTCATCCACACAATGGGATGCCTTGATTGCCCGTGGAAGCCTTGTGATTGGCTTTTTTCCGGCAGATACTCAGATAAAGGCACTGCTGGCAATCGCGCCTCATCAGCAGGGAAGGGATGAGAGTAATTTTCTGATGAGAGTCATACAGTAGCTTGCGTCAGTGCGGTTGATTATTCCACTGTGTGAAAGTAGTCAAAGTACACTGTTGTACACTGACTATATAGGTCATCTGCAGTGTTTTTTCTTTCCTTTCTTTTCTTTTCTTTTCTTTTCTTTTCTTTTCTTTCCTTTCCTTTCCTTTCCTTTCCTTTCCTTTCCTTTCCTTTCCTTTCCTTTCCTTTCCTTTCCTTTTCTTTTCTTTTCTTTTCTTTTCTTTTCTTTTCTTTCCTTTCCTTTCCTTTCCTTTCCTTTCCTTTCCTTTCCTTTCCTTTCCTTTCCTTTCCTTTCCTTTCCTTTCCTTTCCTTTCCTTTCCTTTTCTTTTCTTTTCTTTTCTTTTCTTTCCCTTAACATTCTGGGCGCTACTCTCCCTCTGCCAACCTGGGGAGAGCCCCGAACTGAGCTCATGCTTCCTTCAATGCATGAGGAGTGAGAAGGCCAGGCTGCTTATTATCACCTGACAGGGGGGAGTTTCCCCAGTAGGACGTAACGCATGGAAGAAACATGTTATTCCAAACAGTTCCTTTCCCCTCCATCATGAGGTGCCCCTGCTGACCAGGGGGAAGCAGTATACTGACCAGGATTAGCCTACTGTATGTTTTTTGTGAGGGTACCTAGGGCCGGAGAACATGCAAACAGCGCTACTGACTGCGCCACTGTACCCCTGGTCTTCTGGAGTGATAACCAGGTTATTGTAGGGACAGATGCCCTGTGCTTGCTGAATGTACAGTAGTGTGTGTGTGGGGGGGTGGGTGTAACAGCGTATTCACACTGAATACGGAAGCACTGTGAATTGCTGTGAAGTGAAATTCTCGCCCGAACAGAAGCCGGGCTGTTCACACCAGAATTGTTGAAACATGTTCATTTTAAAATACGTTTGGCTAGCTCCTATGAACAAAATATAGATAAACAAAATGTAGATCATTTTTGTCTATTCACAAATATGCATTCCTCCCATAAGTAAGTAGGTCGGGAGAGACTTAGGGCAGTATTATGCGTGTCTTAAGTACCAGGTCTTATTACTTAACTTAAGACCTGGAGGCGTGATCAATGCCATTTGGCTATTCTGAGTGGCCAAACAGCATTGACCAAGCCTCCAGGTCTTAAGTTAAGTCATAAGACCTGGTACTTAAGACACGCATAATACTGCCCTGAGTGTCAGTATCAACCGTTAACACGGGAGTCTGTCCCCGTTACAATGTACTAACTAGACTCCTGGGAGGTGGATTGCTGAGGTGGAGCTCCACACCTAGCTAGTAGGTACCATCAGCTCCCAGTACTTACTGCACAACTTTCCCCAGCCGTACTATATCCTGAGTTGGCGGTGCCCAGGATCGAACCCATGACCTTGTGGTAGGCGAAAGGTCTACCGACTGAGCTACCGACACAAATAAACACAGCACTCTAGATCCTTCAGTTGCGAAATAACTCCTAATGTGATTGATAGAACTGCTATCAATGAGCCCATCTGTCTAAGACATTTCTTGACAATGCATTATCCTCAGACTTGTTGACTCAGGAAAAAGATGGAAACGGACAATTCACTTTTTTTCCCTGACTGCTATTACTTGGGTCTAAGGAGACCTTTGTAAATCTTGTCACTGACATCTCCAATACATTTTTTCATCTAAAATGAGACCCTGAAGGTTGTGTACGCTACAGTATATTATACTAGATTCAATGGTGAAATAAAATTCAAACTGTTTTTCTTTTCTCTTCTCCATGGCAACGTTGTTTCTGCTATGCTATTGGACTTTCGAGAACAGCTCATGTGTTTGGTACACATGATCTAACACTGTTAAGTCATGTGTTTGGTACAGTATAGGCTATCCATCCATGATGAATCTCAAGGATTGTAAGGATGTGGCAGAAGTGAACATAATTGCTCTGGGGTTCTTTGGTTCTCGACATCTGTCCATTTGGCTGTGGGCTAATTTGTACTTTGTCACATGACAATATCACCTCGACGTGGCATGTATACTATACTGTAGAGACAGATCGACTGCTGCGGTTCATTGGAGCGATTTGTCAACCGCCATATGGGCTGGGGCCCATATGTAACTCACTGAATTATCAACCCATGTTCGGCTTGGTTTGTTGCAAATGTCAGAACTTTATGTTAGGCAGCATTTTTATAATGTCAGGGGTAGACTAGACACTAAGGGATATTTGTCAATTGTCCTCTGGGTCAGTGACTTTTCAAAATCACTGGCCCTACTCGCCCAGGAACATCACTTTTTTTTAAAAAGATTTGTTTTTTGGCTTTTCTGCCTTTGTTGTTAGTATCAAGTGAAGATGGACAGGAAAGAGGGAGAGAGAGATAAGGGGAGAGACATGCAGAAAAGGTCGTCATGAACGAGACTCGAAGACGCGACACGCTGTCAGGCCAAAGCCTATACAGTATGTGGCATGCACCTGCAGGACCACTTGGCCAGCGGGCGCCCCAGGAACATCACTTTTGAATATCAAGTGAAGATGGACAGGAAAGAGGGAGAGAGAGAGAAGGGGAGAGACATGCAGCAAAGGTCGTCATGAACGAGACTCGAAGACGCGACATGCTGTCAGGCCAAAGCCTATATGTGGCATGTACCTGCAGGACCACTTGGCCAGCGGGCGCCCCAGGAACATCACTTTTGAATCAAAAATGTATAGTCAAGAATTGACCCTCATAATGATGGGCTCACAGAACGCTATACTGTATGTTGTAGCCTAATGTAATTAACTAGATCATTTTACAAAATCATTACAAAACACCAGTAACACAGGAAAATAATGTGAACTTACTGTAGGTGTTAGGGTTAGGGCTTTTTGTTTTTTATGGAATTAATTTTACTGGCCCAAGTAAGTGGGCAAGTGGAAGGTGCATTCTGCTGGCCCGGAGGGTCTAAAAAAATAGTACTTCCGGGCCAGCGGGCCATTTATAATGTCTATCCCTGAATCTTTACTGTATGCACGGTAGTGCACCTCTCTGTGTGGGGTCCACACATGCTGTTCTGTGTCATGCTGTACTGTGACATGCTGTACTGTGGATGCATGTTCTATAAGAGTCTTTATTCTTAAGGGTCTTTTCAAGGGCTGTTCAAGGAACAAGAAAGCGGAAACATGGATAGAGTATGACTAACCTCCTCTACTGGTGGTCTGTTCGCAATAGGTTGTCATCACAACCATCACTAGATTGAACAAAATGGCCTGCTCAAAATAAGCCCACAGACCGTCTAGCTATCCATGTGAGAGATTTGAAAATTGATTTGCTATTAGTGCCTCTCAGCGAAAGCTCAATGTAGAGTGGTTTTGCCATTCTTGCTAGGTTTTTTTTCTCCACTCTCCTCCTGATGGAATCTTTGAAAGAATGAAAAAATAGACGTCCAGCATATTGAACTGTAATATTGTCACAAAGGAGATTTCACTAAAGATCAGACATGACGTACTTCTCTGCTTTTAAACGGGAAACAGTGACGACTGAATCTCAGCCAACACCAACTGTGTTGCATAGCCTTGTGTAACCAAGCTATAGGTTACACAATGGTTCTACAGCTGTAACTATAAACACCACTGGCAACTGAACGAATTCTGTTATTCGACATTTAATACTAAAACAATGGCAATGTTGCTGCCAACAGCACCATTAGTTGAATTAACCACATTAACCCTGGCATCCCTAATTTGGACAAAATGTTACATTTTCAATTTTGGCAGATCGAATAGATCACAACATATTGTGATGCACTGTGAGCTATCAGTTATCCTATGTTGAGAAGTGGTCAAATCATAAGGTACAGTAGTCTAGTTTTTGGATGTTATACTAAAATCAACTGTCACATCCATCTAATGTACCTGCTCACATTATTTAATGCAGCTATTGAAAGCAATTGCTTAACCACATGAACCATAGCTTCCCTATTCTGGGCATGTTATAAGAGGCCAGCATTCAGCGAAACTGGGAAACATTTGGCTAGATTGGCTATGTTTGGCCAAGCGATTTGGTGTAGAGGGAAAATAGGAGGGGACCAAGTATACAGTAACCCGATCTACTTAGGTATTTAGGGTCCTCTTTTCATCAGTGCCTTACCCCTTATGCATAAACATATTTGCCTTTTGTAACATTTTAAAATTGTTCAACTAGCTGATCTACATCGACACATTGTAGCCATAGGGCATAAGGGTATGGCAAGGTTTAAATGCTTAAGCATTGTGACAAACATATTAATTACCATGATACAGAGTTTTACTTGGTAGTTATGGATGACTTTTACTTGAAGATTTGTGCTGATTGTATTCATCTGTAGTAATAAGGGGGCAGCTGTAAAGGAATAAAATGGATGCATTATTTTTGATGGAGCTCCATCCATGAGCAGAATATGCCGACAAGGGCCCTGGGCAAGCACATGATTCTTCACCAGCCCCTGTCCCCCCATTCATTACATAACAATTTGAATCTTTAGTACTATAAGTCATGCATCAATCAGGCCTTTTAGTCATATTAACCCTGTTTCCCCTATTTGGGGCAAATCTTCAAAAATGTTTAACACTTATTTATTTGTAGTCTTTTTTTCCAAAATAGCAGATCCACAAGCTGTGAACCTACAGAGTCCGTGAACGTAAATTACACTACATAATGTGGCTTGCATAAAGTGTGAGTTACAAATACCAGCAGTGGCCTGCATGCATCAGAGGAAAGAACCATGGCATAATCCTACTGTAATATTAGTATTAATCTCTCATAGCATTACTAACTGTTCCAGTTGAAATGAATGGGACATATACATGGCCTTGAATTGCACAATAATATAGTCAGTAATATTGATGGGATGGTTAGACATAAAAAGAGGTACAATGCCATGCCTGGACACATGGCTGTACATTAGTATTATAAATGTGTTAGTTATTGATTTGTATGGGTGTGTGTATTTCAGTTTCTACTGTGCTCTTGCACTTTGCCCAGTAAGTCAAAGTCAATGGCCCCAGGCCAGTAGTATTCCAGCCATGGTCAACAGAGTTCTGGAAGTTTGACTGTGTGCATTTGTGGAAGCTCCAGGTCTCTCGTGTGGATGTGGAAGCTCCAGGTCTCTCGTGTGGATGTCTGATTGTGGCCTTGCATAATAGCACAGTGTAGAGTAGACTGTAGACAGTGGTCTTTATTTGTTTGTATGGCTGCAAGTTGATTTATTACACTTTGACTGGGATGGGTAATGCAATATTATGAAAAGGTAAAGGGTTTGATGGAAGTTAGCGATTGATTGATTTTTCCAATGTGCATTTATGCCCATTGGAAATCCAACATTTTTGAATGTTGGATTTTTGTACTTTTGTACTGATTTTTGATGCAGGGCAGCCAACAGCTCCAGTGTCGTGGCTTGTCTCCCCTCCCTGAAGAAATAACACACAGTACGATATAGTGAATGATATAGTACTTTATTGTCAGTTCACAGTAGGTGTACAGTAGGCCCATTGTATCGGTATGTTTTGGTTACTTTCTATATTGTGTTTTAAAGATGTGACGTCCAATTGATAAATACATTACATACTAGTGAGACATACTCTGTAAGAGCAAGTTATATACCCATCACGGGTAAGACATTAAATGAGTTAAAAAGTGTTAAATCTAACTTCCTGAGTTGACACAGGCAGACCTAATTCAAGCATCAGGTTTTCCCTTACTGTGACTTGATCTTACTCGGGCTTGGAGATTGTCAATCAGGTGTTTAGGAGTATGTATTAGGAGACTCATGGACGATGGACGTTTGTTGGTGTTCATTTTGTTCAGGACATGTATGCATGGAGAAAATACATTCTCCTGCTGCAGATACACTATGGGCCAAACTCCTTTGCAGATAGTCGCTATGAAGAATCAACACCCCTGTATATTATTAGGCACGTAACGATATATCGTATATCGATATTAATCCTGACGATTATCGTTGTGAATCCCGATGATATTAATCGATTTAATAAAAAAATATATAATAATATTATTATATTTTTTTAGGGGGGGCTAGTAAATTATGGTGTGGGTCATATGAAATGTGAGCTTTAATCATATTCCATCATCATCAATCATAAAAAAAAGATTTTTCAGTCATTTGTCTGGAAAATAGTTTTGTGTTATATATAACGTGAAACCTGGCCTATACCTAACCTTAACCCATGTCTAACCAATGACTAGTCTAAACTAAGTATGCACCCCATCGTGGTACGTATCGTATCGTGAGTTGAGTGTATCGTTACATGCCTAATATTATGCAATTATGCTTGTGTTGTCTTTCACATTCCTAGACACCAGACACTGACCAGAGACACCTACAAATGATTTACTTCATGGTTTAGGGCACTGGTTCTCCTCCTGTGCGCTCAGGCCCACTGATGGGCCGCGAGGGTGTTGATGAACTGAAAACGCATGTGGCCAACCCATCTGGCTACTTAACACGGCAGCCAGTTCAGTGATCCGATGGGTGGGCCGTGAATGCTTACACGATTTTCAACTGGGCCCTGATCCAGAAAAAGGTTGAGAACCACTATAGTTTAGGGGACAAATAATCGGGCTGAGTGGATGAGCACCTTTACTTTACATTACATTGAAATTGAAACCTTATACAAGTTGCTTAAAACAATCAAACAACTTAAACAACTCTATACTGAACATTAGTTCAGTAGTTGGATGGGGTTGATCTGTACTAGATCCACTCTTTTTTACCCCTCTACACCAAATCTCTTTGCTGAAAATAGCCCATCTACTAGAACGCATTTTGTATATTTACCTACATATAAATATTATTAATATCCTACACTGTAATGATGTGACTGTGATAGATTGGGAAAGCAAGCAACCCTCCATTTGTTACACTACATTATGTAGCCCTGTAACCTTTCGGTGGGCATTATTTAGATTTTCTCCTTCCCGTTTCCATTAATGCATATCCATACCAAGCCTTTCCAGCCTAGATAATGTTCCCACGATACTGTATATCTCAATGCTGAGCATCACCCTGCATCACAAAGCATATAATAGAAGAATCAGAGCATTTGCATATTGTTGCAGTATGGTAACACTAGCATATTGTGAGGTCCCAGGCAATTCACGAAGAGAATGCAAATATGAATGGCTGACCTCCTTTGCAAGGCCAAGGGTGCTGTGACGAGCTCAACCTTATCCCCCACTAAGTGTTCCTCTCCACCACACACACACACACACACACACACATACACGCACACACGCACACACACAGGAACACACCGTTTGTATTATAGGGTGAGGACATCAACTTCTTAAGGAGCACCATTTTTATGAATGCCATTTTAGCCCCAAACCTAAAGCCCAAAATAGCTGATCAGATCTACGAGCTCACAACTTCTGTCAATCATCAGGCTTAACTCCAGCCATAACCCCCTTTGTTAATGTAAGCCTACTGTAACTCCCCAAATCTTTTTTTTGTTGCCATATTTAGGACCAGGGAAATTGTCGTCACAATGTCTGTTTCTCAAACTCGACTATTCTTGTGGGGACACTTGGCCCTCACAAGTGTAGTAGTACAAGTACACGCACGCAAGCACGCACGCACGCACGCACGCACGCACGCACGCACGCACGCACGCACGCACGCACGCACGCACACAAACGCACCAGTCAGAAACGTGTGCTCCTCGTCCGCACAGCTCTTGACTGTGACCCTGGGGACACCAAGGGGCCTTCGCTCCAGATGGCCAAAGTCTCCTCCGGCCCTCTACCTGACAGCCAATCACATTCCACAACAGTCACAGAGGGCCTGGGCACCCTGGGGAGGCTAACCTTGGGTGATTTATCAACACATAAAAACGGACATTACCTTGCAGAATGTCATAGAAGATACGCGTAGATTTATTTACATACAGCACTCTCCCATCAAGGCTGTGCTACTGAATGCATTTCCTGGTGGCTCTTTGAATCATGGCTGCTTGCGCTAGAACTGTTGGTAAATAGTGAAAGTTAATACGCAATACAGCATACAATGCCTGTGATTAGCAGGCATTTTAATAAGCCCCTTGAGATGCATCATCCCGTTTTCGAAGGGGTCCGCCGGCACAACACATAGACAAAACAATACATCAAACATGTCAACGACTTAGATGGAGTGCCGTGATTTTTGTATTTTTTTTCTTCAGTTTTTCATGTGTTTATGAGGTAACAGTACTTCATTAGACCCCTTTGGCATGGTTGTTATGTGCAATGATGTCTTCCCTTTGAATTTAGGGTTTCTTTCTGGAGGCTGAAACCTTGACCTCGTTGAGCAGAAGACACATACAGTCACATAATCTTCCCTGCAGTTGTTGTCCTGTGGTGGTGTCATTCTCCCTGGCTCTGCAACTAACCCATAATGTTCCTTCTCTTAAATGAGGGTTGGCAGTGTCAACACACACTCACATTCGCCAATTATATACCCAGTTTTTCCCCAATTTAGTCATTATACAAATGAATCCTGCCCACACATTTCTGAGTTGCCACTGTTCGCAGGTTTTGCATCCACCCCCCAACCGGGAGGATGTAGCACAAGTTGCGCATCTATCCTACTCCCGTTCACCCCCCCTCCCACACACACGCGCACACACACACACACACACACACACACACACACACACACACACACACACACACACACACAGGCTGCCCTCCCTGCCTGACTTTCCTCCACCCTGAACACGGCCAAGGCGGCCCTTTTTAAGTCCAGCCTGCATGCTTTGATGTGAGACCAATCGATCAGGGAGGTTGGAATTGAAGCCAAGAGGTAAAATTGCAAGGTGTCCACTTTCTTGGATTATTAACACGGCTACATACTGCGGTAGTGCTAACAAGCACCATTAAGAGGCGTGATGTGAGCGCCTGCCACACTAATGAAAGAACATCCTTAATCCATTGAGACCTGGAACACATCCATGTCACGTTAGCGTTTAACCACATTAACCATTAACCCATTTTGGGGCGGGAACCCCTTTTGGTGTTTTAAACATTGTTATAATTTAGCTATTGAAAAATAGCAGATCTACAAGCTCATAGCGCGCCACCGAGTGGCGCGCTATGAACTTGTAGGTCTGCTATTTTTGAAAAATCGTTAAAATGTGCCTCAAATCTTTCAGAAAATTGTCATGATTTAGAAAACTTTTTTTTTTAAAGTTTCGACGTCAGGCCTGAATGGGTTAACTGCTGATACAGTATTTGACATGGTGGCGTGATGATGACGGGTTCCCAGAGGTGTATAGGACCACACTATAAAACTCCTACTCTCAAGCTGTATGAAAAGGAGCTACATGTGTACCGAAGTCGCAGGGCATTACCAACGTCCACATATCAAAGTCCATTATTTATTAGTCATTTGAGCCACGGACCACCATATGAGATTTAGCTTCTCAGAGCCAAGACTTTTTTATTACCATTTATTACTATTTTATTGTTGTTCATAATAAGATTTTGTCCACAAATTCCATGCTGTGTTGATGTGGTACCATAGGAAAGATAACAGGATCAAAATAACAATTCTTCTACATTCTCTAATTGTGTAGACTTCTTGTAAATTAAGCAATGCCGATGTCTAACAATAAATTAACACAATCTATGCCAAACCCGGGATTTATCGGGTTAGGGTTTTACACTCTTGAGAGTGTAAAATGTAAAATTCTAGATCTATTTGGCTACGAACTTTCTATCATTTAGCTGGGGACCACGTGGAACCCCCCCCCCCCCAAGGACCACTGGTGGTCCCCAGACCACTGGTTGAGAGCCACTGGTGTAGACAACCACATGCCTCCTAATACAAATGAGTTAGGGGAATTTCAATGGGACAGCGTAAGCTATGTGGAGATTCGTGATATCTCTTCCAGTTCTGCTCCCTGCAGAACGGGCTCTGCACCCCGGGTTTCCAGTGAATGGTGTTGTGTGTTTCCAGTTCAAATCCAATGAATCAAAGCTATGGGGAAACTGAACCAGAACGGTACCTTTTGGAAACCCATGGGACTACAGTTAGTGCCAAGCTGGAGGCGCCGTGGAGGAATGGAAACCTGTGGCTCTGCAGTGGTGTTTTACCTCTCCACCCGCAGACACCCTCTTCCATCTCAATCCTTATAGGATGAGTAGTGAGTACCTTTATGTTATACACATGTATCTTTGTCTTCATCGTCGTCGCTCTACAACCTTCGCATGGCTCGGCCTCAAGGTGAACCGATGCTGATTGTGTTCCAGGTGAAGCATAGCACATATAGACACTGTAATAGCTGGGGCAGAATTACAGCCTGATCTTCAGGGCTGCATGCAGACAGCCTTTTACTGAGCTGAGATTAGGGCTGAAGATGCATGTTGTGAGGTGTTTCCATGTGGAAGGCAGAGGTTCATGCTACGCACACACGCGTCGCGCACACACACTCTCTCTCCCTCTCACCTCCCCCTCACTGTGTGGTAGAGCGAGCTCTGCCTCCACTTTACACAGACACTCTCCTCCTGCAGGTCTCACTCCTCCGCTGTGTCTCCCACAGCCTCCTCCTCCTCTCCCCTTTCTCTCGCTCTCTTTTCACTCTCGTCTGTGTGTGGTGCGCACCGATAGGGAGCAGCCGGTCCAGATGGGCTGCAGCTAAAGTCGCTCGGGTGAATCCTCTGCATTGCTTCACCTGGCTGTCACTATGTTTGCTTCTATTTGGTACGCCAAGAAGCTAGGGAGACGACTTGTGCAGAACAGCAGGAAAGCCAAAATGCTGAAGGAGCAGGTACGTGAATAACAGGGCATGGTTGCTAATTGAATTTGGCTAATGCATATATTTTTGTATCTGTTCTGTGAGCGTGTCTGAAATAGGTAGGTGCAGTATGGAGACAGATAGATTGATAGATGGATGGATAGATGGATAGTTTACTTTATTAATCCCCGAAGGGAAATTAAAAAGACCACCCCCCCTCCCCCCATACACACACACACAACTTCTAGTTTTTTGCATATTACAGTAAAACCCTCATCGAAGTTAGCGCTTGTGCAATCACCTGTTGATTTATAGTTAGCTGCTCGTGTTTGTATAACAGATATGGAAGCCGGATAGATCTGACCTTGGGACCTATTGGGACAGATTGCATTTTTAAACATGGAAATGAGATGACCTTGCTAAATAGCATCCTTTCTGGCTAATTTGAAAGGGACAAAGAGGGGAGAAGAGGGACACACAAGTGATGTATCAAAATACATCACTTGTGTGTCCCTCTCTACCCTGGTGTGTGTGTGTGTGTGTGTGTGTGTGTGTGTGTGTGTGTGTGTGTGTGTGTGTGTGTGTGTGTGTGTGTGTGTGTGTGTGTGTGTGTGTGTGTGTGTGTGTGTGTGTGTGTGTGTGTGTGTGTGTGTGCGCGCGCGATGTGGGGGTTCTCACAAGCACCCTCTACTGTATCTGTCTCATTAGAGTGACAGCAGATTCTCTTATCTCAGTCATCCTGTCCCCGAGTACCAATTCTCCTCCACGCTGTCTCCTAAGTCACCCGCCTTCTGTAGCACGGCCAAGTTTTGACAGTGCTGCCACTGCTTGTGCAAGCACATCCTTCCTTTGGAGTTGTGTGATCAATCAGATGAGGACTTTGTCCATTGGCGGGACAGATGCTGTTTATTTTTATTTTTATGTTGTAAACAGTACAGTGTGAGTGTGGGTGTTCATTTGTCACATCGTTGCCGTTTATTCTACTGCTCCTCGATTGTTATGTGGGAGTAGAGGCATAGATATTATTGATGTCGAGTATGTTGTCTAGTTGACTGAACTGCAGGGAGGTTAATTATTACATCTGTTCTCTCTTTGAATATCTAGCAGTCATTCCCTAGTCTTGCATAGCCAGCCGATCAGAGATCTCAGCCTGCTGATACGTCTGGGGAAATCTAAATGAAATTAATGGGCTTGCTTTGCTGGAGAATACCACCAGCAGTAACAAACCTACACCCACAGGCTGGAAGTCCAATCCCAATCCCGCCCTAAAGTCTTTTAGTTCTGTGTTAACCCATTTAGACCTGAGGACGCATGTGTGTCATATTATAGCTTTAAACCCATTTTGGGCGGGAACCCCTTTTGGTGTTTTAACTAAGCATTATGTTATACTTTAGCTATTGAAAAATAGCAGATCTACAAGCTCATAGCGCGCCACCGAGTGGCACGCTATGAACTTGTAGGTCTGCTATTTTTGAAAAATCGTAAAAATGCGGCACAAATCTTGGAATATATATTCTTTCAGAGCGAACGTTTTTTTTATTTCGACGTCAGGCCTGAATGGGTTAATTGTTTACAACCACTTTTAGCCCATTCACTGAATTTAAATATCACCAGACATATCAGTAGGAGAATGGGCAGTCCCACTTATGGTGCCATTTGGACTACACGCCTTCTTTCTGTTTATATTTGGTTGTTGTTGCCTTAATCCCCAATTTAGTCGTTACGCCAATAGATTCCTCCCCACACACATTTATATGTGAGGAGTGAGGAGTCCCCGTCGGGAGGACATAGAGCCTTCGTCCTACTCCTCCTGCCCAACAGGTGCCGCCTTTTGATTGATTGATTGAAATATTTATTAACAGTTTGCAGAATTACAGTACAATTCAAGCACAACTCAATAGTGGACGACCCAATAAAGCATTACACATGTTTACAAGAGGGTCCACCTTGTTCAATTCATCAAAACATTTAGAGACGTACAAATATACACTTCTATAAAGCCAAAGAGCAGAACGGGAATTCATCATAAAGGAGGTAAAAAGGGAAAAGAAACATATACAGTGAGGGGAAAATTCAGATTTTATGGGGGCCAGTTTCGAATTGCAGCCGTCCGTAGGTGCCCTTTGAGAGTGGATTTGAAGGAGTCAAGGGATTCGCATGTCTTAATGACTGTTGGTAGAGCGTTCCACATTTTGGTGGCATAGGAGAAAATAGTTTAGTCCCTTGTTTGTGCCGAATCTGGGTTGCACATGGTTTGTTGCACTCCCTTTGTTGTGGGTGTGGACTTCGTTAACATTAAGGAAGTATTTGGACAGGTACATAGTTATCTTGGTGGTGTATCGAATCTTGTGGACCAGACCCATTGCAAGATTCTGTACTCTGTCTTCGACCCTAAGCCATTCCAGCCTGTCAAAGTGGGCAGGGGTGAGGTGGGTTCGGGGGGTGAGGCCACCGGGAACTTCCGGTGCGCTGCTCAGTGGCTGCACTGCGACCCAGCGTGCCTTGTATGCCTTAATGTTTAATGTTTGTCCGTGTGCCTACGTAATGTCAGTCGTTATGTGTGTAAGGATGTGGAAGATAAGGGCCTTAGAATCGCTCTGCTGATTCTGTGGATTATACACTCCTGTGGAAGATGCCTGTCAGTCGAACTTCAGACTCAACAATTCGACAGCAACACAAACAACTGGCGTGTGTGTACAGCCAAGATGTGCTGCTGTCACTACGGCCGGAGCCTCGCACAACCAACAAGCACGTCTGTCACTACGGCCGGAGCCTCGCACAACGAACAGCCGAGATGTGCTGCTGTCACTACGGCCGGAGCCTCGCACAACCAACAAGCACGTCTGTCACTACGGCCGGAGCCTCGCACAACGAACAGCCGAGATGTGCTGCTGTCACTACGGCCGGAGCCTCGCACAACGAACAAGCACGTCTGTTTGTCACTACGGCCGGAGCCTCGCACAACGAACAAGCACGTCTGTTTGTCAGTGTTGAATAACATCCCGAGGAGTTGATCCGACACAGAAGGAAAAGGAAACGAGGAAGAAAGGGCGGTATACGGAATCGACTGCGGAGGAGATTTAATCGGCCCCCGCTCCCCTCTATCGTTCTGGCCAACGTGCGTTCCTTACACCCCCGCTCCCCTCTATCGTTCTGGCCAACGTGTGTTCCTTACACCCCCGCTCCCCTCTATCGTTATGGCCAACGTGCGTTCCTTACACCCCCGCTCCCCTCTATCGTTCTGGCCAACGTGTGTTCCTTACACCCCCGCTCCCCTCTATCGTTCTGGCCGACGTGCGTTCCTTACACCCCCGCTCCCCTCTATCGTTCTGGCCAACGTGCGTTCCTTACACCCCCGCTCCCCTCTATCGTTCTGGCCAACGTGTGTTCCTTACACCCCCGCTCCCCTCTATCGTTCTGGCCAACGTGTGTTCCTTACACCCCCGCTCCCCTCTATCGTTATGGCCAACGTGCGTTCCTTACACCCCCGCTCCCCTCTATCGTTCTGGCCAACGTGTGTTCCTTACACCCCCTGCTCCCCTCTATCGTTCTGGCCAACGTGCGTTCCTTACACCCCCGCTCCCCTCTATCGTTCTGGCCAACGTGCGTTCCTTACACCCCCGCTCCCCTCTATCGTTATGGCCAACGTGCGTTCCTTACACCCCCGCTCCCCTCTATCGTTATGGCCAACGTGCGTTCCTTACACCCCCGCTCCCCTCTATCGTTCTGGCCAACGTGCGTTCCTTACACCCCCGCTCCCCTCTATCGTTCTGGCCAACGTGCGTTCCTTACACCCCCGCTCCCCTCTATCGTTCTGGCCAACGTGCGTTCCTTACACCCCCGCTCCCCTCTATCGTTCTGGCCAACGTGCGTTCCTTACACCCCCGCTCCCCTCTATCGTTCTGGCCAACGTGCGTTCCTTACACCCCCTGCTCCCCTCTATCGTTCTGGCCAACGTGCGTTCCTTACACCCCCCGCTCCCCTCTATCGTTCTGGCCAACGTGCGTTCCTTACACCCCCGCTCCCCTCTATCGTTCTGGCCAACGTGCGTTCCTTACACCCCCGCTCCCCTCTATCGTTCTGGCCAACGTGCGTTCCTTACACCCCCGCTCCCCTCTATCGTTCTGGCCAACGTGCGTTCCTTACACCCCCGCTCCCCTCTATCGTTCTGGCCAACGTGCGTTCCTTACACCACAAAATCGTCACGATACGGACATACGCAAGGTACAGTAATGATTTTCGTGAGGCATCACTGTTTTGTTTCACTGAAAGCTGGTTAAAGTCATCAAAACCAGACTCACTGTATGAAGTCGCACAGTTGAACAATACGTCAAGGATGCGACAAGGAAAAGTTATATTTTGGACAAGTGCTATGTAAACATTCCAAATGCATGTAGCCAAGATTGGGCCACCGATAGAGACCTCTAACCACAATGTTGTGTGCATGACTCCAGTCTATAAGTCCAAATTAAAAAGAGGGAAGCCAGAGAAGAGGACATGGACAGTGGACATGGACAAATGAAAACAAGGAACAACTACAAGCATGCCTGGACTGGACTGATTGGGACACATTCAGAGATGGTTCATTGGATGAAATTACCACAGTTGAAACAAATGATTATATTATTTTTTGTGTACAGCTGGTTGTTCCTACAAGGGAGATAAAAATCTATCCAAACAACAAATCATATGTGACAAAGGATATAAAACATTTAATAAATGAAAGGAAAACAGCCTTCATAAACAAAGATTTTGGTGCACTTAAATTGGCAGAAAAAAAGTTAAAAACGAAAATGAGGCAGGCAAAATTGGCACATAGACAGCGTCTGGAGGATGCGTTTAATGCCAATGATCACAAAAAGGCATGGGATACTATGAAATCTATGGCAGGAATGTCAACCCCAACGAAACCTATTGTGACCGAAAATGAACTTGGCTTTTCTAATGACCTAAATACCTTTTTCGCCAGATTCGAATCATTGGACAATTCCTCAAAGTGCACTGAAATACTGAAGGCTGTAACACCTGCCCCCTCAGACAGAATTACCATCACTGAAGAGGATGTAAGGAAAGTGTTTCAGTGTACTAACACAAGGAAAGATAAGGGGCCATGTGAATGCAGTGCTTTTCTCCTCAAAAATGTTGCATCTGAGCTGGCTCCAGTGTGGCAACCAATATTCCAAACCTCTGTAGACACACACACAATTCCCCTGTCTTGGAAAACCTCACACATAAAACCACTAACCAAAATCCAATGTCCAAAAGAACATAATGATTATAGACCAATAGCTCTCACTTCAGTGATTATGAAATCACTTGAAAGAATACTGTTACAACATAAAAAATTCGACCCCTGTCAAGGCTCATAAATAGTCTGGAATTTCGGAGGTGGGGTGACCACCGAACTACAACATGACGTCACGAGCCGCGGTGAAGAGCAAACCACCGCCACCGCTCCAGCCCTTCTCTCTGTTTTTACTCACCACCGCTCAAATTTCAGCCATTATTTTTAGCCATTAATTGTACAACGAAGTTTGATACAAATCAAGTGGTTAATCAGACTAAAACTATGTCATTTAGAGGTTCTAAATGTTGATATATTTTCAGTTAATTGCACAGCCCTACCCGGGGCCAAAAGCATGTACAGTTGAGTCCAGCGGTAGTATGCAGTGGAAAAGCAGCTTTACTGTTTTTCTTTTTTGCCTTTAGATCACTTAACAGCTAAGAACTTTAGTGGGTTTTTACTCCAGCTGAGAGCACCTTTATTCGTTTCCTACCTGTGCTGTCACTACATCATCTGCGGTCCTCTGTATTATATGATCCAACAGTGGCACACTCGAACACAAAGCAGCATGCTGCTTAGCAACAAACTGTGTGTGTGTGTGTGTGTGTGTGTGTGTGTGTGTGTGTGTGTGTGTGTGTGTGTGTGTGTGTGTGTGTGTGTGTGTGTGTGTGTGTGTGTGTGTGTGTGTGTGTGTGTGTGTGTGCGTGCGTGCGTGCGTGCGTGCGTGCGTGCGTGCGTGCGTGCGTGCGTGCGTGCGTGCGTGCGTGCGTGCGTGCGTGCGTGCGTGCGTGCGTGCGTGCGTGCGTGCGTGCGTGCGTGCGTGCGTGCGTGCGTGCGTGCGTGCGTGCGTGCGTGCGTGCGTGCGTGCGTGCGCGCGTGCGTGCGCATATGTCCGTGTGGGAGAAGAGAGTGCTTGTCTTTTATTCAAATGAACTAAAGGGGCTATTATATCACTCAGGTGATGTGCTGCATTTGCAAGCAAAACATCTACAGTAGCAAGATAATTTGCAGTGAAACATATCGCAATTCATTACAAAGTTCACTTCAATTTGTGCATACACTGCATTATATGTACCCTCAATTACAGGATGTGCCTGGTTAAACATTCCGTCAGTGCTATAGTGCTACTTTAATAATCATTTTCAGAATAGCGCGACATTTATGCCCAGCATTGTAGACCTGTGCTTGCCCATGTTAAAAACCTAATATGGGTAAATGCTCATTTAGAACACGTTATCCCTGTCCATAAAGGGTATTGTGTGTACTTTGTTTACAGTATATGTGTAGCGTTCTAGTTTTATTTACACAGTATGTGTGTAAAGTTATAGTGTTAGAGCTGTGCGGTTACCATGGCAGCGTACAGTGTAACCAGGGCAGTGGTGGAAAGTAACTTAAGTTAATTTACGTTAAGTATACTCTACAGCTTTTAGGTACTTATTTACTTTACTTGAGTACCGTTATTTCCATTTTTATACTAATAAAGTATTATCACAAAACATGTATTAACCACAGCACTATGTCATACTTCAGCTATTCTAAAATAGATCACCTACAAGCTTGCTGTAGGTCAGAACTCACTGAAAACTTACTTTTGTACTGTAAGTATATTTTGATACCGATACCTTTTGTACTAAAAGTTTGAATACAGGCCTTTCACGTAACAGAGTATGGTTTATTATAGTGTTGTACTGCTACTGTTGTAAAGTACTTCTTCCACCCCTGAACTGGAGTGGGAGGCGTGAGCAGAGAGCATCATGCAGCAGGAGTCTGTCTCAGACACAGTGGGAACATAACGAATTGATACCCCGTGTCACCTGTGAAGATTTTAAATTATAGACATTAATACGTAGCTGCGCCTCACTGGCCACTGGGGCCGTACCATCAACGCTTCCGCCATATTATCCAGATCAGCTTGCCTTAACTCCAATGCAAGAAACATGCCTGGGTGGAAGTAGTATCTGTTTAATAATCATTACTGTTGTTATCTATGTAAGACAAGGTGTTTTGGTACGAAAACCCACATTTCCTAATTTAACAAAGTAGTAGTAAGTAGCCTTGCCGAGCCATGAGGCCCATAGGGCAGGAGCATATCTCCTGTTTCTGTAGCGTGAGGCAGCTTGATGTACAAGTACACCCCCTGGACATGACGCTAGTATGTCGCAGGGACTTACCCCCAATCCAACCCTTGATGCATTGCTGAGTGTCAAGCAGGGAGGCACTGGGTCCCATTTTTAGAGTCTTTGGTATGACCCGGCCAGGGATTGAACCCCGACCTCCCAGTCTCAGGGCGGACACTCTAACCACAAGGCCACTGAGCTGAACAAAGTACAACATAATTAACTACATGTCTGACATTTGTAACAAACCAAAACAAATTCAGCCAGTTATGATGATTTCTACAGTGGAGAGACCTCCTGCTTCCATAGACATACAGTACATGCATTAGGAGGAGGCACAACTCCACCTGCATAATATGGTGGCCGCGATGACAGAGGTGGGCAATGAGGTGTCTACATGTAGGCTTATACTGCCTTGATGTTTTTTAATGACGGGCTTAAAGGAAAACATTATGATTTTCAACATCACCTGCCGTGTTGTCCCGAATATAAGACGACTCTGATTATAAGATGACCCCCAGACTCATTTGTGGAAAAAACATTAAAGACAAAATCTGGTTCTTTTCTTTTTTCTATAATCATTTTGAAATGCAAATGATTTTCATATCACTTCATATCACAAATCACAATAGAGTGTAAATAGAAAAAACTGTAGTCTCTTGGTATGTCTTATACCAATGTCTCAGGTCTCCTTGCGTTTACATAATGTTAGTTATAGGTACTGTAGGAACTAACATTGTTGTTGTTAGGGGGACATTAAGGGGGAGGCGTCATAAGGCGTCATGTGGCATGGAGACAGTTAAAAAACGTCTGACCTTTCAGTCTGGTCAGCCCTTAGAGTATAAATATAATAGAGACGTCACCGAAAGGAAACCCCGAGGCGAAATGCACATGGTGGCCGAAAGTGGTATTGCAGCTTTGAGCGGCACTATGCATGGCACCATGGGCCATACGTGAACGCGCGCTATGCTCCATACGTGAACGCTATGTTCCATACGTGAACGCTATGTTCCATATGTGAACGCTATGTTCCATATGTGAACGCTTTGTTCCATATGTGAACGCTATGTTCCATACGTGAACGCTATGTTCCATACGTGAACGCTATGTTCCATATGTGAAGTTGTGAACGCGCGCTATGATATTCTGATTACTCTCTGGTGCGGGACGGGACAGAGCCTTCCAATGTAACATTCAAATCACTTCCTGCCTACGTGATTGTTGACGATTGGAAATCCGGCTGAAATAAGATGATATAGCCAGATGGAGCAGTGAAGAGCATTAAAAAATAAAAAGCTCAACGAGCACTTGCATCTGCATTCCAGGCTAGCCGCTACCCTCTGTGGTCGTGTCATTGTCCTTGTTCACTGCATAGCGATGTTGACACCAGAAATCAGCTTGATGTAATATTGTGCTTATCCACAAAATGCATCATGGAAATTTAAGGAACACAAAGAACAGTCAAAATAGACAGAAAGGTGAATTTTGTCAGTAAGGATTGTGTCGTGGATATTGATGACTATCATAAACATCAACAATTAAATGAATTGCACATCAGCAACACAAGGGTTTCCCTTTAGGAATAAAAAAATGTCCCTTTCTGTGTGTGCTTTGCAGGATTTGAAATATTAACTTTGGGAGATGTGTGCTAAGTTGAAAGTATGAAAACACAGTTTTTTTTCTTTTTTCTCTTCATGTTCCCTCGCTTTAAATTAAATTGATTGCTGTTCAAGGATGTTGGAAAGGTCACCAGGATTTTATCCACATATCACATCATTATTCAGTTTAGTTAAAACATACTATCTGTCGCTGAATTAATCAAAGCAAGTCCAAGGTGCTTTGATTGAAATCCATCTTTTTTAGTGGGTTGTTTTCAATTATTTGATGCACGGAAACCTTGCCGCATCTAAATGTTCCCAGACAGGTGTTAGTCCCCCACAGAAACGGCCCATTACATTTCCGTCACGTAAATGATTTAAAGATCCACTGTTGGCCCCGCGAGCACAGCACTGGCAGAAAATGATCATCGTTTTTTTCTTTCATTGATTCAAGGCCATAGTAGTTATTGGGAATACATTTAGCTGTACAGTAGGTCATAAATAGACTTTCAACTTTTGTACAACAAGGGTTCATTTATTAGTTAGTAATGATAATTAAAAGACAATGCTTTCTATCGTCATACATTTTTAACTGGGTGGTGGGTGGTGTCTTCAGGGTCTTTAAAGATGGAGTGCCACAATTTTTGTATTTTTCCAGTGTCCATGTGTCTATGAGGTGACAGTACTTCACAGCAGATTACGGATGCTGTGGTTTATTGCACCATGCCTACTGTATGTTTACCGTGACTATGCAGTCCTGTTATGTGGCTCAGGAGGTAGAGCAGGTCGTCCAATGATCCATGGGTCGGCGGTTCGAATCCCGGCTCCTCCTGTCCACATGTCGAAGTGTCCTTTGGCAAGACACTGAACCCCACTTTGGCTCCAGTGGTTACCATTCCCACATTCAAACATTGGTGTTTGAATGTGGGAAGTGAGGACGCTGGTGTCGACTGTTCGCCGCTTCACCTCCCAATGTATGAATGAATGGACCATTGTAAAGTGCTTTGAGTAAACACGTAGTGCATAGAAAAGCGCTATAAAAATGCAATCCATTATTATCATCATTATTATTATGTACAAAGCCCCCCAGAATGGACTGATCAAACAACTGTTCAGAATGCAATGTGCTGTGCAAGATTAGAGCAGCAGAGAAATAAATGCAAGCTTTACCAGGGCAAAGCAAGGACAAAAGATGAGACGTTACGTGGACAGCACTGTCAAAGATGAAACGGAGTCTTTATGAGGCTATTTAATGGTGTGTGGCCAACAAACCAGTGTCAGGGGATGAGTCACTAGTTCAGCTGAGGTGAGGGAGGGATGAGGTTTTTAATTAGGTTAAATCAGGTTGGCTATTTTGGTATATCCTGCCTAAAATCCTATTACCACACCTCATATCATCAGAACAAGATTTCATTCAACAGTACATGCCAGAAAAATACAAAGGGAAAGAAATCACACTGCGTAGTACTGGGCAAAGGATCAATGGCAATAACCTAATATAGCTAAATACTGATCACAATAAGCTGCATGAATAATATTTGAGCTCTTGCGTTTGAGTTGTCTGGAATTACAATTGGGCTGTTAAATATTTGGCACATGTAGAAATTAATTCATCAGAGGTTGTTTGTGGCTGTACATGGTTTATGATCTCAGCTCTGTCTGACATCCAATAGCATTTCTACCCTTTTGTTTACGAATAATAATAATAATAATAATAACTAGAAACAAATCGCTGCAAGCAGCGATAAGGCAGGACCAAGCAGGAAGGCAATAAGAATAATATGCACAAGAAACATGGAAGACTAAACTTGAGAAAAAGACCATGGAATTGTGACAGGGTCGGTTTTTTATAGTGGGGGGCAGGTACGGGTTCTTGAAGACTCATACACAGAGTTGGCGGTGCCCAGATTTGAACCCATGACCTTGTGTTGCAAAGGCAAGAGCTCTACCTACCGAGCTAACAAGCAAAATCATTCAGTGTTTTTGTAGCAAGTTGCACAAGGATAACTAATACGGTGGGTATAAAGATTTATGAATTGACTGCGTATAAACCAGAAAATATACCAGATTCGGATGAGGAGCTCAATGAGTGAAAACCAATGAAATTAGTCTGAAACAGGGATTAAAGGTTAACTGAAAAATTATTATTAAACTTCAGAGAAAATATACAGCTTTGAACATTCATTCAGTTCCTATTCAGTTCAGGGAAAGCAGTCTCTTTCTCCAATTTGGAGAACCAGAATTACCACATTTGTGGGTGAAGGGGGGTTCAGAGTTCCGGGTCGGCTCGCCAGGTCTGGGTACCATCCGGTACCAGAACCATCCATGCAAGGGAATCCTTTCAGGACACCTGAACTGAAAGGCCAGGTGTCCAAATCAGTCTGTTTCAAAATCACTGTTGTACTATCAATTCATGAGTAAAGAACCTGATTTGATCAGGATCAAGTTCTTTATACATGTTTCCCACTAAACAAATCAGTTTCTAGCATTGTTACAGTCCTTTAAACTTGGCTCAACCAAGGGCTAACATAAAAGGACACAAAGTCAGATCAAAAGTTTACAAAGATATTACACATTGATTTAAAATCCTGCATTGCAAAACAGGGACTGATGGACAAGAATACTTACGACCAGCCCATCTGAAACTTAACTAATAACAGCAACAAAAAGGGAACACAACTGTTCAGTTTGGGTGTTTGGGAGACAATGAGCTGCTGGCCACAAGTCCTCTTATATAGCCTGCAACTAATCAAGAACAGCTGACACAGGGTGTGGCAGCCAGAACTCTCATGTGATTGACAGGTGAGGCACTTTAGACCAACAGAGGTCAGCAAAGCCACAGGCACTACAAGAGAACAAAGTAAAGACAAAATTTCACAAAACGGCAATTTTCATTGGCTCATAAAACCTTCATTCTTTCACTTAAAAAAACATTCATTCATGTGTAGAAGTTTTCGTAGAAGTTTTCGTGCATTTTGATCAAAGATCCTGGGAGGAGATGCATTTTAATTGATTTTCATATAATTCAAAATGGCGGGTGATCTAGAGGTCAGAGGTCAAAAGTAAGAGCACCGTTCTTGTTCGGCATGAGGAGACGCATGTGTGTCGAGGTTTCATTGCTGACGGTCAAACGGTTCATGAGCTATGCGTGGTCAAAGTTTGCATTTTCAATATAGCGCCACCCTTTGGCCAATGGTTGTGGGCTTCGCATCCTCACCGTTTGGCATGGCCCTCTTCCATATCTCCAAATTTCGCGAAAACCGACTGCACGGTTCAGCCAGAACTGCTATTTTTGGCAGAAGAAAAATAACTACAAATCCAATAAAGGACCAAGTCCTTTCAGGACTGCTTGGTCCTTTAATAACAATAATAATAATAGTGTCCCCTTTTAGTTGTTGTTGGGGTATTGGTTAAGAACATTTGCACATATCTGGAAAGATACATTTCAGTCATCCTAACTATTCTTGCTGGATTAGTAACTTACTTGGCCTAGTTATGGGAACAATCAGGAGCAGCTTGTCGGCAGAGTATAGTCGGGCAAAAGTTCAGATAGTAGAGACTGTAGAGATTTATAAACAAATAAAAGCACCCAAGTGAGGACTGCTCAATCAATACCTGTATATTGTGTGTACAAGGAGTTACTGTACAGTAGTCCAATCGAGAGGATATGAAGGCATGAATTGCCATCTCCAATTGTTTACGTGTGAGTTAGGGTTTGACCTTGGCTAAGAGTCTGAGTTGGATGCTATTATTATTCTCATTTTATTAGTTATATGTTGAGCCACATGCATTGGTTTGTCTCAAGGACTTAATAACATTGTGCAGTGGATATTCATTTGTAAGTGGTGTTTGAGAATTCATGTTTAAGCACATTTCATGTTTCTAATAAGAGCCTCATTCCCCTGCTAACTGTGCTTAATTGGAATTGAACGCTTGATTAGAATGCATCTTTGACTGGTCCTAATTAATTGCTTGGCTGAAACTACCAATTGAATAATGAACAGCTGTCTTATGGCACCACTCCTTCATCTGCGCCTGATGTCCTGCTTGTTCGAAAAGCAAATCTGTTCCTCTCTTCTTGGTCACGTCAATTAAATTCTGCGGCAATACCACGGCCATCAAAGGCAATCTGTCTCCACACAAAGTTAGAGTGCTAAAGGAGAATTCCGGAGCAGCCGTTTTCTTACCGCAATCTGACGTTACTTATCCGAACGAGTGGGAGACGTGCAAGCGGGCATCTGCACAACTGTCTCTCTGAAGATTTGAAATTAAGCTGTCTTCACAGCTATAAAAAAAGAAAAAAAATGTCCAGGTTTGACTGGAAATGTTGTCTGGATGTAACCTGCTGCAGTATATTGTAGATTGTTTTGACAGTTGACAAGCCTCCCAAAAAAAAGAAAATACTGTTAAAAGTACAGGTGTCTAGCATCTAGTATTATCAGTGTATACTTTGTCGTACGACGAATAGCGAACTCAAGCACAGTCGGCTCGCTCTTTTTGAACATTGTTAGAATTTGACTTTTCACTTACATTATGAACTGTATTAACTTGCAACAATGTCACAACAATTTACAGTCCTGTCCTGATGATGAGGGACACAGTCTATTCTATTGCCATTTGGACCCCCCCCCCCCCCCCCCCCCACTGTGTTCAGATGTCTTACACATACATTACAGTATATAGTACAGCTACTGTATATATAACATATAACAGCATATAACAGCGAGAAGGCTGGACGCCTGTTTATGACTGAGGGTGTTGACTGAGGGTCCACCCATTCTGTATACATATATAACAGCAGATTGTATACATTTACACAAGAGATGCTCGATATTGAAATTATGACCGATATCCAATCTCCCATTATTTGCAGGGTCATATCAGCTGTCAAAGCCTTGACAGTCACATTATTATTGCGTCATATTGGTGAAGATAATGGGGATTATTTTGAGATCAGTTCGATACCAATATGGTATTTTTATGGACGATATGGCCAATTTCGATAAGGCTACCGATTCTATCGTGCATCTCTAATTTATGCATGCAATGCATTTATTTAGCTTCAAATACTGACACAATGACTGATGACATAACAGACCGTAGTCACAGCAGCTCCGATACAGAAGCATTTTCCTGCATTTTATTTATGTCTATTTATTCACCACTGTAAGGTCAGTTTACTTTACTTTATTTGTTTATTTAGACGGGACAATGCATATTAATGAAATGTAAATTCACCGGATTTAGCAAAAATGCTAATTCTCATCCGCAGTCCCCACATAAAAACA